>NC_056662.1:129476097-129779264 GCF_018350195.1 Panthera tigris
TGTCCGATTGTTGGTTTCAGCTCAGGTCATGATCTCACAGTTCATGAGTTCAAGTGCTGTATTGGGCTCTGTGCTGACGGTACAGCACCTGCTTGGGAATTCTCTCTCCCTCTCTTTCTGCCCCTCCCCTGACTGCGTGCGTGTGCTCTCTCTCAAAACAAATAAGTAAACTTTTTTAAAAAATTAAAAAATAGTAATAGGAATATTGGGAGCGAAACCAGAATTCTGAATACTACTTTTATAGACTGACATGTGTTTCCCCAAAATTCGTATGTTGAAGTCCTAAACCCCAATGCGACTGGATTTGGATATAAGGCCTTCCAGGAAGGAATTGAGGTTAAAGAGGTCTTAAAGGTGAGATCTTAATCCAGTAGGTCTGGTGTCCTTATAAAAAAAAGGAAAAGACACAGGAGTGTATGTACAGAGAAATGGCCATGCTCGGACACAGCAAGAAGGTGGCCATCTGCAAGCCAAGGTGAGAGGCCTCCTCAGAAATCAGCCCTGCCTGGGGTGCCTGGGTGGCTCATTCAGTTAAGTGTCCCACTTCGGCTCAGGTCATGATCTAGCAGTTTGTGAGTTAGAGCCCCGCATCAGGTTCTGTGCTGGCAGCTCGGAGCCTGGAGCCTGCCTCGGATTCTGTGTCTCCCTCTGTCTCTGTTCGTCCCCCGCTCGCATTCTCTCTCTCTCTCAAAAATAAATAAAGATTAAAAAAATTTTTTTAAAGAAAAAAAGAAATCATTCCTGCAAAAACCTTCATCTTGGATTTCCAGGCTCCAGGACTGTGAGAAGTATATTTCTGTTGTTTAAGCCCCCCGGTCTGTGGTGTTATGTTATGCAACCTGGGAAGCCTGGAATAACTATGAAATTAGCCTGAGCCATCCAAAATATCTCTGCATATAAAGAAATCCAGAAAATTCCAGCTCGCATGGGAAAAGTAAATCAATAGATACGAACACAGAGATGACACAGATGTTGGGATTTTGTGACAAAAACTTTAAAGCATCTATTCTACAAATGCTCCAGTAAGCTGTGAAAAATATTATTGAAATAAAATCATTACTAAAAAATGAGCGATAAAAAAAAAACACTAGCTGGGGCACCTGAGTGGCTTGGTTAAGTGTCTAGCTTCAGCCCTGGTCATAAACTCACAGTTCGTGAGTTCAAGCCCTGCATCGGGCTTTCTGCTGTCAGTGCAGAGCCCGCGTCGGATCCTGTGTCCTGTCTCTTTCTGCTCCTCCCTCCCTCTCTCCTGCTCTCTCTTTCTCTCAAAAATAAATAAACATTAAAAACACATTGTATGGGCTCAACAGTAAAACGGAGGTATCAAAAAGAAGAGCCTGTGCACTGCAAGAAAAATAAAGAGAAATTATTCAGTATGAACAAAAAAGAGACAAGATAAGATTGGACAAATGAGCAGATCCTCAGTCTTCCAGGACAAAATAAAATATACAACATTTGTGTCAATGGAATCCTAGAAGGAGAGGAAAAAGTATGTCATTTTAAGGGCGCCTGGGTGGCCCAGTCGGTTGAGCATCCGACTTTGGCTCAGGTCATGATCTCGCAGCTTGTGAGTTTGAGCCCTGCATCAGGCTCTGTGCTGACAGCTCAGAGCCTGGAGCCTGCTTTGGGTTCTGTGTCTCCCTCTCTCTCTCTTCCCTTCCTCTGCTCGTGCTCTGTCTCTCTCTGTCTCAAACATAAACAAACATTTAAAAAAATTTGAGACTCGAACAAAACACTAACATTTAAAAAAGAAAAAAAGATGTATTTTTAAAAAGATATAACCCTACAACATCAAGAAACTCCGCAGACTCCAAACAGGATAAACCCAGAGAAATAAACATCTAGACATGGCAAAATTAAATTGAAAGCTAATGAAAAAGAAAAATACTTGCAAGCAGAGAAAAATGACATATTTTTTGTGTATATAGGGAAATGATGATTCAAATTACTACAGATTTCTCGTCAGAAACCACTGAAAGGAAATGGCATAACATATTTCAAGCACAAAAGGAAAGAACCTGCCAATCCAAAATTCTGTATTCAGCAAAAATATCATTCATGAATTCATGAAATGTGGACATATTTAAGTGAAGGAAAACTACTGGTGTATGTTGCCAACATGACATTGTTTTTTATTCATCTATTTATCAAAAAAACAAAAAACAAAAAACAACATTTTGAGCATCTGTTGTGCACAGGGCTCTTTTTAAGGCATAAGATAGCGTAATGTCGGCTATAGATATAGATTCTGTAGTCATTCAAGCTAAGAGATTATCTGGAATATGTTGATTGAAGATGAGATTTGGGGGGGAGGTCGGGCATCTGGGTGGCTCAGTCGGTTAAGGGTTGGACTTTGGCTCAGGTCATGATCTCATGGTTCTTGAGCTCAAGTCCCACATAGGGCTCTGTGCTGACAGTGCAGAGCTTGCTTGGGCTTCTAGCTCTCTTCCCTCTCTGCTCCTTGTGCCTTCTCTCTCTTTTTCAAAATAAATAAACTTAAAAAAGAGAGAGAAATTGGGTGACAAAACACAGCGCTCAGTTTCTCAAAGGGGAGATAAAAGTGGTCTCCATAATGACTTTCCAGTATGGTTTCCACCAGCCACACATGGCTGTTGATCACTTGAAATGTGATTAGTTTGAAGGGAGATGTTGTGTAATTACAAAATACGCATCAGATTTTATAGAGTCAGTGTGAAAACAGCATGTAAAATATCAATATTTTTTATAATGTACTGTGTTGGTTATATATAATTAGTATTATTAGAAATATAGAAATAATTAAAAATAATATTAGCAAGTTAGAAATCAGAAAACATTAGAAATAATATTAGAAATAATTTCACCTATTTTCTTTTTACTTTTAAATGTGGATAAGTCCTGGGGTGCCTGGGTGGCTCAGTCGGTTAAGCAACCAACTTCAGCTCAGGTCATGATCTCACGGTCCGTGAGTTCGAGCCCCGCGTCGGGCTCCGTACTGATGGCTCAGTGCCTGGAGGCTGCTTCGGATTCTGTGTCTCCCTCTATCTCCCCTGCTCATGCTCTGTCTCTCTCTGTCTCAAAAATAAATAACAACATTTAAAAAAAATTTTAAATAAATGTGGACAAGTCTAACACCACATTTCAGTATGTGTGGTTTTCCCCACCACCAAGTGATTCTCTGATACCAACCAGCCGTTTCATGTATTTAACTCAGTTTTGGCACCACCTGCCTAGAGATAGGATCAGACCCCACAGGTCAAGGGTTCAGTCCCACAAAATTGCCCTTTCTTCTAGAGAAATGCTAAAGCAGCATTCCAGGTAGAGGGAAAATGGTACTGATAGGAAATGGGGACTATTAAGAATGCCAGAACTATAGGTTTTTTTTTTCTTTGACTTGTAATATTTGGAGTCATGCCGGTTTACTGTTCCCTTCTTGTTATTTTGCATTGTTTTTCAGAGGACGCATTGGGAACGTAACCTAGGCATAAGCTGCTATGGTCTTGAGCCTGAAAGTCTCAAGTATGAATTTATTTTTTTTTTTAATTTTTTTTAACGTTTATTTATTTTTGAGACAGAGAGAGACAGAGCATGAACAGGGGAGGGGCAGAGAGAGAGGGAGACACAGAATCTGAAACAGGCTCCAGGCTCTGAGCTGTCAGCACAGAGCCTGACGTGGGGCTTGAACTCATGGACCGTGAGATCATGACCTGAGCCGAAGCCGGATGCCTAACTGACTGAGCCACCCAGGCGCCCCTCAAGTATGAATTTAATTAATGATTTTAATTTTAATGATACTATTGAGGCTAAGAGTTAATACAGGGGCAGTTATCCAAAGGCATGCTATACAAACAGAAGTGAGATTGAATAACTTTAACCTCTCAACCCACCTTAAAAACATGTATAATTGCATTTAGTAAAGCATAAATTGACATATTTTAGACCTTGCCTCTGTTCATGTGTCACACTAGCTTTGGTATGTTTTTCACGGCCCATTATAAAAATGATCTTTACTGGATAAAATATCTGATGTGAAACTTAGGCATTGGTCACACGAAAGTAATTTCCAAGGTAAAATTTCTTTTTGGTTATTACAAAGTGAGACCTCCAAATCCAAGAACATATGCTGTTCTGTAGGCTTCCTCCAAGGGTAACACTCAAGAACTGCATTATTCATAATCCTGTGTGATACACAGGTGAGTCAATGTATTGAAACCGTTATCTGGCAATTATAGCGAACACTGGACATGATTATTTAGGTCAACTTTTTGAGTATTTATCAGAGAGATCCCACTGAATAGATCAGTATATAGAAAAGGCAACCCCTGATGCTCTAACAATTACTAGCCAATGAAATGATATTTTAAATTTGAAAGAGCTCATTTTAAAAATACCATCCTTCACTGAATAACTTCATCCACCAAATAAAAAAAATGTCAAGTCAATTTTCAAGGAAATTATCTAATAAATCAAGATATTATTCACATTGTCAAAGAAATTAAAAATCACAATGAAACTCCCCGAATGGAGAAAAGCTGTGTGAGTCATATTAAAACACAAATTCCTTTCAACACTTAAAACTGAAGGCCATAGAAGTCAAGGTTACTGTAACTTTGTTTGAAAAAAGAAACCAGACCAGAATGAAAGAGAGGAAAATGTAATAAAATTTCACAGAAAGGAGAAAGCTCAGAGAGAGAGGGAAATATCAGTTTTTGACTTTGTAATTTTATCAAACTGAATTTTCATTAGATTTCTTCTCCTTGGGTTTCTGGAAGCATACCTCCCTGATATCCTATTTGTTGACCAACATCAAATTCAGTATCCATTAAAGTAAGTATATGGTCTACAATCACCACATTTGAAAGAGGAACAGTCTAAGGAACATTAGCATAGATAAAATGGCAAATTAGAGTTGTATTCGTTTCCAACGAATGCATGATGTGCTAGAAATAAAATAATACAGAGAACTCTCAATGAAAAGAAGTGTTCTCCCCCACAAAATCCTCCTCATCCCCTTTCTTACTCTTCATAGAAAAACTTTAAAATTTTCTGAAATTCTGTGTCTCCCTCTCTCGCTGCCCCTCCCCACTCACGCTATCTCTCTCTCTCTCTCTCAAAAATAAACAAACATTATTATTTTTTTTAAAGGGGTACGTGGGTGGCTCAGTTGGTTAAGCGTCAGACTTCAGCTCAGGTCATGATCTCACAGTTCATGAGTTAATTCGTGCCCCGTGTTGGGCTCTGTGCTGACAGCTCAGAGCCTGGAGCCTGCTTCAGATTCTGTGTCTCCCTCTCTCTCTGCCCCTCCCCCACTCATGCTAGCGCTCTGCGCTCTCTCTCTCTCTCTCTCTCTCTCTCAAATAAACATTAAAAAAACTTAAAAAATTTTTTTTTCTGATGGTTATTTCCATAAATAATGTCTATCTCTTTTATGTTGAAAAGCATTGCTCATCTGTAGTTACTGCTGATTTTAAACTTAACATTTCTCCAACAAGATAGGTTTATTTGTTGTTTTTGTTGTTGTTGTTTAGTTTTATTTTCATTTTTATTGACTTCAGGGTTATAGAACCATTCTTTTCTAATTTACTACTTGCTGGTCTTATTAGTTGTTTTCCTATAATGTTTAAGTGATGATGGTTTTTAACGGGTTGTTTGGAAATAATCTGAAAGTTATAATTTGTAAGAATAATATTCCAAAGAACATCTATATGCTCTGGCTCAGTCCATTCAGACTGCAGTGATAAAATGCCACAAACTGGGTAACTTGTAAATGGTAGAAACTTATTTCTCACAGTTCAGAAGCCTTGGAAGTCCAAGATCAAGGCACCATGATCAAGGCATGACCAACTTGGAAGCATCATGGACTTCTTCTTCATTGTCAGCTAGTGTCTTTTGCTGTGTCCTTACATAGCAGAACGGGCTAGGGATTTCTGTGGGTTTTCTTTCATAAAAACACTAATCCCACTAATCCATATGATTTCACTTATATATGGAATCTCAAAAACAAAGCAAACCAGAAAACAAATTCTTAAATACAGATCAAACTGATGGCTGCCAGAGGGAAGGTGGGTGGAGGCTTTGGGTGAAATAGGTGAAAGAGATGAACAGGTACAAACTTCCAGTTATGAAATAAATGAGACAGGGTGCTGGGCCAGCTCAGTTGGATAAGCTCTTGGTTTCAGCTCATCACGTCAGGATCTCAGTTCATGAGTTTGTGCCCCACATCACGCTCTGTGCTGGCAGTGTGGAACCTGCTTGGGATTCTCTCCCTCTCTCCCTCCCTCTCCCCCCTCCCCCTCCTCTCTGTCTCTCCGCTCCTCCCCCTCTGCTCCTCCCCTGCTCACACATGCCTAAGCTCTCTCTCTCTCTCTCTCTCTCTCTCTCAGATAAATAAACTGAAAAAAAACAAAACAGTAAAACCTTGGTTTGCAAGCAAAATTCGCTCTGGAAACATTCTTGTAATCCAAAGCACTTGTATATGAAAGTAAATTTCAAGAACCATTGGCTCAGCTGCGATCACATGACATTTGATGTTACATACTAATATTGCAAGACATCACTTGTTTTTCAAATTAAAAATGTTTGCTTGTCTTGTGGAACCCTTGCAATCCAAGGTTTTACTGTAAAATAAATGAGTCATGGAGATGAAAAGTACAGTTTAGGGAATAGAGTTGATAATATTATACTAATGTTGTACGGGGACAGATGGTGATTACACTTAACTGTCATAAGCATTGAGTAATGTGTACAAGTGTCAAATCAACGTTTTGTACTCGTGAAACTAATACAACCTTCTATGTCAATTGTAACTCAATAATTAAAAAAAATGAAAGGGGCGCCTGGGTGGCGCAGTTGGTTAAGCGTCCGACTTCAGCCAGGTCACGATCTCGCGGTCCGTGAGTTTGAGCCCCACGTCAGGCTCTGGGCTGATGGCTTGGAGCCTGGAGCCTGTTTCGGATTCTGTGTCTCCCTCTCTCTCTGCCCCTCCCCCGTTCATGCTCTGTCTCTCTCTGTCCCAAAAATAAATAAAAAACGTTGAAAAAAAAAATGAAAAAATAAACCTCACTAATCCTTTTCATGAAGGCTCCATCCTTATAACTTAAGCACCTCTCGAAGTTCCCACCTCCAAATACTATCATTTGGGGGAGGGGGGGCAGGAAGAACTCAACATATGAATGAGTGGTGAGGGGAACACAAACATTCAGACCATAGATAACCCTGTTTGTGGAATCACGCATTGGTAACATTTTCCCCCCATTTACTTTACCATTTGGTATCAATTTTTTCCTCTCTCCCTCCTTCCCCCTCCTTTCTCCCTTCTTCCCTCTTTCTCCCTGCGCCCCCCCCCCCCCCGCCCCCGGCCAACCTGAACTTTTATTACTCACTTTTTTCCAGACCATTTGAGAGCAAGTTGCATACATCAAAGCCCAAATACCCCTAAATACTGCAGTGTTTATTAACTAAGAACATCTTACAAAGCAGTAGCGTATTTTTCAATAATAGCAAATGTAACATCCAAGCAGTACTTTTAACGAACCTGCCATGTATGTTCCAGTTGTAATGTTTTTTTTTTTTACTTATACAAACATATCAAATATTGAATTCACTCTCCTTAAAATATTAATACAAGTGCTGGCAATGTGTTAAGAGTAGTTATTAGACTGCAGTGGAAATTCGAATTTTTATAAACTTTTGGATATATTTTAAAACATGTCCAAAAATCTTAAAATAGGCATGTCCATAAATTCTTCTGTTAATTTCCAAAGAAGTAAAAAAACGAATGTCTTTCTGCTTTTAGGTTAGAGGAGTGCCTGTCCCAATACTATTTACATATATTTAAGTGATAGGAAATACTTAAATAGTCATCAGAGCAACAAACTGAAAAGATAAAATGTTAGCAGCTGTTAATATTAGAGCAAGTTTTCTTCTTTTTAAATCTATAGACTGTATATCATGAATGAAAAATAAAAATATTGAGGGGCTCCTGAGTGGCTGAGTTGGTTAGGCGTCCGACTTCAGCTCAGGTCATGAACTTGTGGTTCACGGTTTTGAGCCCCGTGTCAAGGCCCTGTGCTGACAGCTCAGAGCCTGGAGACTGTCTCAGATTCTGTGTCTCCCTCTCTCTCTGTTCCTCTGCCTCTCTCTCTCTCTCTCAAAAATAAATGAAGATAGGGAAATCTGGCTCTGGACCTTGTGCTTTCTAATCCTATGCTATAATGAATAAGTATTAACTTTGCAAAAGGAGGAAAAACCTGAAAATAATTTTGAAAAATTTTAATATAACATTAATTTAGAATAATTTTCATAGTATAAAATATGAACATAGGTTGCTATTTTGAATATGATTGTTACTCATCAATCAGGTTTATCAATGAGATCTCCAGTGAAATTCAATGATTAAACTTTTCCACCTGAATACTAACGGGCTGCTGTTGTTTAAAAGGGAATTAAAGTCTGTTGATCATCTACTGTAAAATGTACTAGATGCATTTGAAAAATAATAGACTGCTGAAATAGAATTAACTTTCAATTTCTCATTTCCCTTTATGGTAATATTTCAGGAGATTAACTATTGTTAAGAAATTTAAATGCAGTGAAAAATTACGGTCCAGGGAGAGGAAGATCTTTTGCTGAGAAAGCAGTACAATGTACCGCCTCCATCCAGGCATAAACATACCAGAATGACCTTAACGCCTACCTTGTTTTTTATGTCTTCGTAAAGCTGCGAAGTATGCCTGCAATTAGGACAATAGAGTAAGGAGAAAATAATAGAAAAGTGAGAGGGCAGAGTCTTTACAGGGAGTGAATAGGAGCTATTCTTGGATTTGTAATTTACATCTTTACTTGAAATAATATACCTCTAAACACACCAGGTAAGACCTTACAGGAATACATTGCTGTCTTCCCCTCTCATCCTGCGTGCTCTAGGGTTGTTTGGTTGAGTCTGTTTTGGTGTTATTTCCTATGTGCAGATAGGATCCTAGCCAAAAATTAGGGGGATCCTCTGCAGGTTTTCTGGAGCTTTCTGTGCAGCACCCGTCTATGGCAGCAGTGTGCCCAGACAACGTAGCTCCCTCTGTATCTCCAGTTTCACATCTCTCTCTCCTCAATTCGGAGACACCGTGGGCATCTGTTTGGGTTTTTCCTCCTTACTGCAGCCTGGAAATTGTCTCCAGCCAGTGAGCTGGTGCATTTGTTTTTTTCCTCTTGGGGACCAAAATTCCTTTGCTGCTTATGCATCAGAGCTCGAAAACAGAAAACAGTCCTTTCATAGAATCTGTCGGTGAGGGCAATTTCCCTGGCAGTTAATTCTCCATGGGTGGCAACCTTTGATCTTCTCTTCTACAGTCTACTTTTCTGGCTCTGTCCTTTCTACCTCTGGTGATGGCCTCCTTAAGCTTCCAAAAGCCATTTAGCAGGTCCTTGTAGTACAGCCTCCTGGGGGTCTAGCCAAGGTGCTAAATACTGTGTTTGATAGGGCAGACTATCCCCATGTTACCATTGCCTCTCTTTCCCAACGCTGTGTGTCCCTTCACTTAGCCCTGTCATAGTCCTCTCCCACGCATACTCAAGTGCCTCCTGTCACTACACCTTGGCTAGGTCCTACAACTCCGGGATAGTCTCTTTCTTCTCTTTGGAGGACCTGCATGTCCATAACTAGGTCATGCTGTGACGTGACCTCTCTAAAGATTAAAGTTTATTAACTTTATCAAGTTAGTAGTGCATTGGGGGTTCTTGGAGAAGGGGAGCATTTCATTCCGAGAATAGGGGAAATGTTCGAAAAGGCCTCGCCAAACAGGCGAATCCTGAATTGGATCATAGTTAGATTTCAGTCAACAAAGAAATATTACTAGTTTGGATCTTGGGTTTTAGTGCACTCAGGTCATATAAAAAGCCTGAGCTAGTCTAGCCTGACAGCAGTCAGTTTTCTCACACTCAACATAATATTATATAAAGCATCATCAAACAGGAGAACAGACATAATAAATGGTGGAAAATAAAGATTTCGAATGGATGTCTCAGTTCATCCCTAACCATCATGACACTAAATTTTTCATATTTAAGACAACAGTTAATGGTGCAGATCCAAGGTGCCAAAATGACCAAAATACATTGAGCTATTCTAGCATAAACACACCTGTGATTGGTGTGTAATTGAATTCCAATGATGTATTTTTATCACAACAGAATATATGTGTATCTTGTAATAAGATTATATTCTCTCCTGCTTGGTTGTTACATTAAGTCTTATAACGGAGCATCACTTAAAATGATTGCATGGCACTGACCTGAACGAGATTTTCAAGTTTATGGGTAGCCCTATGTACCTGTGTGTTAAAAGAAAAAAAAGTGCCTTTATATTTCAGTCGGCACCTTCATGAATAGCAGTTATATACGTGGATTCTTTGTCACTTAGCCATTATAAAGATGTTTTTCCTTTGAAAAATCCATTTGATGTTTTTAAGGTGACTGTTACTCTTAGATTAAGTTTCATATTGTCCAGTGACCCATCTGATGCTTCCATTCTACTCTATTCCTGACTAGTAAATTGCTCACTCAGATTCTCCTGAACCCTTCACTGCTTTCTGAAGGAGTCTAGTCCCGATGTGTCCAGTTGGGATGATTAAAATTTTCTGGGTAAGCTTTTGTTCTCCGTTCCCAACACCGGGTCTGGATATTACTTGATGTTTTAAAGAACAAACCCGGGGGCGTCTGGGTGGCTCAGTCAGTTGAGCATCTGACCCTTGATTTCGGCTCAGGTCATGATCCCAGGGTCCTGGGATGGAGCCCCACGTCAGGCTCCATGCTGTGTGTGTGAAGCCTGCCTAAGACTCTCTTTCTCTCTCTGTCTCTCTCCTTCTGTTCCTCAACTCTGCTCATGCACTCTCTAAAATAAAATAAAATAAAATAAAATAAAATAAAATAAAATAAAATAAAATAAAATAAAATAATAAAATAAAATAATAAAATATTTTAGAATATATTTTAAAAAAGAACAAACCCAAATTCCTCTTCCATGTAATAGGCTGTCAGGTATCTGAAGACAGTTCGAATGCTGAAATTGACATAGATTCTGTGTATGGGGGAGGGGGTAGGAAGACTAGTTTCCTTCCTGAGTAAGCTAGACCCTGGTTGGCACAGCTGAGATATGGTGCCTGGGGTTGTCACCCAGAACCCACTTATACTCATGCTTTTCTCCAAGATATTTCTGATTGATATGAATTATACGTATCTCCCCAACGAAACTATAAGTTGCATAAGAAGAGATAGCACAACTCCTCCTATTTTTTTTTCTCCTCATACAACTTACAACATGTAGAAGAAAAGGATTTCACGTTTTGTTACACTTTACCCATTGATGAAGCACTTACTGAGTACCTATTATGTGTCGGGCACTACATGCCTATTCAGGAAACAAATGCAGTAAGATCTCGAACCTGTCCTCAAAGACGTTATGGTGTGCTGAGAAAGAGGGTCACATAAGTAATTTCTGTACAGCAAGTACCTGATTGCAAAGTGTCATTGGAGCACAAGACATGAGATCATCCTTCCTGGATCCCACGGAAAGATATTTTGGTAGTGGAGACACTTAAGGTGAGATCTGAGGAATAAGAGTTTATAAAGGAGACAAAAGAGGGAGAATGTTCTAGAGAGAAGCAGGCGTTTGGGGCAAAATAAAGATGTATGAGAAATGTAACCCCAGGTGAGGAACTCTACTTCAGTGTTTCGAAGGATAGAGTGTATGTAGGAAGTAAAGAGAGATGTGGCTAGATAGATCTGCCAGGACAGATAATACTTCCTGGTATGCTGTGCATTTGGGATTTCATGGTAGTCTATAGGCCCTGGGAAACCACTGAAGGGTTTTTATAAAAGCAGTAACATTCGAGGAATACGTATTTTTATAGAAGCCACTAATAGCTCTGTGCACAGTCCACTGGTGCTAAAGGAAATAAAGTTTAAAATATCAGAACAATTTCAAATGGTCCAACTGAAAGATGAACCTGAGGTAGAAATCAATCGGCAAGGAGAGGAAGTTGGGATCTGAATGATATTGGAGAGTGGACTCCGTGGACGTGGTGACTGTCTGGTGAAAGAGGGAGGAAAGTCTACGTTGTCTCCGTGATTTCTGACGTTACTGGACAGTTGCAAGGTGGTTTCATTCGTTGAGAGAAGGAATACAGGGAGACAAGTCCGTTCGGAAAAGAAATGTTGAGTTTTGCAAATAGTGATTTTTAAGATGTCCGTGAAAATTAAAGATAGCAAAACTTAGTAAGCCAGAGATACGTGTCTCAAATACAGCAGAGGTATCTGCGTTGATGAGTAATGAAAGAAAAGATAGATGCATGTGAAAACAGAAGGTGACTTAAGAAACAAAATATGTAAAGCATCTGTCCCTCAGAGCTGTTTAACTCAGTGTCTGAAAGCATCTGATGGCTACCATTGCTTTGTTTTTCTTTTTCCAGTTTTATTGAGATATGATTGGTATTGAACGTAAGTTTAAAGTATATAATGTGATGATGTGATGCTATTGTTAAGTTACTATTTTGTATAAGATTCTTAGTTTCATACACTTTGGTAACAATGATAGAAATAAAAAATGCAGTATCTGGTTTTTTAGGAGTTTACAGCATCTCTTGTATGTATATGTAGTGGTGTATGTATGATGTAGGGTGAGTTTATTCATAAGACTCTTGGCTTTGTTGCAGTTTTAAATAGTTCCCAAAATAGAATGGCTCAACAAGAGAGAAGTTTACTTTTTCCTCATAACAGCAACAGTGTAGAAGAAGAAATAAAGATTCCGCTCCATGAGGTAGGTCATCCAGGGGCTCCATGTGATAACAAAGCTCTAAGAGCCTTAAGATGTGCCTTTCTTTTCTTTTCTGGATTGAAGGCAGCTTCTCCAAACAGCTCCACTTTTCTAGACAAGTGGGAGAGGGAAAGAGAATTTGCAGGGGGAAAAAATGGCTTCGTTTCTTGAGGAAATTAACTCAAAGCAGTGAATTGTACTTTTTCACATCACCTTTGACCCAAACGTGGCAGCATAGTCAGACCCAATAGCCAGTGAAGCTGAACCAATGTAGTGTCTCTCTGAGCACACAATAGTAAGCTAAAACTCAGATCCTACAGGGAAAATTGATAAATCGAGAATAGGTTTTGGCAAAAATAAATAGATAGATAGATAGATAGATAGATAGATAGATAGATAGATAAAAATGTCTTCCTTGTTAAGAATGTTGTAATCAAGAGGGAAAGGTGGACAGAATCAGAACCTTTCAGAATTCTGTGTGGATCATTAATGCCAATTTCACAAAGATTTCATGAAACACTAGTTTCATGGCATGATGCCTCACTCCTGGGATTCTCTCTCCCGAAAGCATAGTCAGAGTTGTGTTACCTAACTCCAGTTCTATTACTTCCATGTCTCATAAATGTTATTCACGGTATTAATAATGTATTTAAAGTATATTAATTTTGTAATGACCGTGTAGAAAACTAACTTGGCTGGGGCGCCTGGGTGGCTCAGTCGGTTAAGCGGCCGACTTCGGCTCAGGTCATGATCTCGCGGTCCGTGAGTTCAAGCCCCGCGTTGGGCTCTGTGCTGACAGCTCAGAGCCTGGAGCCTGTTTCAGATTCTGTGTCTCCCTCTCTCTGACCCTCCCCCATTCATGCTCTGTCTCTCTCTGTCTCAAAAATAAATAAACGTTAAAAAAATCTAATGGTTAAGAAAACTAACTTGGCTAATGGAGGCATGAGGAAGTCGGACTCTTCCTCCGCACAAGAAACAAATGTACAACTGATAAAATTATCCAAAGCAATGATTCCAGTCACTGGAAAATGATCAAAGGCAGATAGCCAGTTGACAAAATTTAGTCTTGAAAAATGGCTTTTGCATCGGGTGCAAATGGTAGTGACGCACTGGCCTCCTTGGCTGGGGATGCTCCCACTGCCTCAGTTCTGATGATAAAATCACAACTTCACTGGTAGCAAGAGGTGATAGAGGAGGCTGACCACGAAAACTCACAGGGTGTGTAGATAAAAGAGTAAATTTGGTTCTGAAAACTGGCAAACTTCCAGTTTAACTCGCCGGAGGCTACAACCTCAGTGAACTGGATTGGCCAAGAATAAAAGGAGATAAGATACAAATTACCAGTATCAGGGAGAGAAAGAGGGACATCACTGAAGAAGCTGCAAAGAGTATATGGGAATATTATACACAAAAGTATGCCAAAAAAATAGACAACAGAGGTGCATTGGATAAATATAATGTTACAAATGAACGACACGTATTCAAAAAGAAGTAGAAAATCTGAATAGACCTAGATCAAGTAAAGACAGTGATTTGATCATTAAATATATTCCCAATAAGGAAATTGAAGGTTCAATTGATGGAATGACATCAACTATTAATGGGAGAAATGATATCAATCCTGCATAAACATTTTCATATACTAGAGGAGCAGTGGACATGTCTCAACTTATTTTATTAATAAAGTCTTATTTATAAAGTCTGCAGACAATATCTCTGAGTAACAAACACAAAAATCCTTTAAAATGCCTTTTATGGATTACAGAATAGCAATACATAAAAAGAATATTACACCACTACCATGGTGGGCTTCTCCTAGGAATGAAAGGGTGATTTCAGAGCTGAAAATCAATATAAATCACTATGTGAACAAAGGATAAAATCATATAATCATGTCAATAGCTGAATAAAAAGCATTTACTGAAATCCCATACATATACATGATAACTCTCAGCAGAATAAGAACAGAAGGCAAATTCATCAAACTGACAAAGGGCATCTGTAAGAAACATGGAAATGCTATAATCCTATATGATAATACACTGAATGTTCTTTACCTAAGATTATCAAGAAGGCCAAAATGTCCACTTTCATGACTCCTATTCAACATAGTACTGGAAATACTATGACATATAGATCAGTAAGAAGGAAGTAAAGTTTTTATATTTGCAGACAGCATAACTCACATAAAAATCCTATGAAACCTACAAAAATAGTTCCTAGAGCCAGTAAGTACATTTTACAATGTGGAAAAATGAAAACATTAATCTACAAAAATGACTTGGATGGTGTATTCTAGTAGTAATCAAAAAATTGTTGAGAAAATGACAGTTTTCTCAATAGTGTGGAAACAATTAGAGACAACATTTCCTCAAAAATAAATAAGAGTGTATCATAGGCCTAAAAGTAAACCGAAAAGTAAACCTAAAGTCATAAAATATATAAAAAAGAAACATAGGAGAAAATGTTTGTAACTTTGGGCTAGACAAAATATTCTTACATAAAGCACCAAAGCGTAAACCACTAAAAAAGTGATAAATGATAAATTGACTTCACCAAATTTAAAAACTTTCTTCTTCAAAAGACACTAGTAGAAATTTAAAATGCAAGCCAGGGGTTTGAAAACTATATTTGCAAAACCTACGTAGAAAATAACTTGCATCCAGGACATATAAAATACAGTAACAGTCCAACAATGAGAAGACAAAAAACACCCCCTAAGTGAGCAGATGATTTAAGTAGACATCCCACCAAAGAAAATATACAAATAACAAGTGAGCACATGAGGAGGTGTTTAGCCTCATTAGCTGTTAAGTAGTTGAATATCAAAACTGTAGTAACATACCGTAATGTGCCCACTACAATGCTGAAGAGTTGAAGAAGCCTCCCTATATTGGTGGTGACGTTTGTAAACGTAAACTTGTACAGGCGCTTTGGAAAAGGGTTGGCTGTTCCTTAACACTTACCATATACCACAGATCTTCTAATGATTATTTACCTAAAAGAAATGAAGACATGTGTCCACACAAACAGTTCTATGCCATTAACTGACAGTATTAGCCATGGTAACGCATCCTAATACCTGCATCGGCAGGGGTGAATCAATCAAAGATAAATAAATAAAATGATAAAGTAAGTCCCCACATCAAAGACTGCCTAGTGTAAGATGTTATGTATGTTTTTTGGTTTTTTGTTTGTTTGTTTGTTTTATTTTTGTTGCTGTGGTTGTTTGCTTGTTTGGCAATCCAAAACCATAGCATCAGAAAGCATAGGAGTGGGTGTCTGGAACCATGGAGGGAAAAGGGGAGTTGAGAAAGAGGCATGGGGAAACACTTGTGGATAATGCGATGGTTCGAAGACAGGATTGAGGTGATGCTTTCCCTGCTATATAAATTCATGAAAGCTTTAATTGGACTGTAAATGGGGTGAATTTTATGGTATGTAAACTAACCTCCAACTAAGATTTTCAAAGACAGTATATGTACGGAAAGTCACAAAAAAGTTTTCTACGGCATGGATTTGCTGATAGAGGCAGGAAATTCTGGCCAGAAGAGTGGAGGAAGGAAAACGTCCAAGGCAAAACAGAAGCCTAAGTATGGGGATAGAGTGGATATTCCCCATGAAGTATGGAGGACAGAGCTTTACAGCAGGATGGTGGAAGAAATAGTCTGCCCTCAGCCTAGAATATATGTGAAAATCACTATGCCCAGCATCTATAGGAGTAAAAACAAGCAGCATAAAAAGTAATTCATTATTTTATATATTTATGTGGCATCATCAGGTAGCAGAGTGAGTATAAGACTAGTAAGGTGACGACACTTAAACTCTGTGGGGAGTGGAAGTGGCACTTTTCCCTTAGATTAAATTTGTGGTATCTGAAGCTGTTCGTAAGGCTCTGTGCCAAGAAAGGACAAGGGAATGTCAAGATGTCAGTTTACAGATCATTACAAGGTCTACCCTTTCCTCTTCAAGCACACATACGCCTTTAGATAGAGATGGGGGTGTTGGCGTTTTCATGGGAAACTGAGGAAGAATAACTTACTTGCTTTTATGACAAGACTGATGTGACCTAGAGAAAAAGATGAATGAGCTCCTTTTATACGTGTTCTAGGACTGAGACACGGTCAGGATTGAATTCTGCCAAAGGACAGGACTGTCTGTGTGCTTTGTGTGTAGTGAGGCAACTCTCAATTCCTAGGACTGCAGCGGTGGGGCTGGTGATGTAAGCCGTGCCCAGTGGGGCTGCTGATCTAAGCCGTGCCCAGCTTCACGCTACAGGGGACTCTGCAGCTGGTCTGAGCCCTGCTGAGTATGTGATGGACCCTCTACAATATCCTCTTCTGTACTGGACTCACAGGGACAAACCAGGGCAGGGCAGAGCCTCTTGGATCCAGCCCCTACATAGATTCCATATTTTCCTTATTCATCAGAAAAGCACCTGGTTTTCTAGTGAGAGGCTTCTAGACAAAAGGAGGAGGGGCAAAGGAAGGGGGACCTGTAGTACCAGTGAGAAAACACCAGAAAGGTTTTTGCGAACGTCATTGGCATTTTCCCCACCAGAATATCCATCATGAGTCTAGATTATGTCCAGAAACACAAATGTAAACGGGGTAGTTGAGAGCTGAGGCCTGAGTGTCCGAGGGTCAGTGTCCACACTACAGTACTCACTACCTGTTCGGCCTTATATATTGTGACTCAGTTTTCTTATCTGCAATATGGGATTATACTACTCACCTCTTAAAGTTGTTACAAGATCACTAGAGATAATATTGGTTAAAAAACAAAATAAGCAAACAAACCTTTGAGTGTTGTTGCTTACATAGTGCTATACTTCATGTATTTTCACCTGACTCAACAAAAATAACTTAAAATAATAAAATAATAAATATATATATTATAAATGTATAATATATATGTTATATATATATAATATATATATTATATATATTATATATTATATATTATATATATTATATATTATATATATTATATATTATATATATATATAATATATTATATATATATAACATATATATTATACATTTATAACATATAATATATTTATAACATATATATTATATACTTATAACATATATTTATAACATATATATTTATAACATATATTATATATTTATAATATATATTATATATTTATAATATATAATAAATAATAAAAATAAAGCAAATGTTAATTCTCCAGCATCTATGCTAGCTATGGCAAATAATCATCTACGTGATCATGTGGAAGCTTCCAGTAACATCAGGGAGGCATGTGATCATGGGTTGTAAGGATGTGGCGCCTGGGTGACTCAGTTGGTTAAGCGTCCGACTTCGGCTCAGGTCACGATCTCACGGTCCGTGGGTTCGAGCCCCGCGTCGGGCTCTGGGCTGATGGCTCAGAGCCTGGAGCCTGCTTCTGATTCTCTGTCTCCCTCTCTCTCTGACCCTCCCTGTTCATGCTCTGTCTCTCTCTGTCTCAAAAATAAATAAACGTTAAAAAAAAAATTTAAAAAAAAAAGTAAGGATACAACCACGCACACCCTTGAGGGGGGTAATTGACAATGATGAGAATGGAGATAACACTGGGAACGGCATGGATTGAATCAATTGGGAACAACCACTTTCTACCCTTCTCTGATGTTCACTATAGACACAACCTGCCGTTTGGGGCCATCCAAGACAGATCCTCTGTTATCCCAGTCCTCCAAACTGGGATGTTTCCTTTCGCCTGTCACACAACTAAATCCATATTTAAGTAAACACAAGTCATTGTGTGGGTTGTCTGTTTCGTGTCACTTTTCTTTCTTTATCCGCTGTCCCAGCATTCCTGAGAATACCTGAAAAATCAGGAAAGCGATAATACCAAAGGACGTGTTATTTGCAATGATCATAAAACCACATTCGTTCAACATTTAGCACAGGAGCGGCAAACTTTGCTCCGTAAAGGTCTGATCATAAATGTTTCTAGGCTTTGTGGGCCATGTGGTCTCCTTTGAACTTAACCTCCTCTGCCACTAGAGGGTAGCAGCAGCCAGAAGCATGTAAATGAATGAGTGTGGCTGTTTCAAGAAAACTTTATTTAGGGCCCGTGAAATTTGCCTGTCACGTAGTTATTATTTTCATTGTTCTTAGGTGTATAGAAGTGTAAAAAGTATTCTTGGCTCACAGGCCATACAGAAGCTGGCAGTGGAGGATATGACCGGAGGGCCATGGTGTGCCGTTCCCAAACGAACAACCCACACGGTCTCTACAGCACCATATATTTCTTAGCCCCCCACCTCACTGAATATTTGGAGAAGCATCCTACAGACGTTCTCAGTGCTGGGACTGTGTCCTTCAAGGTTGTTCTGAACCTCACCTTTCTTTGACCACAGAACAAATTGATGACCATTATCTGTGTTTCTGTTACTCCGATGAGAAGACTGAACAATTGGGAAAAGGAAAGTTGTTTCTCTCTGACTTCAAGGCACCACCTTCTCTCCTTGCAGTTACTTCCCTCTTTAGTTATTTGCAGCTGGAAAGAGAACCATGCTCCTCTGCTACACCCCACTCGAGACCCAACCAAAGCCACGATGTCCGTAATCGTGCTATTTAACCGCAGCCCCAGTTGTGTACCATGAAACTTCTTGATAACCGTGGAAGTTATGTGGAGTATCCTGCTGTCTGTCATCTTCTAGCTCTTAATTGAAAACAAAATGCTGCTGCACTGCTGTTTTTTGTCATTGCCTGCTTCCTAATTTATGTGGACAGACATCAATCTGCTTCTAAAACACTGACATTACACTAAAGTACTCCAGTTCTATAATATCTTGCCTACTGACCTGTTAAGTGTTCAAGGAAAAATGGGAAAAAATATATATTTTGTGGATATGTGCTTGGAAGTGTCATGCTTTAGTGAAACTTACAGCTTTCCCCTTCAACTTAAGTACAAAGAGTGATTGGGTAGCACTTTTGCAAAATTTCAAATAAAATCTATGTAATATATACGGTGGAATGAGGGCTAGATGTGCTTTTAAAATTATTGGAAACTATATATCACCATGTGAACAGGTCATCTATCACACAATCAAGCTTTTATTGGAGATTCTGACATCAATTTACTTCCCTAGGAAACCTTGAAACCCTATTTGAAAAGTAGAATCCTAGCAATCATACTGAAAAAAGAGATAAAAATGCCTTCCATTAGTGTCTCCTCTAGTGAAAATTTATAATTACATTTCAACAATTACTCCTTAAGTAACATATAATATCAAACTTTACATTTATCTACTTTATTATTCTCTACTAACAACTCGTTTTAAATACCAAACGAAAGCTCAAAGAAAGCTCAAGGATGTCCAGAGTGACGAGGGTGGTAAGAATTTGAAAGAAGAGAGAGAAAATCCTGACTTCCCTATGGATCAACTTTTACTTCCAGCCAAACCAGTTAATATCTGAACCTCAGGTTGTACATGTGAAAATGAACTTGTTTTCTAAATTAGAGATAAAATGTAAGAAGTAATGAATGCTGTGGGTGAGGCATAGTAAATGTTCAACATCAATAGAAATATTAGTCATATATTAAAAATAATTAACCCCACAGAGCATGGGGGCTGTGGAAGGACTTGGAGATCACCCCTTAACCGTCCCTTAACCATCTCTTAATCCACATCAGATGTAGAAACTGACGTGCAGAGATGGGAAGGGATTGATCTGAGCACATCCAAAGAAGTAGCAGTAGCTTCTGCTTAACAAAACGGTCTTTAAATGTCCGCAACTCAATATTCTCTCTCTCCATGCTGTAACTGCCTAGGGCCACCATGTTTAACAAATAAAAATCCAAGATGCCCAATTATATTTGATTTTAGAATTATTTATTGTTTTTTAATATTAGCCCCATGTATTATTAGGACATACTTATAGGAAAAATTATTGGTGCTTATTTCAAATTAACTGGACATCTGTATTTTATCGAACAACCCAATTTAGGACAAGAAAAGGCAATGGTTATAGAAACTTGGAACTTGGAGTTTTAAACCTCCGAAAATCTTAGCTTTGGCCAAAGACCATAACTACCTGGAAGAATTATACTTACCCTTAAATGCACACCTCATTGTCATCCAACTTCAGAGACTTTATTCCATAGAATTCATCTTTGCTCCTTCCAGTGCTGATAAGGCGCCTCAGTTCTACTTGTGCGTGTGTGTGTGTGCGCACGTGTGTGTATTCACATTCTGCCATGTACTACATGTTAGTCATATCTGTCTCCCTTACCCTTCTGTGAACTCCTCAATGATATTGCTCTTTTTAAATCATAAATCAGTGTAGGGGCGCCTGAGTGGCCCAGTCAGTTGAGCGTCTGACTCTGGCTCAGGTTACGATCTCACAGTTCATGGGCCCCACATGGGGCTCGCTGCTGTCACCGTAATGCCTGCTTCGGATCCTCTGTCACCCTCTGCCCCTCTCCCGCAGGTACTCTCTCAACAATAAATAAACATTAAAAAAATTATAAATCCGTGTATCTGGTCTGTGTGTGTATCTCCGTGTCTTCTAAGCAGCATCATGATACCCAATATCATTTTTTAAGCTTATTTAGAGAGGCAGAGGGAGGGAGAGAGAAGGAGAGAGAGAATCCCAAGCAAGCCTCGTGCTATCAGTGCAGAATCTGATGCAGGGGCTCGAACTCACACATGCTGAGATCATGACTGAGTGGAAACCAAGAGTCAGATGCTTAACCGACTATGCCACCCAGGCAACCCCCCCCATATCATTTTAAAGAGGATTTCCTTATGAATTATAGTTGTTCCCAAGGCTACACCAGCCTGATGTCATCCTTTTACTGTCACTTCTTCATAATAATCACCATTTATTGAATGCTTACTATATTTCTGGAACTACGATCATTACTTAGAACTCAATTCATATACTCGTTGAAATCTCAACAATGTTAATAGTTAAATTCTCGTGATTCTTAGCCCTTTTCTGATGAGAAACTAAGCCCAGAGATTAAGAAAAACCACTTAGGTTCCCTGTGATCACAGAAGAGGAGGCAGCATGTCTGGGATTCAAACACAAGACTATGTCATCAACTACTTCTGGACTATCACAGAGACACAAGATCGTATTTCTCTGCTTCTGACTCGAAACACTAGCACAGGGCCTACAGCCCCTTCAAAAGGAACAAAACACAGGCTTCTATCAACGCCTAATTCCCAAATTATTTTTAGAAAATAGCTACAGACTGCTTTGAGTATGGATGAAGACAGCCATCCCAGTTATTAGATAAAACGCATCATTTTTCTATCAATTCCTTACAGCTTTGATTTATGTGGTGTTGTCTGCTCCTCGGTCCTTTGATTCCTATGACCGCACTGTGACAGCCATACCGTAACTCTAGGGTCCCTCTGCAAAATAAGTGTTGCCTATTTCTTTTTTTTTTGTTTATGTTTATTTACTTTTGAGAGAGGGAGAGACAGAGCATGAGCATGGGAGGGGCAGAGAGGGAGGGAGACACAGAATCCGAAGCAGGCTCCGGGCTCCGAGCTGTCAGCACAGAGCCTGACACGGGGCTCGAATCCACAAATCACGAGATCATGACCTGAGCCAATGTCGGACGTTTAACCTCCTGAGCCACCCAGCGCCTACTTCTTTTTAGACCAAAAAGGCTAAAGGCTCCTTGTACATAATAATAAATGATAGTAAATGAATTATTTACTGTGTTCTAGATGCCATTTTTAGTGTCAGGCATGTGCGAAGTAATTTGACATTCATAACAACCTTCTAAACTTGGCACTGTGATCCACCCATGTTTCAGATGATGACACTGAGGCCCTGAGAGGGTAAACCAGCTGCCCAACATAACACAGCTAGTAAATGTCAAGGATGAAGCCGCTGATACCACTGGAGTCCCAGAGTGCCCGGGCTTACAGAGGGTCCTACAATCGATACCCCCAAGCTGGGACATGTTCTTTGCTGAAATACAGAGCATTCCTTTTATCTATTTTTACATCACCCTTTGTTGTGCTCATCCCAGAAAACGCTGTCATTGTATTTCTGACAATTCACAAACACCTGTCAGACGTTACTCCCTTTATCCCTAACACCCAGATCTGGAACGACACGAGAAAGCTCAAAGCAATCCCTGAATTCTGAACCTTAGTACACAGAACCAGGCTTTCTGAGTCAAGCCTCTTTTTTCATATTTGATTTCTTTCCCAGCACCTTTTTTAACCCTGCCACACCCCAGCACACCCCCTATGCCATCACACAGAAATAGAGGAGTCAGAAGCCTAGGGTAAGCACGCTCATATTCCCGTCCAGCCCCTGGCTTTGTGTCCAAAAGCTCAGGACTTCTCAGACTGTGTCTGAGAAAAGGGAAAAACAGAAAAGCTGCCATGAAGTTATCCCAAAGAAGGAATGGGATAGGTTGGAAGTAACATTGTTTTTTCAATTGTGTATGAAATTGAAAGAACATGAATAAATTCTTGTTATTTATCATGTCAATGCTTATGAACATTCAGTTGTTTCAAAGTAGCTCTTCCTTCAGAAGGTTTGCAAGACCAGATTTTAATGATCTTATGCTTGCTTGTGTCTTTATTGAAAACTATAAAATCGCAGCACCTTAAATAGATTTATTGAACTAAAAAATGGTATTTGAAAAACAGTAATATACTTCCTCGTCTCAAAACCTTAAAGAGTGACGTTTGGCTCATTTATCTTTGGAATAATTTCCTTTAAAATGTATATATTTGAGGAGAATGAAATTATGTATTTTATTTCTTTTGCAAATAATTATAAAATGTAATTCTGTGTTATTCCTAAATCGAATAATTCTAAATGAGCAGACTCAAGTCTAGTGGTCAAATAATTTTTAAGTTTTTTTTTTTTAAGTTTATTTTTGAGAGAGAGAGAAAGCAAGCAGGCAGAGAGAGAGGGAAAGAGCCTGAGCAGAGGAGGAGCAGAGAGAGAGGAAGACAGAGAAACCCAAGCAGTCTATGCATCAGCGTGGAGCCTGCTGATGCGGGGCTCAAACTCACGAACCGTGAGATCACGTGAGCCAAGATCAAGAGTTGGATGCTTAACTGACTGAGCCACCCAGGTGCCCCTGATTTCCTTGAGATTGTTTAAGTTGACTTTGGCATTTCCTATCACAAGTACAAGCCTGTATTCAACTGCTTCCCGATAAATATTCTGTAAGGTTGAATCATATGAAATTACCATTGTATCCACAAAATGGGAATTACACACAGTTCATCTTAATATCGCGATGATGTATGTTCATAGCTACCACAGAACAAAAGGCATAGGAGATACTCTGTATTGAGAACTCTTGGCAAAGTTTCAGACTCAGTAAATTCTGGGCTTAATACTTGCCTAATGGCTCAGCAGCTTTTGACTGACAAACCTTACCTCATTTCTTCCAAAGATTTTTATGTTCTATATTCTTCTCTGCTCTCTTCTATTTCTGTAGTCATGGTCTCCGTTCCTTCAATTAAGTCAAGGAAAGGAATCAAGCAATATCACTGAGTAAATCCACACCCATGTGTGTGTCTGAATTTTAAAGCTATTTCATATTTGAAAGGATATTCTATTTGACAGAGTGTACGTGTGTTATCAACATCCATATTATTCAGCATATCAGCTTGAGAAATACTCGATAGAGACGCTAGTCTTTGAAGATAGTCTATAAGCATGGAGAGGCTTTTCACCACAATGTATGAATGAGGTAGATATTCTAGGTTAAGAGGCTAGGCTGAGATATTCTATTCTAAGAGGACGTCTGTACTATTGAAGAAACATATTGGACCAAGGAGACCTGCCAGAGCAGCCAAATACTATTTATGACCCTATTGATAAACTTCACAAAATAGAGCTTGATTATGGTTGACCTTCAAGTTTTAAATTGAGCAGTATTCAGAGATTTACATAAAACTTGATTTTCCATATTGAGGAATACTTAATCATTAATATTAAGTACTCTTTAAATTCACAGTGATTCCAGCTATAGACAGCAGGTAACAGATGGTTATATTATTTTGCTGGAATTAGTTTCACTTAACAAAATGGGAAATAGCTACACTTTTCTACTTTCTATATACATGTTGGTTTCCAACACGTATTGCTCTGTGAACCCTTACCTGCATTGAGGAAATGCATTTTCTGAATTGTTTTCTCCTAATTCTCTTAAAATTTTAGGAGAAAAGGCTAGAATAAAGGCTTTGCTGGGTAGAACTGGGGTTGAGATGAGGGGTGAGATTTTAAAGGATTAGCAAAAAGTGTATGTTGGTCTAATGTGTTTGTATAGAATAATGAGCTGTCTTCAATAAAGAAAAAGACAGGAATATATCCGAATCACCAAAAGAGAAAAGAAAAATGGAGCAGAATTATCTCAAAGGAGACTAGAAAAAGTATTTAGAAATATTTAGAGGACATTGAAATCTTGATCTAGTTTTAATACCCAACATCCTACTGGTCATTCAAAGTAGAATATCATTCAAATTCTATAAAATAAGTCAGAAGCAAATCTTTATTATTATTTAAATCATGAAAGCACTTATGAAAAAATGAAGCTACTGGGGGAATTCTTTGGGGGATAAGTGAGATACTATGGTACATCATAGGTGCTCACAGATATAGGTATATACTGAGTGATCAATAAATGTCTGTTTTAGACATAAATTCCAACCATGAGAATAAGCTCTGACGTGGAAGAGAAAGGAATGCAAACTAATATTACTCGTATCAAACTACTATCTTTCTGCATAAAAGCCTCAACAAGATTGCTTCTTCCATGGATGACAGCAACACGTTGAAACATTCCCCAACACACAAAACCACCGTGTATCTACAGTTCTCTGTATGCACCTTGCAAATGATATTTACATTTTGCATTATAGTTAATTATGTTTAATCTCTACCATTGGAATACTTTTTTTTTCACTAAATGGGAGGGGATTATGTCTATTTTGTTTCAATCCACCTCAACCCTATGTTCAGTTGCTAGACAGTCTGCATGGTTTATCAATTGATGCTGAATACAAGAATATGAAATATCTTCATAACATGCTGCGCTTGCAAAGGAAATACAATGAAGTGACTCAAAGCCCAAAGACTATATAGATTCATAACTCAGTTCCACCACTGAGTGGTCGCCACTCAGTGACCTTGAGCAATAAGTTGACCTCTGTGCAGTTGTATCTCATGTATAAGAAAGACATTTATATTTATTTGAGTGACTACAAGTAAAACTAGGAGGACAGTTCCCAACACATAAAGATCACTCCCTGTAGATAAGATATCATTTATATTAACCCATAACTTACATTTTCCAGAAGGGATTTAAGGAAAACTAGCTAAGGTCATACATTAAGTTAGGAAAATGGGCCTAAAAAAAAAAAGAAAAGAAAAAAGAAAAGTAAACCAGAAAAACAGAAACACATTCTGTAGATATGGTATGCACACTCTAAGGACCACAGATTTGACTCTAAGAATTCTGAGCCCAAGTACACAAAATTATGTTCATCAGAGTGAGGAGGGCAAATGCAACTTTCTTTTCTTTAGAGAAACACACCTGTTTTCGGGTGTGGAGAGCTGGATGTCTGCTGTGAATTCTCGTGGAGAAGTCATTGTACAGCGTGTGGCACAAATAACATCTTAGCGTCCTTCTAGTAAATACACTTTTGAGTTTCCAAAAGCCCTTTCTGGTAATGTCCACTGATGTAAGCAGGTGGTAGAAACTTGAAAGAGGTTGGTAAAAATGGCTCCACAGGGTCTCCACCAACATATTTAAAAATATGTTTTCTGAACTCCTGGATCAATCCAGAGATAAATTTGACAGTGAATGGAAGGACAATAAAATAGGCACAGACTCCCCATACTTTGGGGGAACATCTCGTCTCCCACTCTCAATATAATTGATTCAAATGAATTTGAGAAAATATTTCTCTTTATAATCATCTGCAATATTTAAATTAATATCTGTTTAATTTTTATTAAATAGATTGCATTTGATCATCCCTCATCTTAGTCTTTTGTTCAATAACTAATGTGCCAAGTATGAAAGTAGGTACTAGGATACATTGGTGTTAGATTTACATAAATCCTGTTCATAACAGACTTGCCCTGCAAAGGAAACAAGCAAACAAATGAATAAAAGGAAAAAAAAAAAAGACCACATGATTTATAGTTACCAGCTACTTGCAAGGGAGGCGAGTGCCTTTTACCTTTTCTCATCATCAGAATTACTTCCTTGGAGAACATGGCCAGAATTGAGCCTCTGCCAAGTGTTTTCCTACCAACCCAGCTGCAGAAAACCGGCAGTCGGCATTAACACCAAGTAAAATCTGTGTGAAACCCTGCAGTACCTCCAGCACCTCTGGCACCTGTATCCACGAGGACCCAAAGTTATCTGAGGAACAAATGGCGTCTCTCAAAACAAACAGTTCAGTAACCAAACCATCAAGACCTGGGATGCCATCTGATCTTTGTATCTTCTTAGTATCTGCCTTTGGCCAAAAACTAACTAACAAACAAATGAAAATGCCATTGGGTGATTCAGGCCTCGGGGACCTGCTTCACCATGGTTACGAGCCTAATGTAACACAACAAAATGGTAGCCGTAGTGTTGGTGATATTGGGATATGAAGTTTAGAGAATAATGGCTCCATAATAATGACAACGATATTTATAAAACAAACATTTCTATGGGTGCCCGGGTGGCTCAGTTGGTTAAGCGTCTTACTTTGGCTCAGGTCATGATCTCACAGCTTGTGGGTTCGAGCCCTGCATCAGGCTCTGTGCTGACAGCTCAGAGCCTGCAGCCCGCTTGGATACTGTATCTCCCTCTCTCTCTGCCCCTCCCCTGCTCATACTCTGTCTCTCTCTCTCTCTCTTTCTCTCTCTCTCAAAAATAAACATTTGAAAAAATAATAAAACAAACATTTCTTAAAAAAAAAATTATCCCACCGCTGCCACCAAAAAAAACAAAAACAAACAAAAAAAAACTTTGTAAGTGAAAAAGCACCACAATTTCAAAAGAATTCATATCAATCTTGTAAAACTGTACCCATTCTTTATAGCATAATTATCATCTTAGTTACTAAAGCCCCAAACTCAGGAATTGTGTTGGATTCTTTCCCTTCCTTTCATATCTGGTCACTAACAAAAAATCATATTTATTATCCCTCCAAATTCTCTCCCACATGTGTCCTCATTCTTTTCATGCCTGTGTCCACTGGCTTAGGTGAGGCTCTTACTAACTTTCACCCAGATGATTTCAGGTTTGTCTCCCCTTCCTTTGGTCTCTTGCCCTCCAACCTGTCCTCCTTCATGCAGTTAGAACGATTTCTTGAAACACTGAAAAGATATGGCAATTTTCAGCCTAAATACAGCTGGTATTTTCTAGCACCTGGGTTGATATGAAAACTCATATATGGAAATGCTCTCCAAGAACCTAATTTTGCTGCTGACGTAAATGAAAGAGTGATTCCATCCTTGAAGTTACAGCATTCTTGAAGGGCAGGCTCAGTCTTTTCAGTCCTCTCCCAAACCTTCCCTTCTGCCTCTTCACATTTACTAGCTTTGCTGTGCTTACTCCATACAAAGGTGTTCCAGTTCTCCGACCTTACTCTGGCCTTTCCATTCGTTTGCCCATTTCAGAGAACTTTGACCATTTTAGTTTAGTAAATTCCCATTCATCACTTAAGACTGCTTGCATGTTTGGTTCTCTGAAGGTGTTCAAGAAGCCTTTTGTATGTAGGGTTAGACTTGTTTCATATGGCATGACCATGTTCCAGGTACCGTTTAAACAATTTAAATATATTATTTACTTCAGTTCTCCCATAACCCTATCTCTGTTTTATAAATTAGGATAATGAGGCACACAGAGTTAATGTTAAGTTTTCCAAAGTCATACATCAAACAGGTGGTAGAGCCAGGATTTGAACTTGGCAGTCAGTTCTGGAGTGTGGATTCCTAGTCTCTATAATCTTTTGATACTTGGGGCTGACATCGGGGTCAATATTTGACATGTAATTATTTACTGATCTGTCGATTCAGAGAGAAAAATTTGAACTGGTAGGAAATACAAAGTACTTCTCAAGTCTTATATTCATCATCCAGAAGAATTAATGCCATTCTAAAGTGCTGAGTGAGTGAAGAGTGGTTTCCAGAATATCTTTAGCTCCTTTTGGAGAACAAAGGTCCTGAAATAGTAAGATGATTTTTGAAATTGGCTTACATCCTTATACCATCATATCCACGTATGTTTTTGATAGTTTATTAATCTAGAAGGTAGGGGCCTGAAGAGAATTTTTGATAGTTTGAGACATGAGTTTATTTAAAGTACATCAAATCTTGTAAAACAGAGCCATAGAGTCTTAGGACCAGAAGGAATATTGTCTTCCCTAATGTTCTTATCTGGTAGACCTTCCTCAATCAAAATTTAAAACCTCAATAAGGTGTCATTATTATAATGTTATCTTCATCTTTTTTTTTTTTTTTGCTCTCATGAAATTTAATCATGACTTTAACACCTAATTTTACAATTCTCAATACACTGCATTAATTCTGTTATTGAATGTACAATTACAAGAAAAATTTCTGGCTGGCGTAAGCCTCATTCCAGTTTTCATAAAACCGAGTGATGTCGCCATTCCACAACTTCACGCTTCTGACTACTCATCGAGAAGGCAGCATTTGGAGTTCAGAGGCTGAGGTCCACACCCTGGTTTTCCTAGTGCTGTCAGTCACAATGCTTAAATACCACACCCTTTAGCTACCTCACGGGAAAGACCACTTGCGGGTCACCTGCCTGGGTCTGGCAGAAGGAGGGTCAATTGATTGGGTCTCCTTGGTAGTAAATCTGGCCCAGTTGTTTCCACCTGAGAAATCTGGAAAGAATGCAATGAAAATGTCGGACTTCTCAAAGTTGCAGGACAAATGAAGAACTGAAGAATTTTCACTGAAGAGGGAAGAGCCCAAACACAATCTGTTTGGTGCTCGAACAGATGTCAGTGTTACAGCCATCAACGTACCTAAACTTTACAAAGTGAGTGTTTCCAAAATTTGAGTTTCCATAGTCAAGAAAAACCATTTGTATTAGAAAGAGATGATTTTTTAGTAATACACCGGTGGATGTAAGAAAATGCGTCTCCTTCTGGTTGGAATGGCATTGTCTGTACTCCTTCTTGAAGCAAATGAAATCCACATTAATGCATGATATTAAAATGGGACAAAATGGCATTGACCTATGTGACAATCTCATAGTCAACAATGAAAAATACATTATTTAGCAACATACTGTTCACTTTTCTGTGTTCCCAGTTAGAATGAATTTAGCACAGCTCCTTAGATATCTCTTTATCTTTGATTAGACTTGACAGACTGCCTTCCCTAGAATGGTGACTTAATAAGTGTTGATTTATTAAATCCACAGATTCTCTCACACTTCGAATGAATGTCACTGCATGTTTTAGTGCCACCTTATGTTTAGTTGGGAATTATCTATGACATATTTGAGTGTTTTTCAGAATGTGGTTTATTAGCCATCTGGATCAAGATCATCTGGAAACTTGTTAAAAGTACAGGTTCTTGGTCTACCAGAAAACGAGAATGAAAGTCTAACCATCTATCGAGGGATATGGGCTAAAACTTCTAATTAATACTTTGAGCATCTAATAATTAGAAGTTCTTCTGTATTAGATCCATAAACCCAGCATAATCAACTGATGAGTATATGATAATTAACTCATTGGCTTTAATACAAATAGTGTCTACCTAGTAGAAGACATTTTTTCATGGTTAAATTGTTGAGTAAATTTCTATCGGACACTTTTACACTGGCTGAAATTAATAGTAAAGATAATTATTTCCAGGGGCACCTGGATGGCTCAGTTAGTCAAGCATCCGACTCTTGGTTTTGGCTCAGGTCATGATCTCATGGTTTTGTGGGTTCGAGCCCCACATCGGGGTCTGTGCTGACAGTGCAGAGCCTGCTTGGGATTCTCTGTCGCCCTCTTTCCCTGCCCCTCCCCTGCTTGTGCTGTCTTTGTCTGTCTCTCAGTATAAATAAATAAATAAAAACTTAAAAAAATAATTATTTCCGGTTAAATGCCAGTAGGGGATTTATAGACATCTACACTTCTATCTATGTATCTATATCTCTATTTAACCTACTGGAGAATTAGGTGATAGGAAGACAAATAACATCATGAACGAATTCTCCTTGCCAAGTGTTAAGATCAACTCTCCTATCTGATTCTCATAATTTAAAAGGTAAGCATTTTTTTTTTTTTGGTCTTTTTTACAGATGAGGAGAAAAAAAACACCAAGAGGTGATATGACTTTTTTTACATTTTTACAGCTCAAAAGTCAAGACCCAAAGACAGGGCTAGTTATTATTTAAATCCTTGTATTTCTACTGGAGAACGTCTCTAGTTTTTGACTGCCATTGTCTTAAAGATGAGTGTAACGTACAAAGCATTAATCCCAATTAATTTTAAGGTCTGATTAATTTTTAAGGTCAGCTATATTTGTATAAGTGGCATTAGCCCCTACTTTAAGACAATTTTTTTAGAACACCAACAGATAAAACAGGCAAGTGATTACCACCACTGCAGAAAGATGAAATACAACTACTTTGAACAGTAAAAATTCAACTGCTCATAAATTGTAATATAGTACTTGTTAACCACGAATGTGACATTTGCTTAATAGAAGTTTCCATAGTTTCAGCTGAGGAAAGTTTCCAGTTTCAGCAGAAAGAGAAGGAGATCTACTAGAAGCAGTTAAGTAGCTGGTGTTTTGTTGTTGTTGTTTTGTTTTTCCTAAAAACAAAAAAAATGCTACAAAATGTTGCTGATCTCCAATGGCTGCTGTGATGGTATCTGTGACAGGATGCCTCCAAAGAATAAGCAATTTCAAATCTTTCCAATGCATTTAAAAAAATAACTTCACAATTGGTGAAATGACTAAACATATTCTAGGAAGAATTGCACCAAAGTTCGTTAAAGAATAGGAAAAAATTGTGTCTGTTAACCTCCGTAGTCAGCAATAGGAAACAAAAAACAAGCTCAAACTTGTAATGTGTACTGTGTTTGCTGTAAGTAAACACAATGGGCATCAAAAAAAATAGCCTATTTCTGAAAGTGGGCTTTGAAGCTGGTTCAGCTGCTTAAAAGGCAAATTTTCCAATTGTCCTCGGTACCTCCAGACCCAGGATGTTGGTGCAGGGTCATTTCCTTCCTAGTCTGAGCTTGCTTAAACAGGTGCTGTGCAAATATAAAACCTCATTATCCCACTTGATAGGAGCTTATTGTTAGAGAACACAAAGACAGCGATCCATTTGAGTAGCTGATTTTCTCCTCTCACATGTATTTATGTTTTAGAAAGACAATTTAGGTAGCTTTTGAAAAATGTTCACTGAATATTTATGCACCAGATTTCCACAGTAAGCATTTCTATAGATGGGGTTGTGTAAGGAAACAGAATTTTCTTCTAAGTACTGGTCATAAAAGTTGTTAAGTACCATTAATTGCAAGCTGTTTATTTTGGAGGACAAGGAAGACTTCTCTATGCCTTAAAATCGCACTCATTTTAAAACATGTGTTTCTGTCAAATGTGGGCAATATGTGATGAGAGGATGATGTATTGATGGTGATATTGTGAATTAGTAAAATTTATCACCATTCACAGAGCACTTTAAAACCAGGGGATTATTGGCCTTATAGTTAACTTTGTGATGGAAAAAATAGCATGTGTATTGTGGAAACCAAGGCTCAGAGAGATTAAGCAAAATCCTGGAGTTACGGGGTTTTGGCATATAACCCCAAGCTATAACTACTAAAGTGCAAGGAACAACCTCTGTAATTATTCTGCTATAAGAATGTGTAAATACATGTGTGTGTGTCTGTTTCTTTTTTGGCCCAGTATAACAAGCCTTTACTAAAGCCATATTAGGGGTGTCTCCTCTGCCTCTGTTTCTCTCTCTCTGTCTCTCTCTCTGTCTCTCTCTCTCTCTCTCTCTCTGTCTCTCTCATATACTGGGGGATGCTTAAGGAGAATTCAGCATGCCTGTTTCCTGTTTTCTAATTTTCTGCTTCTCAAGAAACGCTCTGATTCAGAAATTTTATTCCCAAGCATTTGCTCTGGGAAGAGACTGACTTCAGTAGACTATGTAAACTCTCTAGATGCTCAGAACTTATAATTGCATCTTTGAGTAAATAAATCTCTTGGGAAACTTTTCTGTCCCTCCTCAATATGCTATTAAATTCCAGCTCAACACCAAACTAGGGTCTGTTGAAATTCAAACACTGATTTCAGGATCACAAAAACTAAAAGGTAGACCATGGTTCCCATTGATCCAAACGACTGCATGCCCCTGGGACAAAGTTCTCCTCAGTGTTACCTTGGTCATGGGATGATAGAATGAGTTGTGTGACTCCTGACATTTTCAGGGTATCCAGAAACCAAGATGCCGAACCCCATATAGAAAATCACCTGGACAAGCATGATTCTATGGTCATCACAGAACAGCATGTGCTACATGGAATTCAGCTTTGCATCCTGTTTATAGATGGATATTATGTCCCTTCCTTGGTCCCCTGGAGTAAGCATCCTTAGAGGACAAGGACCCATTACCCAGCTCAGCCATCACTGTTAACAGGTGGAGATGATGATGCACGGCTGAATAAAACAATGCTTAATGGAACCCAGGACATTAACCAGATTTCAACTAGTAGCCCTTGGGATAAACCTACGTATCTTAAAAATGGACAGCAAGGCAGCTTCTTTGGTCTGCTACCAAATGCAAATATCCACCCCTCTTGAGCACCGAGAAGCTAACACATCCAGTGATTTACATTTCAATCTACTTAAATAAAAACAGTTAGTTACATTGTCAGAATGTTTGAGGAATGGCTCAACTAGTGCGTGTTTCTCTTCTTTCGGGCTGATTTTGATCTTCCGTTCAACGTGTTTAGGTTCTCTTGTAGTTCTGAGGTCAATTCTGATTAAATGCCCTCTTATTTACCCTTAACGACTATGAAGATATTCTGCTTTTGCCGAAGATATCAATCGTATTGCTCATGACTGCAATTTGAAAAGGCTCTCTCTGTCCCCTGATTCCTTCTCTTTTTGGAAACCAAGTGGCACAGGAATATACACAATTGAATTCTCCAGTGGCTGCATGAAACTTGGTACCCGCAAATCAAATACTTACTTCCACCGAATTGAGTGTTATCTCTTATTTAAGTTCCCAGCATTGAAAACTCCGGGTATTTACATGAACAATGGATGTGCCAATAATAATAATAATAATAATAATAATAATAATAATAATAACAACAACAACAACAATAACAACTATTATTATTATCATCAGGGTATCCTGTATGATACTCTACAGACTTTCTTTCCAGTAAGCAATACTTGGCTTTTTCAAAATAACAACAGGAAATTTGGGACAATAGGAAATAATTTCTCTTAGGATCTACCATTTATCAGATATTGAATAAGGGATTGGGGCTTCAACTCTGTTATTTCATTTATTATTTCTGCAAACACTGTTGCAAATCAAGAAGCTGAGCCTTGGGGTGTTACAAGCTAGCTCAAGCTTGTTGGTGTAGGGCCCCTGTGAGAAGCTTGGTTTTCTCTAAACCCTGTTTAGAGCGTTCTCTAAACCCTGCTGTTGTTGTTACTTAGTGTTTGTTGTTGTTGTTGTTGTTGTTTCCTCTTATAGCATATTATGTATTGGGCACTTAAATGGATTTGTGTTATTTTGAGGAGAAATCCTCAGAGCCTAGTCGATGGCATCCATCTGTCATCAGAATAGGTGTTGTGAATTTCATTACAGACTATCAGCCCTGCTGTCATACCAGAAACTATGGGTCCCTCTTCAATCAACACCATGATACAGCTATCTGAGAAGAAGCCTTGCCAAACAGCTGAATCTTCCGTTAGTTGTTATTCAGATCTTGCCAGATTTATACTTGAGAAGATTGGCATTGAGTGTGATAGTTTAAGACTCTTCTTTTATCTGTGTTATCAAAGTTCTAAACCTAAACGAAGTTAGATTAGCAAAACAAAACTACACACACATGTATGCTTAAAAGCCCATTGAAAAATAGTCACTAAGCGATAAGCCCATATTATTCCTTGGCCTTTTATTGGAATCCATTATGTAAACATACAATAAATAGCTGACAGTATTTTGTAAAAGCAGAGTCAAATAACTTGACTCTGCTTTTCACCACTCATTTTTCACCACTGATTTTTTCTCCGTATCGTAAATTTTCCTTCGGAATGTAAGAGCAAGGAAGAAAAATAATAGCTTTGTCTTTCCATCAAGAATAGATATTCCTATTTTTCACATGGTGCACAGATAGGAGTTACTATACTTCTCTTTTCCATTGGATACCTAGGAGGGTAATGTCAAATTCAGTTCTGTGCTGGGTTGCTAACATCCTTTCATGATCTTCATCTGGTACATTTCTCTCTCTTCAGTTTTTGGGTTCTATTCACATTTTTAAAGCATCTTTATACAAACTGTCATACACATATACATCAGCTAAGCTGAACAAATTTTTTTAATTTGGCAGGTTTATGCCATTAAATTATCACGTTGTTATAGTGAGGTTGGGGGCTTCAAGTTAAGACCTAGTATGCTTGAATCAATGTTGAGGACTGTGAAAGACCCAAAAGCTAAGACTAAGATGTTGTCCCTTGACCTCCAATCTCAGTAACTAAATACAATGCAATTAAGCCTGTGCAAGATACAAAATGGTAAGTTCAGTTCATCTAAAAGTCCAGAGAGAAAGCATAGGTGTTACTAATAACAGCATAGACTTATGTTTTCTAACTATGGGCCAGACACTGCTGAAGGTACTTTATATCTAGAAATCCATTTAATCTTTACCACCAGCTCATCAGTTACACACTCATATTATCATCCACATTTCTCAGAAAGGGGAATTAAGTCACAGAGAGGTTAAATGACATGTCAAAGGCACACAGCTTGTAAAAAACAGAACTGGGGATGAGCCCAGGGAGTGTGGCTCCTGAGTCTCTACCCTCAAGCCATATTCTGTGTTTCCACTCAAAGATCAGAAGGCCTGGGGCCAGTCACGAGACAGTCACGGGAACCAGGACAGTCTCTTAGGGCTATTCAAGATTTAACATACACACCGATGTTTAGAACAAAAACAAAGGATTCATCTTGGGTTTGTTCTTTATAAACAAATGTCATCGTGTTCCTCGGGTTCAACTTTTCTTTCCTGCTAAAAACCCTTTACAGTTCATGGAACAGCTGTGTGCGCGTACCAAAGATTAGGGTGTGAGGGAGAGAAGGAAGAAAATTTTACAGGCAAATGAGCTCTTAATTGATAATGAAATGGATTTATTCAATCACAACTTTACAAGTCTCATTACATTCAAATAATATAATTCAAAATTTAACTTTCTGTTTACTTTGTCACTATGGTACAGAGGTTTTGTGAAAAAAAAAAAAATAGACCTTCACGTTCAATTTGGGGGAAAGGGTGGAGAGCAGAATCGTGGATGGCATTTCGAGCCCATTTGCACTTCTTCGGAGAAGTTGCGTGTGACACGTCATCGGGGCAATGGCTCGGCAGAAGGGCAGCTCTGGGCCACCATATAGGCTGCTGGAGACAGTTCTCTGGCAGCTTAGTGTTCCTGAACAAGCTGACATTTTATGGGGACTATTAGAAATGCATGAATTCTGCACACAAAATGTCAACTGATATATTAAGAAAGAGCAACTCTGTGTGGTCACCAGCAGTAAAATTTCCTTAGCTTTCACCCCATTCTGCTTCATAGATACATTGTATATACGCTTGTACTATTTCAGATGAGATCACTTGACACTCCGAATACACATTCAAGTTAAACTTTTGCAGTAAGAGAGTGAAACCTTAAAGAGAAATGAAAATAGTATCATTTCTCCATCTTCAGTTCAGAAACCAAGGTCATGGATTATGAATTTTGAGCAGCCAGTATATCACTCAAAAATCATTCTGGATAGAAGATGGCAACTTTATTCAACTTGCTTATTACTTTTAAAGTATGTTCTTGCTTAATAGCCTTTTGCTTTTGACATGGAGGGCTTCTATAAATTGGATACTAATGCAAAAAAATTAACCCCTATCATAAAGCAGTTGGGTTGAATAGCATTTGGGGGTTGCGCATTATAGTCAGTGAAGCTGTCTCCCACTGTGTCTAGAAATTCAGAGAAAACTGAATGTTTGAAAAATGCGCACTTAATATTTATGGAACCCTGGCAGTATGACATAGCTGAGGAAGCTATTCCCCAAAGAAAATGAGATTCCCTACAAAGTGGGTCCCTGGAGTACACAGACCACCGAATACTCAACGTCAGGCACAGCAGAGTGTAACAGTCTGCTGATGGCACTCCCCTTGTCCACGACTCAGCTCACGTGTGGCATCACCAATCCACGACTTGAATTCTACATTCGGTGTGCCTGATGCCAGCCTCCTTGTCCCAGACAATGCTGCTCAGCATACACATCTATAGCTACTTTTCCATCACATTGAATTCCATTTTCTCCCCACGACCTCCAAGACTCCTTTTCGTTCAAAATACATGTAACTAATGTCATCTCTAGGAAGGCGGCTTCAGATGACTTACTCTAGCTTCTGCCTAAAAACAAGCAGTAATGAAATTGTTAAATTAATTCTGATGCCGCTAAAGTCAGTTTTATTTACTGGTGTACAGATTTAAATTTAATTTGGTACACAAAGTGAAAAAAACTACAATGTTCCCCAAACAAAAAGAAGAGAACACTCCATGGAGAAAGCCCACAGCGAACTTTGGAGTTTCATCAGCGCATCTGGTTACACAGAAAAGCGTCACCTATTGGGTTTATCAAAATAATTTTTTTAATATTTATTTTTGAGAGAGAGAGAGAGAGAGACAGAGCACAAGCAGGGGAGGGGTAGAGAGAGAGGGAGACACAGAATCTAAAGCAGGCTCCAGGCTCCAAGCTGTCAGCACAGAACCTGACATGGGAGGAAGCTGCGTAATCATGACCTGAGCTGAAGTTGGATGCTTAACCGACTGAGCCACCCAGGTGCCCTTAGAAAAGCATCACCTATTGGGTTTAAATGAGAAGGTTGCTCATGTCATTACCCATGACTGGGAAAGCTGCCACTTGTGAATAATTTAGAATTTGAATGCGATGGCGTGCATAATAGTATTCGGTTTCTGCTTTGTTACCTTGTTGATCTGTCATTTTGTGGTTGTTGTAGAAAACGGGTTTAATTATTTTCTAGAGAGACTGTGTTGTTTGAACAGAAAACGGAAATAGACTTACAATGGAAATTTTTAAAAACTGTGGTTAGTGGTGACCTGACTCATAAAACCAAGAGCACGGTGTGTCCAAAGAGGGGCTATTACAGTTAGGAGGCACGTCATTTTCTGTATTGACTGAGATCGTTTCTGGCATAGTTTCTCTATTGAGTGATACGAAACATAGACTTAGGAACATAAATCAAAACTTCTTCCTCATTTTGGAATTGTAAAATCATCCCATCATCATCTTGCTAGCCACAGTGAGCAGATACAAAGCATACAAAGGACATATGGTAGAATGTTCCAGAATTTGGTTTCTGCACCCACACAGACTTGTGTTTGAATCCTGCTCTATCACTTCCTAATGAGTGATCATGGAGGAGGTGCATAACTCTTTAAAATTTTTTTTTTAATTTTTCTTATGTTTTATGTTAGAGAGAGTAAGCCAGCACGAACAGGGGAGGGGCAGAGAGACAGAGATAGAACCTAAAGCAGGTTCCAGGCTCTGAGCTGTCAGCACAGAGCCTGATGTGGGACTTAAACTCACGAACTGTGAGATCATGACCCAAGCTGAAGTCAGATGCTTAATCGACTGAGCCACCCAGGTGCTCCTTAACTCTTTTTTAATTTATTTTTGAGACAGAGACACAGCGTGAGCAGGGGAGGGGCAGAGAGAGAGGGAGACACAGAATCCAAAGCAGGCTCCGGGCTCCGAGCTGTCAGCACAGAGCCCGACGTGGGGCTCGAACTCATAAACTGCGAGATTGTGACCTGAGCCAAAGTCGGACGCTTAACCAACTGAGCCACCCAGGCGCCCCTGCTCCTTAATTCTTTTAATCTTAGTCTCCTTGTCTCCCAAATCGTGATAAAAATAGTCTCCATGTCACAAAAAAATTTTTGAATAATAACCTGAGTATACACACAAAATATTTAATGCTCTGTGTGACTAGCACATAATGAATAACCAATATTTCAGTATTATTAAATTAGCATCTTTGATATGACTGTTCAATTCCATTTTCCAAGGTATTAGAGGCTAAATTCAGTAAAGGTTTGAACTAGCAAAAATATAAACAGAAAAATTCTTACACTATGGAATATTATCTTTCACAGAAAACTTTCAGAACATAAGTAAAGCTTAAATTGAAATTACATATATGAAAATTATAATTATGCCATTCATTTGCCTATTTTAGCCTACCATTTATTCCCTAGCTAAAGAGAAGAAAGGAGCCCTTTTAACTTTGGGAGAAATAAAAATTAATATTTTAACAAAACATTTTATCATAGATGGTCATGGCAAAACAGACAAGACAAGAAAACAGTAAAGTATGAAATGCCAGCACCTGTAATCCTAGTCATTCACAGATGACTACATTCAGTTCTTTAATGTATTTTCCTGCAGTCTTTATGATGTAGTATTTTACACAGTGGATATTCTATTGTACATTAAATTTTATGTCTGCTTTTGATGTTAAACCTTATAGCATAATAATTTTCTACATCTTTGGGAACGCTTTTTAGTATCGTTATTAATATTTCAAAAATTTTGCATTTTACTTGATACACTTTAAATGCATATGGTACAGTAAATGTTTGTAGGAGTCTTTGTCTGACATTTAGAGAATCTGACCAGACACAAATTAACTTAATTATGTCCGAGCACAATTTTATTTTTTATTTATTTATTTTTAATACATTTTTTCAATGTTTATTTTTGAGAGAGAGAGACAGAGCATGAGTGGGGGAGGGGAAGAGAGAGGGGGAGACACAGAATCCGAAGCAGGCTCCGGGCTCTGAGCTGTCAGCACAGAGCCTGATGCGGTGCTTGAACCCATGAACCGTAAGATCATGACCTGAGCCGAAGTCAGAAGCTTAACTGACAGAGCCACCTAGGTGCCCCCAAATACAATTTTAAAAAGGCACTATTGCTTGTTAAAACTCTTAAGAAAATCTTCACTAAAATGGGAAACTGGGGCGCCTGGGTGGCTCAGTCGGTTAAGCGTCCAGCTTCGGCTCAGGTCATGATCTCGCGGTCTGTGAGTTCGAGCCCTGCGTCCAGCTCTGTGCTGACAGCTCAGAGCCTGGAGCCTGTTTTGGATTCTGTGTCTCCCTCTCTCTGACCCTCCCCCGTTCATGCTCTGTCTCTCTCTGTCTCAAAAATAAATAAATGTTAAAAAAAATTAAAAAAAAATAAAATGGGAAACAATTTTTTTTTGAGTTCTTTAATTGAGGGATGAATAACACATCACTAAGGAATAAGACAAGTGTGAGGTTTTCTAGGCGAGCATCATCTCATGAGCCAAAAATATTGAGGTAGACGCACAGAGTGTGAGACAGTGATAGTCTACCTTAACGTGAATAGTCAGTCCATGCTGGAAATGGTGTAAATTAAAAATGTATGATGTGTAGGGCTGCCTGGGTGGCTCAGTAGGTTGAGCATCCAACTTCAGCTCAGGTCACGATCTCATGAGTCGGAGCCCCATGTTGGGCTCCGGGGTGACTGTTCAGAGCCTGGAGCCTGCTTTGGATTCTGTGTCTCCCTCTCTCTCTTCTGCCCCCCACCCCATTTGTGCTCGCTCTCTCTCTCAAAAATAAACATTATTTTTTTTTAATACTGTATGATGTGGAGGGGGAAGGCAGAGAGATAAATGTGGGTGTCTTTTGTGATTATCTATCTCAACCGCAGGTAACTTCTTTGTGATTCATAAAGAGTAGAGGCCGTATGAAAAGGATAATTCCTCAAGAAATAAAAGATCACTGTGTTATGTTTGAAGGGGACTAAGTTTCTAAATACAGAACAATTGCTTAGATTTTTAAATAATTTACAAATTAATTTCACATGCCATATATGGCCGATTATCTGAGCAGAGTACTAAAAAAGGAATGTTTTCTTCCTCTATGGTAAGCCAGTTGATGAAGTTTCAGAGAGCTCTTTTATGGCTAAAATTTTGTATTTCATTTTGTTTTCACATCCAAACAATACAGCACTTGAAAATAAAATGTATAGGGAATTTTATTCTTTGACCTTGAAATTTTGTACACGTTTTCATATTGCCTCGTTAAATCATTTTTATGTTGGGTAGAGACAAAGGATTGTTTGAAAGAGAATATATGTATGGCAGTGTACCAGTTACTATAGATGTGTAAATTACTCCAAAACTTGGCCATGTAAAACAACCATTTATCTTGTTGATGAATTTTCTGTTTCAGAAATTCCAACAGAGCACCATGGGAATGGGTCACCTAGTTTTACAGTGTCTGGGCCTCATCTTGAAAACTCAAATGCCGGGGCTGGTGTTATTTGAAAGCTCATATATTCCCTACATCTGGCATCTGGTCTGGGAAGACTTAAAAACCGGGGGCTGAAACAGCCGGGGATCCTGTGCATCTTTCTCTTTGTGTCGTCTCTCCGTGGTCTGTCTAGTGTAGTGCTCGGGGCATTCACGGTGGCCATATATATGGTGGTTGGTTCAGGGCTCCAGAGGTACACTTCCAAACAGAGAGACAGAGAGCCGGAGAGAGAAATCTTACCGCCTATTATGACCTAGTACCTAGTGTTCGTACTCAGCATGGTACTCTGTTGGTAAAGTAGACTCGAAGTTCCACCCAGGTTCAGGGGGCCTGGGTGGCTTAGTTGGCTAAGCATTTGACTCTTCATTTCAACCCAGGTCATGATCTTGCGGTTCGTGGGATCAAGTCCCCCATTTGGCTCTGCGTTAACAGTGTGGAGCCTGCTTGGGATTCTTTTGCCCTCTCTCTCTGACTCTCTCTCTCTCTCTCTCTCTCTCTCTCTCTCTCTCTCTCAAAATAAATACATAAACAAAATAAAACAAAAACAAGTTCCACCCAGGTTCAAGGGAACATAGACTCTACCCCTTAGCTGAAGGATGTCAACATCACATGTAATTCGAGCATGTGGAATAAGCTACATATTGGTGTGTCCATCTTTGGAAAATATACTCCATCTCAGACACAGTGGCTACTGATAAATTTCCTTTGAATTCTAACTACCAGCTGTAAAATGTTCACCATTGCCTCTGAAATCCCTGTGTGCCTTTCTCTGAATGTATCGCCCCCTCTTCTCTTCCCACATCATCACTTCCCCACATTTTGTCCTTTTCTTCATAGTTTTCCTACATGGGCTTTCATGCCGTCTCATGGTGGATGCTTGTACACACTCAGGTATGCAGGTTTAGATTTCATATAATATAGATAGTACTGAATGCATTTGTCTGTGCCTTGCTTTTTTCCCCCAACCGGTGTTTTTAAGATTATTTGTCCATACCATTGCGTGTAGCTTAAGCATTTCACATGCAGTTTACTATCCCATTGAATACATATTCCACAAATTATCCATTTTATTGGTGTTGGACTTCGGGTTATTTCCAGTTTTGTTTTATTTATGTGACTATTATCAGGTGGGTATGAATATTTAAACATTGTTCTACATGTTTCTTGATGTACATGCAGGACTTTCTCTAGGGAATATCACTCAGAATGGAGTATTTACAGCAGTAAGAATGTATATTCTCCAGTGTTTATATTTTCACATAAATTTCTTAGAGTTTTCCTTTCCCATATAAGGTTTCAGTACACATACAATTTGTGTGCATTATGTGCCATAAGGAGAAAGCTCTTTTTTTTTTTTTTTCCGAATGGATTTGGAATTTATTCTAGCACTGTTTTCAATTAAAAAAAAAGCATTTAGGGGTGCCTGGGTGGCTCAGTCGGTTGAGCGTCTGACTTCGGCTCAGGTCATGATCTCACGGTTCATGAGTTCGGGCCCCGCGTCAGGCTCTGTGCTGACAGCTCAGAGCCTGGAGCCTGCTTCAGATTCTGTGCCCCACCCCCCCTCCACCCCACCCCTGCTTGTGCTCTGTCTCTCTCTTTCAAAAATGAATAAACATTTTAAAATTTTTAAAAAATAAATAAAAAAATAAAAATAGTGCAAAGAGAACTCATGTACTTTGTGCCCAGATTTACCTGCTATTCATATGTCCACGTAATAGGGGTGTGTGTGTGTGTGTGTGTGTGTGTGTGTGTGTAAATAACAGTTAACATGCCTCTTTAACTCTAAATACTTTTATGTGCATTTCCTAAGAGTAGAAGTATTATGTAATTACAGTCAACATCAATTGCAGAAATTTACATTGAATCGATACTTTATCACCTATATTCCAGTTTTCTCAGTGGCCCAATCATGTCCTTTATAGCACGTTTCCCCTCTACTACAGAATCCAACCTCTGGGGTCAGATATTACAGGTCCGTCATGTCTATTTAGCCTGTAACACCCTCCAAACCTTTCTTTATCCTTCATAATGTGGAGGCATTTGAAGAATATATTGTTTTCTTTTTTCAAGGAAACAGTCTTCATTTTATGTTTGATGTTGAAGTCTTCTCACATCTACAATGAGGTTGTGCATATGCAGTATGTCTCAAGGTTTCACATCTGGAAGGACATGATGTCCACCCGCAACATAACATTGATCAGCCGGTGAAGGTGTTGGCCTAATTCTCTGGTGTTAATTTACTTTAAAAAATGTTATTGCTTTTAATCTCCTTCTCAACGAATAAACTATCAATGGGAGAACACTTTATTTAATATCATGCCAATATCTCAAGCTCATCAAAATTTCTCCCTGATCTTAGTATCCACTGATGATGCTTTCCTGATCTAATCTTTATCATGGTGGTTGCAGAATGAAGATTTTCCAACTCCAGAACCTATTCCATATTTAATAGATAGATTTCAGTATTCTGTTGTAAGCAAGAGCCTTCTCTTCCCCTGTGTTTATTTTTATATTCATGTATGTATGTATCTGTTTTTATTTATTAAAGAATGAATTTATTATCATTAAACATTATTATTAAATATTACATTTCTATTAAAATCGTATAATGGGATATTTTAAATTTATTTATGAAATAATAATACCTATATTTAATGGTTTATAATTCATTACTGAACATAGTTATTTCAGTGCTCAAATCTCAGATTTGTTCTGTGGGAGCCTTCTCACTGTGTCCCCTGTGCATTTGTGACATGCTCCCATTTGACTTCCTGACATGACAAAATATTCCAGGCTCATCTTGGATCTACTCTACCCTAATCATGGAATCAACTTTTTCCAGGGTGCTGTACTTCCTGTTTATAAGCACCATTTACTTCAGAGCCCATTGTTTTTCTATTCATCAGCAATGTCAACCTCGTTATAATTAAAACTTTTTACGTAGGGGTGGGTCCAGTCTTGAGTTCTCTATTCTGTTCTTTGTGTACTTGATTGTTGCTAAATATGTACTAAATCTCTTATAGTTTCCTGTTAGTCATCGTCTTGTCTGCTATTAGGACAGTCTGGGCTCTTTTTAGTTTATGCCCATTCCTGTAAAATTTGTAATTACTTTGCTAATTTGATTTTAAAAATAACCACTAGGATTTTGAGTGAAGTTGTATTAAATCTTAAGTCATTTCTACAGATGTGTTACCTTTCCAAAGGATACTGAGCACTTTTTTTAATTGAATAATTCAGGACTTTTTTTTAACTGCTAATCATTTTAGGTTGGTTTTCCCCTGCACACAATGTGTCATTAATTATGTAGATGTATTTTTTTTTAATTTTAGAACCGTGTTCATAGATTATATCTTTAAATAAACACACAAATTGTTTGGGTTTGTTTTCTTATGTATAAATCCTAACTAGGCACAGCTTGTGTTTCACTCCCCTGTTTTCAATTATCTATTATTAATGTGAGGATTATTTTTATTTTCCTCCTTTTGATTTCATTCTGATATCCATGTTATCGTGCCATAGATAGAGATCCATGCCTTAGATCTTGGAGCTGCCAGTTGGAAAATGTTAGGGTTACCAACTTTTGTGGTTTGCATGAGAGTGATGAATTTCTGGGATGCAGGAATTTTCAAGGCTTGAAACTAGGAAAGTCGGGCAAATGGGAATGATTTGCTCATTATGCACATGACTAAAGGCACAGGTTTTTTTTTTGTTTTGTTTTTGTGTTTGTTTTTGTTTTTGTTTTGCCTAGTCTAAGGGTAGTATTCTCTTTGTGGGCAATAGGAATAGTATTATTCTTATTATTTGCTAATGCATTTAAATGGATAACTGATATAATCTAGAAATAAATAAAGAAGTATTCTTAATGTAAATCATACCAAAAAGAACTGCAGGCACAGATAGCTTCACCAGAAACTTTTACTAAGGAGTTAAGGAAAAAAAAAATGATGCCACAATAATACATTCTCCCAGATAAGTGGAAGAAAAAAAGGGAGAAATGCTCTTTCAGTCTGAGTTCAGTCTATACGTTTATTTATTTTTTATGTCACCATAATGTTGACTTAAAAACACATGATACAGGTCTTACAAAACAGGAAAATTTATAATTTTGAAAACCTAAAGAAATATTAACAAATAAAATCTAGCAAAATACATATTATGAGCAAGTTGTATTTAGTCTGAAAATAACCTTGGGAATATGTTTAAATCAATGGAATTTGACACCTTAATAGAATAATAGAGAAAATTCGAGAATTATCTCAATAGATGCAGGCCAGTTAGTTTATAACATTAAATGTCTATTCATAATTAAAATCAAGGAATATTTTTATTCTGATACAAGGTAGCCATAACCAATGAAGAGAATGCATCATGCTTGGTGGTAAAACGTTGAAAGCTTTTTCTTTGAGATCAGCAAGAAAAGGATGGCAATGGTGCCTGCTTTTTTTTTTTCCAATACGCATTTGGGACCCTAGTTAGTCCATTAAAAGAATGAAAACAAAAGTTATACATAGAAAATAAATAAACTGTCCTATTTGTAGACATTATCTACACATATGTGCATGCCTATATATGTGTAGAATATCCAAGAGCATCTGCAAATAATTCTTAGAATAAATCAGAGTTAGAAACACGTTTCTTGGATACAGGATGAATTTATTCCTTTCTACTTTCCATCCCATCCTTTTCCCCCCACCCCCACCAAAAACCTTACTTAAATAGAGGGATACACTGTGTTAGTATATTGGAAGGCTCAGTATCATAATAATGTGAATTTGTCCAGATTCTACCAAATTTACCCAATCAAAACTCTAAAATGATAGATTGATGATCTTGTTAAACTGATTGAAATCATATGAAAAAGAAAAAAAAAATAAAATCATATGGAGATTCAAAGGGTGAAGAATATCCAAAGAAAAATATCCAAGGTAATCTTGAAGAACAAAATGGGAAGACAGGCCCATAGAGGGTATTAAGACATCATAACGTTATAATAATTAAGATAGTATGGTATTTGTGCATAAACAATTAGACCAATAAAATGATAAGCTCAGAGAGACATCCATATATATATGGACATTTAACTGATGAAAAATGTGTTCACAGAAAGTAGAGGGCAAGAAAACAGTGTTTTTAGTAAATTGTGCTAGATGTATTTGGTATTCACGTACATATCCATATCCACGGCTTATACAGAAATCAGTTTCAGTGAATTGTAGATCTGAATGTTAAAGGGAAAAAAAAAAGCTTCATAAAAGTAACAGGATAATTCTTTTAGACTTCTGTATGGGAAGATATTTCTTAAACAAAAGACATAAAAATTATTAACAATGTAATATTGATAAATTTGTTAAAATATTTTCTGATAAAAAACTTTAATGAAATAAAATGCAGTCAGTTACTGAAAGAACATATTTGCAATTCACATAGTTGACAAAATTTCATCCGTGATATATAAATCAATCTTTCATTTCACTAAGAAAGAATAAATATACACATGACAATTGAATGGCACGTCACAAATGAGGATATATGCATTATTAATAAGCATATGACAATGTACTCTAAAGTCATTAGGGAAATGAATATTAAAACCATGAGATAACACTACTTTTACCAACAATAGGACAGACGTAAAATTTACAAGAAATTTTGTAAGAACTGGTGGTTGGAAAGAATGTGGAATGAAAATAACCCTTATGAATTTCTGTCGAGAGTGTAAATCGTTAAAAACAACCCAGAAAAAATTTAGTATCACTTACTGTATTTGAAGACCTATATTCCGTATGCTGCTGCAGTTTTACTCCTAGGTGTATATCTAAAAGAAATTCACATATATGTGCACAAAAAAAAGCATTTAATGGAATGTTTTTATTGGTATTATCATGACACATCAACTCTGCAAATAACCCATCAGTGTTAGAATGAACATAAACAATGTGTTAAATGTATTGAGTGCTGTAACATGAAGCATGAGAATGAATTGCCCTTACAAACAATCTGAACGGGGAAAGGAGAGCATGTTAGACAAGAAAAACCATTTACTGTGAAGGATTGGTACACTTTACCCATGATTCTGTCTGCTTTTGTTTCAAAATTATGAATTGAAAAGACACAGATGAATTCATAAGAAAAAAAATTTAGGCAGAGATAAAGTAGAATAGAACTAGGAGCAAAATTAAGATTCTTTCAGTGATATTTGCAATACATGATTTTATTTAAAATATCTGAGATCGTGCTTTTTAAAAGCAGTAGATAACTGAGTACACGCGGGTTATGATATTATTTTCAACTTCCAGTATTTAAGAAAAATCCCAAATTAGCAATGTTTCAAGTCAATAGTGATGAATTCTCAATAGTTTGATCAGGGCATTGATTATACATACCAGTGCTTCCTGGGGGTGCAAAGAGGCCCTGTAATAGATTCAGGACATTTCATCCTGTAGATAGAAACTATTGATTGTATTGAGCACGAATGACAATTATTCCTGCCATAGAGCCCTTAACGCATGCCCTCGTTAGCTTCCACGTGCTCTACCCCAGTGGTCTCCAAATTCTCCTCCTTAACCATGTTGACTTCATCCCATTCTACTATTTCTCAGCTTGAGATATTTTAATGCCTGCTTATATTTCTGCCCATAATCCCTCAAATCAATAGCATCATATTCCGGGACCCTCATATCCTCTGTTCCACACACATCATTTTTTGCATGGTCACCTCATAAGAACTGTTGTGTCGAGAATTTATTGATTTATTTTTTTATTGATTTATTGATTTATTTTTTTTTCTGATAGTGTAATAAATTACCTAAATTTTTAATGTTATAAACAAACCACTCAGAATATACATTCTGGTCAGAGAACTGCTCTGTGTAATTCCATGCCTTTAAATTCCAATCAGACCTGATCTCTACCCAACATGCAGTTCTTCTTTGTAACAGCTTCATGTAAGCTTGAAGAACATATGTGCTCTTCAGTTGTTGGGTATAAAGTTCAGTTGGCATTACTATGAATGTATCAAATAGAGCAATATTTAATTATGCAGATTAAATTTTCCAAATCCTTACAGATTTTTTTTTTGTCTTCTGCAAAAATTGTGTTCAATCCCCACTGTGACTATGGATTTTTTTTCTCAAGTTATGTCAAATTTCGCTTCACATATTTTAAGGATACATTTTTAGGTTCATACATATTTACAGTTTTTATATTTTTCTGGTTGATTGACTTTTATCATTAAAAACATTCCTTTTTTTTTTTTTTTTTTTTTGAATCTCTGGCCATGCTGCTTGCCCTGAAATCTTTGTCCAGTATTAGAGTAGCTCATTCAGCATTCTTTCAGTGAATGTCTATATCATATATCTTGCCATTCTTTCCCTTTCAACTTTTCTGTCTCGTTGTTCACTAGAAATAGGTTCTGAGACAAGAGAGGTGCATCCAGACTTCCTGGGGAGTGGAGAGGTTTACCTATAAATAAAGAAGATTGATCAGAGGGAGAAACTACAATGTGGTTATGATAGAGGGTTTAGAGGATCCTATAAGAAGTTTGGGAACTGAGATGACTCTTTCCAGCTGCCCATAATTAAAGGGAGGAAGTCAGGACTTTTATCCCCAGTAGTCATCGGCCACAGGCCACGTGTGGGAGGTGGTGTAACCTTGGGCAGGCAGTTCCTGCATTCAAGGGTAAGTTCCAGTGCAGGCTGCAGCTGTGGGTGTATCTTCCCAGCAGTTGGGAATGGGTGCAAAAGCCTAACAGTGGGATCTGGGTGGAGCAAAATAGTATAATGAGAATACAATAATAGTATAATGAAATAACTATACTTAAGGTACATCCTTTCCAAGGGATCTATGATTTGATGTGCCCTTTTTATTAAATTTCTAATATTAATATTTTCATTGGAATATATTCCATTCACAATTAACATAACTATTGATATATGAGGTTGAAGTCTGTCATTAACTTTGGTTAGCAAACAAAAGAAATGTGATCCACCTATTATTCTATGCTCCTTCTTTGCTTTTTGACTTCATTTTGATTAAGAATTATACCCTATGTGTTGGATGTGCTAATTAACCTTATTGTGGTAATCATTTCCTGATATATACGTATATCAAATCATTATATTGTACACCTTATACTGACAAAATGTTATATGTCAATTACATCTCCATAAAGCTAGAAGAAAAAAATGGTGTGTTTTTCCCTCTATTTGTTAGCTGTACATTTCGTTAGTATTCAGTTAGGTAGCTGCCACAGAGGTATAAATTAATACTTTTATTGCTTTGTAAAAAGTACAGAAACCTTGAACGACTTTTGGAATATCTACTCTTCTCAAACCTACAGAACCATCCCCAAAACTACCGTGCGATGATTTTTACAAGGCCCCTCTCTAAATAGTTAGATTTAAAAATCGATAAATAAAAATGTATGGGACCATGTGAGGTACCATAATTACTATTTATTAATTAGTATTTAGAATAGTGAGGAGATATGAGGTACCTATGTACTTGTTTATTGTCCTAAGTGTGTATAAAGATTTTTCTTAGGTTCTAGACATCACTTTCTGTTTAGGTCTAGAAACCATCTATCTCTCCAAGGCTATTATCAAACATCACGTCTCACACTTGGAGAAAAAGAGAGCAAGGCTATTATTTGCTCTCCCGTGAGCTTTTCAAAATGTTTATATTGAAACAGTACAGAATTTCTTATCTCTAATTCCGCTTATTTAATGCAGGCTACATAATTACTCATGATGCTGCCTCATCCACTTGCTGCTTTTGTGAATCCTGGCTTCCAGTTCAAACACTGTGAATTGAACTCTGTCAGTGATGACCAAAAATATAATTCTTACCTAGAGTGTGCAGGAGAATGTAAGAGATGCTTCATTTTCTGGTCATGTCAAATTACTCAGAATTTTATAGTCTAAATGTAGAGTAACACATCTCCCAGCTATGTCTTTTCTTGAACTTTTTAGGCTGTATGTCTCAGTTCCCAAGACGTGAGCCTTTTCAATGTCAACCTCACCCCTGTCTTCCCCACACTGCCACCAGTGAGGAGGAGAAGCAAAGGGGCTGTGAGCAGTTCTTTTTCAGTTCTTCTTCATGCCCCTCACCCAGCATGGCTCAAAACTGGTTGTTTATACTTAGCTCTAGGTCTATCACCCTTAGAATGTGAAGAACAAAGAGTTATGGAGAAAGGAGATTGTTTCTGTCTTTACAGCATGTCAATGTTCTTAACTCAGCAAGTCGTAAGGATGGAGAATCATGAAAATATTTACATTATTTTGACATTCTTTTCTCTCCTTCTCTAAGACAAGTTATTCACATCTTAGACTTTTATCCCATGTCAGGTATGTTTCTTATGCTCTTTTCTGTGTTGTGTAGAATTTTCTTTCTTCTTGATTGGGTCCTGATATTTTTTCTTACCTGTTTTTTAGCTGACAGATATTCTTTTCATCTGCATCTAATAGTTTGCTAAACCCATTCTTTAGCTTTTTTGTTTCAGCCAGAGTAGTATTTAATTCTATGAAATCCATTTGATTCTTTTAAAATTATTTCCCATTCTCCTCTGATTTTTTGAATCTTGTAATTCAATTGTGTAAAAACATGAATTATAGTCACTGTGAAGTCTGTCTGATAACTGCAGTACCTAGATATTATGTAGATCTGTTTCCTTTTTTCTTAGTATTCCGTCACTTTTTTCTTCTTCCATGAATGCTTTTTATAATTGAGTGTCAGATATTGTACAGGAAAAATTGTAAAAATCACTAGAAACCCTGGATAGTCCTGTGTCCTGGGGAAAGAATTTACTAGTATTTTTTAAGGCAGCTTATTTAAGTCTCATTTCTTTTATCTTATCAGAGGTTGAGATTATTTGAAAATATAATTCAGGTCCTTGAAAGACTGGTCAATTTTGGGGTCACCTTTCCTCTTAAAGTGTATCCCTTTGAGGTTATAAACCAAAGCCTGTTTTTTCCTCCCTTTCTTCTTCTTTTTTTTAATGTTTATTTATTTTTGAGAGAGAGCATGAACGGGGGGGGGGGGGTCATAAAGGGAGGGAGACACAGAATCTGAAGCAGACTCCAGGCTCTGAGCTGTCAGCACAGAGCCCGACGCGGGGCTCGAACTCACAGAGCGTGAGATCATGACCTGAGCTAAAGTCAGAAGCTCAACTGACTGAGCCACCCAGGCGCCCCCCTCCCTTTCTTTTTAATGTTTATTTTTTAGAGAGAGAAGGAGAGCATGAGCTGGGGAGGGGCAGAAAGGGGGACAGAGGATCTGAAGTGAAGCAGGCTCTAGACTGACAGCAGAGAGCCCAATGCAGGCCTCAAAATCATGACCTCATGCCGCATGCCTTATGACCTCAGCAGAAGTCAGATGCTCCATCTCTGCGATCATAGTTGACAGCTTTCTCCCTGGGGAAAAGGACATCCAAACAGCTGGATCATCTGTTCTTCTTAGTTCTTTTCTGGATCTTGGCCTGGCAAACTTTCAATGTCTTGGTAACTCTCTAATACTTTCAAACAGATTCCTCATCTTCATAGCCTAATTTTTCCATGGTTTTAGTAGATGAATGAAACCAGTAATTCCGCCATTACTAGTAGACTATAGCTGACAGATTGCTCTGAATTTGATGCAAAAAAATTCCAGGACATTCTAATCCAACATAAAACGCTATTATAAACTCTCTGCATCACATGCAGCCATTCTTGCAATACAAGCCCTGGGAACACATTATTTATCGAATATAAAACTATGCCATGTGGCACAAAAGTTGGAAATGACAGAACCTAACTGTCAAGAATCTTCAGCCACATATTGGGAAGGTTTAAAATTAACATTTATATATAAGTAAATATTAGTATAAGGATAAAAGCAAATATTCAAATTTAAATTACTCTCAGATCCACCCGAGATTGATGGAGTAAATCTCTAAATCCGTTCTAGGCACTTTTAATAATATTCATAAAAATTTGTGATGCAGATTTTTTTTTCCTATTTTACAATGAAGACATTGATGTGACTTGGAAAGAAAGTTTCTTGCTTAGTATCACACAGGTAGAAGATGTTGGAACACGTATTTGGACACATATTGAAAGTGCGCACCATATGTTCCTAAAATTCTAGTGTTCCTTCCATTCTGTGATGCTGCTTCACTGAGCCACAATGCAGTCAGAACAATTACATATTTAATCTCTATTTGGGTTTTTAATGAAGTAACATACCTCTCACTCTCCATTATTTAAGACAGAATATAAGTAGGCATGCAGATAAATTATACTTTTTCTTAATTATTCAAAACTTCAAGAATATATTGGTGAACTTAGGTTCTGCCCTTGCTCCTAAGTCATAATGATTTTCTTCTACTTCTATATTTGATTTAGGTTATGTATGAAGTGGCTTCTCTCGTCTATGGCCCCTAATCCAATGAGATTTATGTGGTTTGTGAGTCAACTTCTGTTTTATGTAAATTTATGCTTATATATCAATTTCATTTATTCACTATTATCAGGTCAGAACAATTTTTTCTCTGAATTAGGAAGAGAGACACTGAATTTTCAAAACAGAATCTAAATGTATCTCTAAGAATTTTGACAAATTGAAATTGCCTAAAACTGTCAGTAATTTTGCAAATCAGCCAGGAAGACATCCAAATTCTATTCCAAATGCTTTTGTATGTCTATCTATTAAAGGAGGCAGGTGCAAATGATCAGACTATGAATCTATGGATTTAAATTTAGAATCTATTTTTTTAATTATGCCATGACAAGATGGAGAAATTAACAAAGGATATGATAATAATAGCTATTCTTTCTGACTATTAAGTTTTGTTTCTTTGCTGGATTTTCTCTCAACACTTAGTTTTAATTCCATGGAATTAAAATATTTTTCGAGTCAGACACACGTATCAAATTCGTATATATTTCACAATGATAATCCTTACCCTTTACTGTACTTTAGGATATCTATTATCTTTCCATGTATATGCTTTGTCACCATGGTAATGTTTTATCGGATGTCTCTAAAAAAACATTATCAGTTTCATTTCTTCTGTTTATTACACTCTTTTCTTTCTGATTTCTTTAGTAAGACAATCTTCACATTTACCACTCTTATTATAGGTTTTCTATAATTGTAATATTATTTGAAATCTATTTTCAGAGAGCATTTCTCTTTGAAAAGGTAACATAAATGAAACTATGGGCACCTGGGCGGCTCAGTCGGTTGAGTGTCCGACTTCAGCTCAGGTCACGATTTCCGGGTTTGTGAGTTACAGCCCCAGGTCGGTCTCTGTGCTGACAGCTTGGAGCCTGCTTCAGATTCTGTGTCTCCTTCTCTCTGCCCCTTCCCTGCTCACACTCTGTCTCTCTCTCTCTCAAAAATAAATAAATATTAAAAATATTTATAAAAAAATGAAACTAGCCAGAATTCTACCCATTCTTTGATACTCACAAAATTTCCTGACCAATACTTATTTTTCATTCAGGTTTGCCGTCTTTCTCTACCAATCTGAACTATGACACTAATAAACTAACCATTTGGGATGATGAATTTCAGTTTTCTCCTGATTCTGAATACTAATCATTATTTAGGATAGTAAATGTTTTACAAATGTTTCAAACTATCTACTTTCTACATTCAACAATCACTGACTACTCAAGATGCTTTAATTTCATTTTAAAAGTTATTCTCTTCCTAAAATATAGCGTGTGTGTGTGTGTGTATATATATATATATATATAATTTGACTAAAACTTTATAATTATATGCTTTATCAGTATATGTGTTTATATTGTTCTTACCTATTTTTTTCTTAAGACAACTGGAGTGGAATTTTTTGTCTTTTTTTATGTTTAGGTTTTATCTAATTAAGATAAAGAGAAATGCAAAATGAATAATCACTCTTCTCTTTTTTTCTTCTTCTTCTTAAGTACCTTCCTATTTTGTAAATTAACCTCTCAGCTACTATAAATTACCAAAATACAGCATTACTTATTTTAAGTTCTTCTCTCCGTGCCATTTTTCATACAAGGTCTTCTTCTTGGAAAGATCTGTACTCCCCTTTTCAACAAGAGTTTCTTCCAAAGCCTTCAATACACTTGTAACCAACATCCTCCGTGAGACCCTCTGGTTGGCTGATCACCATGGTGACTTAACTGGGTCTCCTCTGCTCTCAAAGCATCATTCACCCCACAAAGTAGGCAACCAAAAATGCTTTTTGAATTTTAATTAATGACTCTGTTTTACAGGAACAAATCATATTCACTACATATGACTTGAAGATCTATTATGATCCTGAAAGGGCTGGCAGGGAATTAACCATGTATGTTCTTACCAGAATGTTCTGGAACTAAATCCATCTTATCTGGCTTTGGAGCCCAATTGGCTTTGGTGTGTTTGGGGGAAAATCACTTAAACTGTTGTGACTCAAGATCTGTAAGATAAGAATTGTGGGTAGGGGCACATTTGTTTCTTTTTTGTTAAAGGTTCATTTCCCCTCCGGCCCTGTGGTCTCTGAGTTCCCTGCTTCAAGGATCATGAGGTCATGTTTCCAGCCCCACCCCAGCACGTGTCTGACACCTAGCAAGCACTTACCACGTGGGTGAGATGATCGCATGGTCCATTCTACAATTTTCAGTGCCCACGAGGATGGAACTAATTCTCAGGGCTGATACTCTCAAGGGAGAATCCCCAGCAAAGATGAAAAGTAATCTTTACACTGAAGGGTGTGTGAGACAGAAAAAAAATAGATAAAAGGAAGGAGTATCCCAGGGTGTTTCTAGACAAAAAGTGTACCTTCATGATAATCACAGGAAAATGTTTTCTGGATGTCAAGGCATATGCAATCTTTATTAATAAAGGTGTTTATGATACATTTTCCTAAACATTGCAAATCTGTGCAAGACTTACGTTGGCCTCCCCTAAAACAGAAGTGACTTTAAACTTCTGATCGGCTTGCCTGCTATTCTGGAATTTAAAATAGTTGGAATTTAATTCCATAATATCCCCCCCCCCCCCGTTTCTCCCTCCCTTCCCCAGTCAGTTTGAAGCAAAACAAACAAACAAAAAACCCACAACCCAAGAAACAAAACAGACTGAATCTTTTGATAGGTCCTTGTGCCCTCTAGTGGCCGATCTACTTAGCACGAGTACTGGCCAGTCAGGCAGGGGTGTCTTTAAATGGCTGACCAGCCCTTTCCTCCTCTCACCGGTGACGCTCTCCTAGGCTCCAAACACACAGTCTGCACTAAAACACTTGAAACAATGGCTGGGTCATAAGTAGAGAGAGTTGGTAAAACTTTTAAATCTTTTATCTAAACTTTTATCTACACTTTTAAAAAAAAAGTATTTTTTTTTTCAGAAGCAGTATAAGTGTGTATTCCACAGGAATACAGCATAAATTATATCAAAATGTTTCATTATCCCAGTGACCAGAACAACAGGGTTCTTCCTTATTACATTTTTATGACATATAGTTCAAATAATATGTATTTAAATGTATTTATTCAGTAGGCTGAGTTTTTGTTACTGACTGGGAATATTGATGACTAACTAGGTCTCGCATGGTGTGAAAAATATAAAAGTTAAGAAAATAACTATATTTTGTATAAAATTACATCTACATAATTACTCCTTCACCAAGTATATGTTAACCAACTGAACAACAATATTTTCAATTCAGAAAGGAAGATTCATTTGGAAAATAACTGTCAAGTCAATTATTAGATATTTATTCATTCAGCACATAGTTAAATATAATCTGTGTTGTGCCAGATATTAGTATAGGAATGAGAAAAACATGGTGAATTCCTACGGGGAGCTAATGTTTCAGGAAATAAACACTAACTAAATAAATAATCATATTATAAATGTAAAAAGATAGCACTGTGAAAATGCTAGAAAATGGAAAATGTAATATGAGGATGCTTAATAAGGGAAATTGTATTAGCTGGGAAAATATTGAGAGAATGAAGTCTGGGGTAAAGTCTAAAGGAATAACAAGCATTCTAAGAGCAATGAGTTAAGGATGAATTTGGGAAAAAGAGAGATATCTCTGGCGAAAGCAGATCTTGAAGGAGGAAGACAACCTTGAAAGATTGAAAATAACAGACATCAAGAGGAATCATAGTGCTTAAAAAGGCAAGAAAGCTCAGTAGGCATCATCAGCATCATGGCCATAGAAGGAAAGGAAACTCAGCAAAACTAAAAGGCAACTGACAAAAGGGGAAAAGATATTTGCAAATGACATATCGGATAAAGGGCTAGTATCCAAAGTCTATAAAGAACTCACCAAACTCCACACTGGAAAAACAAATAATCCAGTGAAGAAATGGACAGAAGACATGAATAGACACTTTTCCAAAGCAGACGTCCAGATGGCCAACAGACACATGAAAAGATGCTCAACGTCACTCATCATCAGGAAAATCCAAATCAAAACCACACTGAGATAGTACCTTATGCTGGTGAGAGTGGCCAAAATGAACAAATCAGGAGACTATAGGTGCTGGAGAGGATGTGGAGAAATGGGAACCCTCTTGCACTGCTGGTGAGAATGAAAACTGGTGCAGCCGCTCTGGAAAACAGTGTGGAGGTTCCCCAAAAAGTTAAAATAGAACTACCCTATGACCCAGCAATAGCACTGCTAGGAATTTACCCAAGGATATAGGAGTGCTGATGCATAGGGGCACATGCACCCTAATGTTTATAGCAGCACTTTCAACAACAGCCAAATTATGGAAAGAGCCTAAATGTCCATCAACTGACGAATGGATACAGAAGATGTGGTTTATATGTACAATGGAATACTACTTGGCAATGAGAAAGAATGAAATCCTGCCTTTTGCAGCAATGTGGATGGAACTGGAGGGTATTATGCTGAGTGAAATAAGTCAGTTAGAGAAAGACAGATAACCATATATTTTCACTTATATGTGGATCTTGAGAAATTTAACCGAAGACCATGGGGGAGGGGAAGGGGAAAAAAAAGTTACAAAGAGGGAGGGAGGCAAACCATAAGAGGCTCTTGGATACTGAGAACAAACTGAGGGTTGATGGGGTGTGGGAGAGAGGGGAAAATGGGTGATGGGCATTGAGCAGGGCACTTGTTGGGATGAGCCCTGGGTGTTGTGTGGAAACCAATTTGACAATAAATTATATTAAAAGAAAAGGACATTTAGTATTTATTCTTAGAGATGCCCTTTTTGGAACTTCAATTATACAGTTGTTTCTTTCTGGAATTTTGTAACTTAAAATAACTTTAAAAAGCAGATTAAAAAAAAAAATAGGCCATTCAAAGCAACGCCCTCTACCCTGACATACATAAACACAAGAGCACATATGCAAAAAGTACTGTTATACATGTTTATTATTTCTAACCAAGTAATTTAAAAGCAAGTTGAGTATACAGTTTCTTTGGTATTTATCAACTGATTAAATCAGGTACATTTAGAATACTGTTGCCTGTTCAGTAAAAAATATATCAACATCAAAGATATGATATTATGTTTCTTCTTTTTTGGCTGCTTCTTTTGGCCCTTTTTGTCTTATTTATTTATTTGTTTGTTTGTTTATTTTTGTATTTATTTGGAAGTTTTCTTATGGTTCCCAGTGATCTTCAATTCTTAGTGGTCCCACCCTTGTTTATTCCCCTTGCCTTAAAGTTGAACTGGATCCAGTTAGACTTGCTTCTAGAAGATAGAATTTGGCAAAAATGACAGAATGCCTCTTCCTGGTTAGGTTACCAAGGATGGTGGTTTCATCTTGCAGGCATTCTCTCCCTGGCTCTTCCTAGGTGAGGGCTCTGAGGAGAGGGCGAATGAGGGCAAGAGCTGAGGGCAGCCTCTGGCCAAAGGCCTGTGGGAACTGAGGCCCTCAGGCTGAGAGCCTCCACGGAGCCGGGTCCTGCCAACAATGGGTAAGGGTGTTTGGAGGCAGATCTTACCCCCGTTGAGCCTAGAGTGACTTTGCCACCCCCCTCCCCATCAATGTCTTAATTGAAACCCTGTGAGTAGGGCAATCATTCATCCTGGTTTGCCTGGAGCTGAGAGGTTTCCTGGGATGTGGGCCTTCCAGTTTTAAAACCTGGCAAAGTCTTGGGCAAACCAGGATGAGTTGGTGAGATAGTAATTGTGAGCTAATAGCTGTGTGTTGTTTCCAGATGCTGAACGTGAGGGTAATTTGGTAGGCAGGGGTAGGAAACTAATACACGTCTATTCAGGATCCACCTCAGGCATAAGGTGTCACAGGAAAACCTCTGATTCTTAAGTATGTGCTTAGAGGTCCTTCATCAGAACCCCTACAGTATTCTGTGCTTTTCTCTATGACAACATCTGAAACTCTTCCTTCTGTTGCACCGGACCAGAAACACTCTGAACGCAGGGACTATGTTTATTCTCCAAGGAAATCTTTGTAATATTCAGAGCAGATATCACAGTACTGGAACTGAATGATGTGTGCATATGCCCTGGCTGGCTTACTTAATACTCTTATGTGTACTATTAAAAAAATGTCATTACTTAGGGAGACGATGCTTTATAAATCAAAAATACATTAGCTCAAGTGAATTTTGATCTTTTTGCATTATGACCAGATTTCTTGCATCTTTCCCGTGTTGCGAGAAAGATAAAAACTTACTTCTTTTTCTTTGTTTTGTTTTATTTTTAAGCCAGAGCTATTTTCACAAATCTGACTCCTCGTTTTGTGGTTAAGGACACGATTAAGGAATCAAAGGACTTTGATTTTGTGATCAAGGTATTTCAGAATAAATTGACACCGGTGTTGAAGTAACAAGAAACTCATTACCAATAATATAGAAATAACTTCAAACTCTGTCTTCATTTCACTAAGAAGCATGGATATTCATCTTTGTGTAACGATGATTGAGTAAAAGAAACAGATATGACAGGGGCACTTGGGTGGCTCAGTCGGTTAAGCGTCTGACTTCAGCCTAGGTCACGATCTCCCCATTGCCGAGTTCAAGCTCCGCACCGGGCTCGTAGCTGACAACTCAGGGCCTGGAGCCAGTTTGAGATTCTGTCTCCCTTTCTCCTCTGCCCCTCCCCCACTCACACTCGGTCTGTCTCAGAAATAGACATTAAAAAAAAAAAAAGAAACCGATCTGACAACATGGGAAAGCTTTACAAAGGATCAGTTGTGTCTGTCATTGGTAGACTTGCCTAGAGGTCTGAAAATAGGGTTTGTAACAGACAACATTCAATCCTATTAACTTAATTGACAAAAACACCAAGTTATATGATTATTATTCAGTTCAGTCTCTAGGGGCCACATTCCTTTTGTTTAGTTTGAGCTCCGGGCAATTGCTCTTTAAACCTGTGCGTGCAGTTATGTCTTAGCAAAGAGTGAAGAGTGTGGCTACAAATTGCACCAGTGCCATATTTCTGCAAGCAAAACACATCTTATGTTTTTCTTTTGTTTCTTGCAAAGCTGTTTTTATATAATATGAGTCAATTATTTTAGTCTTCCCATATGTAGTCTAATGATTGATTTAATTTTTTAATGTTTATTTATTTTGAGAGAGAGAGAGGGAGCACGAGTAGGGTTGCTGGGGGAACAGCAGAAGGAGAGAGAGAATCGCAAGCAGGGGTTCATACTGTCAGCACAAATCCCCACACGGGGCTCGAACTCACGAACCATGAGATGATGCCCTCAGCCAAAATCAAGAGACGCTTAACTGACTGAGCCAGCCAGGCGCCCCATGATTTCTTTCTTTTTAAGAGTTTACTTTCTCCAATGCCTGAACAGAGTATCAATGAAGTTTGCTAATATAAACCCCACCTGACCACAAATTCAACCCCCCACTCCTTTTGTTGGGCTTTATGTGTTGACTTACTGCTTCTTGATCTTCCTTTGGTTCATTGGGAGCTATTTTCTACACTTTTTGGTGGGAGTAGGTAAAGGAAGGAAGATTTTTTTTTTTTTTTAATGTTTATTTTTGAGAGAGAGAGCACAAGCAGAGGAGGGACAGAGAGAGAGAGAGACAGAGACAGAGGATTCCAAGCAGGCTTCAGGCTGACAGCAGTGCCCAATGTGGGGCTCGAACTCATGATCTATGAGATCATGACCCAAGCCAATGTCAGATGCTTAACCAACTTAGCCAGCAGGTGCCGCAGGGAAGATTTTTTTTGTTTTTAATTAGTCACAAACAGAATGAAAATAAAGGTTTTATTAAATGGCAGAGTGTCGTGAGTGTTGGAGAGAGATGATATCATACAGGGATGCAGCAAATAGGAAATGCGAAAAAGAAAATTCTTATATTTCAGAAAATTTAAGGGAAGCAGTTACTGCATAAAGTGAGATGTTGGCCTCAAGGCATTTTTATAAGTAAATAAGCCAAACATTTGTAGCTTTCTAGAGCATAAAATATAGAGAATATTTAACATTTACTGCTTTATAAGAACCAAGTATCAATGTGTTTATTATATCTAATATGAACACTTTAAATGTTCATATTATATTTTCTTTGCAAACTTTCATTGAAAAGGAATTTGGTTAACAGTGTAAGTTCTTTATTAGGTATTTGAGACAAGTTACAAGTGATGTCCTGTGCAAAAAAAAAAAAAAAAAAAAAAAGGAATTTATTTTATAGTTTGTAAAACATTAATATTTCTTGTTCTCACTTTAAAAATTGCACGATGCTTCTGAATCTTCATCTGTTATTCTAGCCTCTTTTACTTTTCTATGGAATTTACAGTCTTTACCTCATACAACCTATGAAAAATGCTGGGGGATTACTAATAAATAAAGTTTGAAACTTACTCGTTTCTGAAAAGGATGTGTGCAATCCTGTTTATGGATTAATTCTCCCTTCAGAGAGAGCTATGTGTTTCCTCGTGTCAAAATGAACTACATCTTAGAACGCTAGTCAGAATGTATGTTTCCTATGGTACATTCTATTAAGTTAGCTGTTAGTCATCAAAGATAGCATGCGAGTTAGAATACATTGTATTTAGAAAGCTAGAGATTTAATCTCTCAGATTATATTATATGTTTCAAGTTTTATGCCCCCCCATCATAAAGGAAATGATATCTGGGGTATTTCAATAATACCCAAACTGTGCATTCAATTCATGGCTAATTAGGCAGAACTGGATCTTACCTACTGTTAGCTTCCCTTCTCTATCTTGCCTTAATGGAAGTTGTACTAAATAAATACTCTCCAGTTGAACTAATTAAGCCCCCCCCAAAAGTATTCTCAAAATCATGAGTTAATGTTATATTTATATTTTTCCTACCATTTCTATACAATTAAATAATATTCTAAATATTAAAAATAGTTATCAACCTGAGATCATTGCAAGAGGTCGGATTCATGCTAAGAAAGTCAAGAAATTTGAAATTTGGACACATTGATGATATGTTCACACACTAACATTAGCTCACGTTGCTAATGAGATGAATATTTTTAGGAAAAGAAAAGAATAATCGTGACGATAGAAAAGCTGCCTCAGGCCACTTTTCTCTACGTATCGATTTTGCTGAACCGTCAAGTTTGTTTTACTTCTTGAATTCCACATAAAGTAAGGTGTGTCCTTGGTCCCCTCACAGACTATACAAATTCTGCCCATAGCCCAAGTTCTAGTTTAAAAGCTAGAACTTGCTTCTTAGTTTAAATTGCTTCCCAGAAATTTCGTGGTGGCCGCACTGTCCCGGATGCTTCTATGACACAGTCCTCTGTTATTAGCTACTATTCATTTCAGTTACGTATTGACTTACTCATCTGTTAGGCAGGGTAGCATCCACATTTTTGTGTGAATGAAATTACCTTGGCAGCTTCTGTACTAGTCTGTCTGCCTGGAAAGATGTAATTTAACAGATCAAGGATGATCTACAGAAAGCTCCACATCTTAGAGGACCACGTACCCATTCTGTTCAACTTAACCTACTTGCTCTTACGAAATATTACTTTCTGTATTTCTGCCAAACACACTCTGAGGACTTTATTCTCCTGCACCATGCCAAAAAACTCATGTATTTTCTGTAATTTTTTTCCAACATCTTGTGACACTGCTTGGCATCTTGGAAGACTCAAAAAGTAGTAGGCTATAGTTACTTTATTTCAATCTTCAATTTGTTCACTGTGCAAACTCCTTCCTAAGTATATCGTAAGCGTTCTGCTTTATGACCATGATCATCTCATTGAATTAAATTTAATTTGATAATTGTGTGGATTTAAATCTTGTAACAAGTCTTTAAATCTTTATTTCCACATGCGTGCATGGTTTTATTTTGTTTTTTTTTTCATTTGTATGTTGCTTAATAGGATCGTGTTTTCAAGTCTATTTTAGTAAAGTAACGTGTAAAATAAAACTGAGACCTTATGCGTTTGAAATGAAAATAAAAGGCATATAGATCAGAACGGGAGAAATAAGACTGTTTTTGTTTATAAGTGACATAATCATATGTAGAAATGCTGAAATAATTAAAAAAAAAAAAACCTCTTGTAACCAATAAGCAATTGTAGCAAGGTTTCAGGATACAAGGTTAAGATATAAAATTCAGTCACTTTCCTATATACCAGCAATGAACAGCTGGAATTTGAAATTAAAACTACAATAGCATTTATAATAGCACCCCCCCAATGAAATACTTAAAGGTATAAATCTAACAAATATTTATATGAAGAAACTAGAGGTATAAATCTAACAAGATTCATATGAAGAAACTAGAAAACTCTGATTAACTCAAAGAACTGAATAAAAAGGTATTCCGAGTTAATAGATACAAAGACTCGGGGCGCCTGGATGGCTCAGCCAGTTAAGCATCTGACTCTTGGTTTTGGCTCAGGTCATGGTTTCATGGTTTGTGAGTCCAAACCCCGCCTTGGGCTCTGTGCTGGCAGTGCAGAGCCTGCTTGGGATTCCCTCTTCCTCCTGTTCTCTCTGTCCCTCCCCTACTCTCACTCTCTCTCTCTCTCTCTCAAATAAAGAAACTTAAAAAAATTTTTTTTGAAAAAAAAAAAAAAGACTCGGTATTGTCAAAATGTTAGTTTTTTCCCCCCAATTTGATCTATACATTCAATGGAATCCCAGTCAAAATCCTAACAATATGTATTTTTGGATATTGACAAACTGATTGTAAGTTTAAATGGAGAGGAAAAGCCCAAGACTAGCCAACACAATCTTGAAGGGCATATGAGGGAAATTTTGCTGTGAAACTAAAAATTTGCTTTAAAAGTAAAGTCTCAACAAGAAAAAAGTAAGTTTTAGGGGAGCATGGGTGACTCAGTTAAGCCTCCTACTTCAGCTCAGGTCTTGATCTCGTGGTTCATGAGTTCGAGTCCCGCATCAGACTCTGTGCTGACAGCTCAGAGCCTGGAGCCTGTTCTGATTCTGTGTCTCCCTCTTTCTGCCCCTCCCCATGTATGCCCCCCCTCTCAAAAATAAACATTAAATTTTTTTATGTTTATTCATTTTTGAAAGAGAGAGACAGAGCACAAGCAGAGGTGGGGTGCCCCTCAAAAATAGACATAAAAAAAAAGAAGAGTTGTTGCCAAAAGTTCATAGAAATGACATAGTCTAAAGTATGTTCAAATAATTGAATCTTCAATATACACATTTCTCCTGTAGGCATCTGGCAGAAAGAGAAGCACTGAAATTGTCAGAGGATCTACTCACTACATGTAAGTGATAAACTTTTGTGATGAGCTGAGTAAAAAACCAGGGCAAAGTTATTTCAATGACCTCAGAGATGTTTCCTTCACTTGGGGTCATCACATGTAAAGTTTACCTTCAGTATAACAATGAGACTCAGAAATTCCCATTCATGCCCTGTTCCTTAATCACTCTGATTCCATTGTAGGCAGGAAAAAAGACAGGAGAGAACAGATCAACACTGTGGTAATAATACTTTAAAGAATACTTTCCCATAAGAAACAAGAAATTGGGATGGTACATTTTATGGTTCTTTTCTATCTCTGCAGCCAAATGAAGTTATCCAACTAAGTATAGCCTTTCTGTGGAGTCTTCACCCTCAAAGATGTTACGACTCTATTATATTCTCTCTCTTTCTCAGTATTGGCCTTCCAAATTTGTGATGATGTGTGCATCTCAAAAACGTTTTCCAAACACTGCACTCAGTAATGGACCATTTGTTTAAGAGGGTCAGAGTAGTTCAAACTTCATAACGTGTATAAATGTGTAAGAGTGGGTCAAATATTACCTTACACTTCTATAACCAAACGCAAGTTATTATGGTTATACTTAAAGGGAGGTTATTGTGACCTTGGTTCCCATATTTTAATAAATTATTACCATATTCAACAGTGGAAATTCAAGCATTTGATCAGAGGTCATTCTTGAGTTTTCATTTTCATCTAGGAACTAATTTGATTTCTAATATGTAGTCTCTCACTAAGTGCCCAAATTCCTGTGTTATTCTTTAATGCAGAAAAGAACATGATTCTTAAGTTCTTCAGACTTCCAGTTTAGACTTTGACATATATTGATAAGGATTTATAAATACAGGAATGACAAGCTCTGTTAGACATCATACAGCTTATTTTATGAAAGATAACTGTCTTAAAATGAATATATTTTAGTCTGGAAGAACTGAGATTGAAACACTGTCTCTGGAGAGGAAGTAAAATAAGTAGAATATGCATAAATATTAATATGTCCATTTTTAAAATTATTTTTGACTATCTGGGTTGAAAGAATAGTTAGTATGAAATGGAAATAACAGGTTTGGTAATCACCCAAACCTAGGAGCAAACCCAGGCTTGAGTCTTTTCTAGAAACTTTTAGAATCTTAGGTTATGTGAAATTTTTCGAGATTCAATTCCCTAATAAGGAAATAACACCAGTGATTTTTTTTTTTTGCTGGGGGGTGGAGAAGTGAACAAAATAATAACATATACGTAATGTGTTCAATACGTGTAAAGTTTTCCTTCCCTTAGCTAAAGCCCCTATCATGGATTAGCATCACTATTCTCCTGAGTCTCTAGTTTAGTGGGCATTATTGGGACTTATGTTGGTTTTATGTAAATAGGCAACACAATGTGTTGTTAGAAACGTAGGATGTAGATTCAGAGGTCCTGATGTCAAGTTCTGCCTTGAGAACACTTTCGCTGTGTTTGTTGGACACATGACTTAAATAATGCTGGTGATGCTTTCTACTAAATCGTAGGTGTTGGTGAGCTCAAATGTGATAACAAAGGCAGACACTCTTTGCAAAACACAAAACTTTAGTCACTACGTCTCAGTCTAAGGAGCTGAAAAATATTAGAGATGTATTTCTACGTGAAGGCTAGGCTAAATAACTGAACAATTCTGTTGTTTTTGCTACCTAACAGATAATACCCAAAAAGGTTCAGTTGTTCCTAATTGGCATTAATAATCTGTGTCCTGATCAAAGAAATTACTATGATATGTAGACTTATTTATGAATATATGCACCATCATATGGGTTCACCTGTTTGAAATCAGATTCCTCAGGTTCCATGGTATCCTGGTGTCTAAGTTTGAACTTTGTGAGATGTTTTCAAAATTTACGAATGATTTAGAGCAGTCATTTAACATTTGAAACCTATGAAATAAGAATCTTTTAAAATAATTGTTTAGCTTTTCCAACCAAGCTAAATGGTCATCATAAGATCCTGTGAACTGGGCATCATGCCTTTATTTTTGTTTCCCCACTTTTTTTTTTGTTTACATGGAAGCTCTACCCCCAACCTGGGGCTTGAACTCATGACCCCAAGGTCAAGAGCCACGTGCTCTGCTGACTGAACCAGCCAGGCAGCCCGAGACATCGTCTCTCTGACAGAAGAACCCAAGATGCAGAAAAGTCAAATGATAAGTTAAAATTTATATGGTCAGTGAGTGGAAGTGTAAGGGTAGAGCCTATGTTGCCTGTTCGTAGATAAAATGAAATGTTCACAATGTGAATATCGCAAATAACACATTCCCCCTACAGCCCCCAAAGCAGGCCTCTGATGAATGTGACTCTGACGCCTCACTCTTTGTGCTCAGGATGTGCCTCTGTGTGACCCTGAGTAATCTCAGTAAGTGGATTTTGTTTAAATAGAAGAATATGATGAGATGAGAAGAAGGAAGGTGGGAGAGAAGGTGATTCCGAATGTAGAACAAGAGACATTTCATGAAAAATTGATCACCAACAAAAATGAAAATAGAGGGGCGCCTGGGTGGCTCCGTCGGTTAAGTGTCCGACTTCGGCTCAGGTCATGATCTCACAGTTCGTGAGTTCGAGCCCCGCGTCAGGCTCTGTGCTGACAGCTCAGAGCCTGGAGCCTGCTTCCCATTCTGTGTCTCCCTCTCTCTGCCCCTTCCCTGCTCATGCTGTCTCTCTCTGACTCAAAAATAAATAAACATTAAAAAAAAAAATGAAAATAGAGGCAGCTCTCTGAAACAGGGATGCTCCATTATCTTGTTTTACCAAAAGATCGAGTTTAAATGTTGTCTCTAAGGAGACATGTAAGGATTTTTGGTTGCGTGCAAAGCATAATCTATATTCAGAATATTTATGAAATTAAAAAAAAAGATTTGGGGAAAACTTATTTCTTTATTTCTTTTTAAGTTTTTTTTTTTAATTTTATTTTTGTGAGTGGGGGAGGGGCAGGGAAACATTTATTTTTACGGTTTTTTAGTTTTATTTTTGAGAGAGAGTGCGAGTGGGGGGCGGCGGGGAAAGTTTATTAAAAGTCAAAAGTCTGTGTGACATTCTGGGAAAACGGTTTTAAGCAGGAAGTGAAAGAAAAGTTTGACTTCCGTCAATCCTTAATGCATTTTCACAGTCACTTAAAGAGGCAGATTTATGTGTGTGTGTTTTGGTTCTATATATTGGCTAAATGAATATCAACAGTTTAAGTTTATAAAAATCCTTAGGACACTTAAGGGTTCACAAGTCACTTAGCTTAAAAACCAATCATATTTTACTATTCCTTCTCCTTGCTTTTACCCACCCGTGCGTACACACACATAGGCACGCCCTATGGTGGGGTTTGCAGGGCGGAGAGGGTACAAAGGGCACTTACAGCAATGGTTACTCTGGAGAAAGAGCAGGTCAATAGTGAGATGGACTAAAGGACCAAAAACTATCTTGACTGAATGGTAGTACCCAGAACGGTAATGTTTGCTCTTGTATTAGTCAGGTATTGAAGGTGTCAGGTATTCATATCTGATTAAGCTTGATAACCATATATTATGATGTCACATTCCATAATGAGAGTAACAAGTCATTTGGGCTTATCAACCAAACCTGAGTACTGCCACGCCTTGTTAATATCAAGGGACAATGTGACTTAGGAAAACAAAACCTTGACTGTCAGCATTCATTCTTTTTTGTGGGCCCATCGGGGAATGGTGTAATAAGATCCTAGACCCTAGTCAATGTAGTATTTTCTCTGTTGGGGACTGTGGCAAGAACTGAAAGGGAAATTTTCATTAGCTACACAACTATTACTGTCATAAATTACTGCCAAAGGTAGGGGCACCTGGGTGGCCTAGTTGGGTAAGTGCTGGATTTTTCATTTAGGCTCAGCTCTTGATCTCACGGTTCATGGGATCGAGCCCTGCATCGGGTTCTGCGCAGACAGCACAGAGTTGCTTGGGATTCTCTCTCTCTCTTCCCCCCCACCCCCCACCTCCTGCTTACTCTCTTCCTCAAAATGGATAAATAAACATAAAAAAATAAATTACTGCCAAATCTAAAAAATAGAGAAAACGCTTCCATACAGGCAGAAAGGCACTGGTTGGCCATTTGCCTTTTTGTAGACTTTGAATAGGTGAGAGCCTCACATTAAAAATAATGGAGTTTCTTTCTTTCTTTCTTTCTTTTAAAGAAGAGGGGAATATGAAGAGTTCTATCTTCTATGGCTCTTAATTTTTTTATGTAAGCCACTGTGCTGATACACCTGGGTGACACAAACACATACCCACCAGACTTGCACCTGTTAATTCAGTGTTGATCTCATTAACAACAACTGGGTTTTCATGAGCAATTAAAAAAAAAAAAAAAAGAATTTCCCTTCTGTTCAACCCCTTTTTTACAAAGCACCTTTTCTCCATTCTGTTGCCTTTTTAAAATGTCTACGTCAGGGTCTGGAACCTATAGTTGCTGAGAACTACTCCTTATCTGAATCCCATCTCTACCCAGATATTTCCTTTGAAACGGGAAGGGCCCAAAAGTCTGGCTGCAGGACCCCACACTATTGGCTCAAAGAAGCCTGAAGGAGATCTGCTCTGTCACCGCCTCACATGCACTGAGTCTGTCATGAGAGGTCTACTGGTCCAAAGCCTTCCAATCTCTCCCGAGTCTGGTCTGGCAGGTCCCACAGACGAGCGCTCTCGTCTACACGTGATACTTCCCTCCTCTGTGACTGCCAATGCCAGCCCACAAGTAATTCAAATTAATAGTCTATCATATATTGAATAACTTTTAGAATTATTTCTTCAAATATTTTTTCTGAACTATTCTTTCCTTCTTTTCCTCTTGGGATAACAATTGTTTATTTTTTTTATTTTTTGTCTCTCTCTCAAAAATAAATAAACCTAAAAAAAAAAAAAAAAAAAAAAGCCTTGTTCTTCCCTCTACACTTCTTGGGTCAAGGTTCCTCTGTGCAGGTCTCTTTTTTTTTTTTTTTTTCTCATACCCTTTGCAAATCCCAGCCTCTTCAGCTCCAATTGGACTGACTTCCAGTCTTCCCATAATTCTAACATTGGGTTCTACTTCTCTGTGTCACAGTAGGTAAGGTGTCCCCGGTCAGACAGCCTGGGCAAAGGCGGGCCTCAATGTGTGTGCTCCCCTTCTCTCGGGGATCAGACTGCTACGCTGTCTGTGAGGTATGAATGACATTGTCTCATGTATATTATAGTTTTTTTTAAGGAGATCATGACCTGAACCAAAGTCAGATGCTAAACTGAATGAGCCACCCAGGCATCCCCCCAATATTATAGTTTTTATGGTGGATGGACAAATAGTACACTAGTTACTTCGTCAAGATCGCATGCTGAAATTTACCCATTTCCTGTACATTTAAAGACGCTTTATTAAGTTCTTCCAGTAATAACTAAAACTGCCATCCAATTATTATTCTTTCACACATGATTAAATATTTTTCCTTAAAAGCTGCAGTGGTAGTGATAATTCTGGAAAAAGTCTAAGTCATCAATTTCCATTATTTAATATAATAATTATCATAAAATTATGACATTCTTACAGAATACCAGGCATGGCACATAGCACCATATGTGGATTTCTCATTAATCCTTATAGAACTCTTTAAGGTAGATACTCTATTCATTCCAACTGTGAGAGAAACGGAACAGAGTAGTCAACTCACTCAGTATGGCCTCATCATTAGCTAGCACCTTCTGAATTCCGGAAAGAAACTCTGGGAGTTTGCCCCCAGAGCCCACACTCTTGACACTTCTATCATGTGAAGAGTACTTAAATAACAAATTAAACTGTGAAATGACACATTAGTGATCAGTGCGAAATAAACAATGTTTTAGGGAGAAACCTTTAAAAGTCACAAAATGGAAGCATGGCTAATGAACGTTTGTAAGTAAAACAAAAGGGGGAGGGAAAGAACATTTGCAGATATGTCATAGTAAAGAACGTACCAAGGGAAAAATAGGCTTGATAACTAATGTGTCAAAGAGTGGAGTTTCTGACTATAAATAACTCAAAGTTCAAACTCATTTCTTATTCTGTCATTAAAGGAAGAGGCAGGAACCACAAATCCCTAAGACTGGATGCAGGCAGGGAACTTGTTTGAGAATCCCTGCTCGCAGAAGATTTGTAAACCAGCATGAATTTGCAACACACTTACTTAAGTGATTAAGGGAATTAACTATCACTGCTAGGGATTAAACTAGTTTAGATAAGTCACTGGTTTCTGGCAGGGCTACAGGGGGGAAAGGAGCCATGAATCATGGAAGGAGAAGGCAACTGGCTCTGGGCCCAGCCTGGCAAGTGGTAAGATCATTGACCTTGGGCAGGTCATTTCTCCCCTTGAGACCCTATCTGCATTCAGGGACCTTGAATACATAATCTTTAAAGTACTTATTCCCTCTCCCTTCTATCCATACTTTATCAATGAAATAAGCAAAAGATCTTTGAAATTTTTAATCCAAAATAAAACTACCAAGTGAACAATGCTTAATGGAATCCTATTGTACGACAATAGATTTCACTGCAAATAAATACTTAATGATAACCATTCTTGGAATTTAAAACAATCTCACAGATCATCTAGCACAAATTAGTAACTAGTCTATATCACTGTATTCATTCAAATGTGCTTTTATGAGCCCTCTGTCCATGGAAATTCTTGTAAATAGTTAGCAAAGTGACCATGGGAAATTCATCAGGATAGGAACTAGGGAAAATCCTGAACATCTAGACATCAGTGTGCCCTGCTAAAGTGGATGCTCTGTGATGAGAAGTGAGGAGGAGAAAGCGAAACAAAACATCAGTCTAGTGGCTAGAAGCTTATTTTGTTTCTTAGAAGCTGTGTGAAGTTAGACATTATTTTAATTTGTTAAGCTGCAATTTCTCAGTCTTTGAAATAAATAATGTCAAATCTGCAGAGAAATTAGAGGATTGCTGATGGTGAATATAAAAGATGGAGTAGTTATCATTCATCATCTTTCTTTGGTTTATATAGAAACAAAACTGCTATTTTATCAATTGCATTTTTTAACAACCTTTTTGGGAATATCTCTGACATAAAAATAGTATATATTGAAGCTACACAGCTTGACGTTTTGATATATGTGTACCTTGTGAAAAAAATCACCACAATCAAGCTAAAAAATGTATCCTCGCCTGCACAGGTACAATTTCTGTGTGTGTGTGTGTGTGTGTGTGTGTGTGTGTGTGTGTATAGACTTGAAGGTCTATCCTCTTTGAAAATCTCAAGGATGGAAGACATTGTTGTTAACTGTCATCGCCATGCTGCACATTGAATCTCCAGAACTCATTCATCTTGCATAACCACAACAATATGCCCTTTGACCAATATTTCCTCATTTCCCTCCCCCCCACCCCTGGCAACTGCCCTTCTACTCCCTGCTTCCAGGTAGAAGTGAGGTCATACAATATTGGTCTTTCTCCTTCTGGCTTATTTCACTTAGCATCATGCTCTCTACTTTCATCCATGTTGTTGCAAATGGCAGAATTACCTTTTTTTTTTTTTAAGGCTGATTTGTATATATATATTTTTTCAACATTGGTGCCATCGTTATGAAAAACAGTATGGAGGTTCCTCAAAAAATTAAAAATAGACCTACCATATTCAAGCAATTCCACTTCTGGGTATATATTCAAAGGCAATGAAATTTGGAAATCATTTATGGTTTTGTTTTAACTTTCTACTCATTCTTTAATTTACAAGAGAAATAATATCTCAAGGCATGAAAGATATGAATATACTTAAAAGAATTCTGGCAATTAAGTAAAAATGTGTAAAATAGCAGAGTGTAAAGAAAAGCAGATTATCTAAACAAGAATTTGTAAAAGTGTAAAGTTCAGTAAACATATTTAATACAGTTTACTAATTTTCTTGAAAACATATGTAAATTAATTTAGATTAAAACACAGTTTAAAACTTGACTGAGTGATTTGTCACATTACAACCATTCGAATGATTGTGTCATTATTGTTTTTTTTTTTTAATTACTCCTGATATCAGATTTACAATGAAGGAAATATTCTACCTCTTCTCAGCATTTATCCTTTGAATCCTTTATTTAAAGAAAACTCATACTGCTTACTCTCTAACATCTGTGCTAGATGTTAGAAAGATATAAAAATCAGTAAAATATGGGTCTTTCTTTGAAGGTACTTATCATGACAAAGTGCGGTCATAATAGAGATAAAAACATCCTGAGGTTGGAGATAATTTTATCTGAGGTATGAAAAGTGATATCCCAGAAGAAATCACATTTTAAATGGACTTTGAAATAGAGAAGTGCTTTGATAGATGGGGGAAATGAGAGGAGCAGAGCCACAGATAGGTGAAAAGTGTGGCTTAGTTTGGAAACCCATAGCGTGAAATAACTAAAGTGCATAGAGACGTTAGTGGAGATAATGTAGAAGTTGTTGATTGGTGCTAGATCATGGAGGCCTCTGAATGCGATAGTAAGGAGTTTATATTAAGTACAGAGAGCAATTCAGGGCCCCTGGCATTTTCTAAGATGGTGAGAGATGTTACCAGAATTAAATTTCAGAAATGCTGCATCAGGTTTGGAAGGGAAAGGTTTGAAGCGGATCAGAAAGGATGGGGATGAGAGTTGAAGAGATTCTAGGGTAGTGGTAGATATAGGTTTTCATTAAAATGCAGTGCAAAAGAGGAGGTGGCGTTTCATCACGTCTAGATTCTTCCTGGTGTTCCTGGCACAGTGTCCAGATGCCTGGCCATAACTGGGACATGACCAGGCCAGTCATGGCGCCTTAGTTGGCTGTCTCCATGATCGTCCTTTGGGTCGGTAACTCTGGCTCCCTGTGGTCCCGCTCTCTGGTCTCACGTGTCTGCTCCTGGTTCCTGAGACCTTTCTCCTTTCCCCTTTGCCCTTTCAGCTCTGGGTGGAGCCCTAGATCTTTTCCCCCTCTCAAACCCCAGGTTCTTCATCAGTCACAGATGCCCTAATGATTTGAATGGGAAACTGGGAACCAACCAAAAGCTGGTCAAGTGATTTCCAGAGGCTGTTTTCATTTTCAGATGTCTCTCTGTATTCTTGTCACAAAAGTCTCTCCTGACAAACTGTCTACATAGACAACTTCCTTAATGCCAAATTTTTGTTCAAACATTACCTTCTTGAAAAGGCTACATGGACCTGTTTAAATTTCAACAGACCACCTCACACTTAGCTCTGAATCTGCCCTAACAGACTCTATTTTTAAAATATAAATCCTGCTGTAAGCATTCATTGCTTTCTAATATACCATGTTAATTTCCATATGAAACTTTTGTCTGTCTCTCCTATAGTCCCAGCAGAACATAAGTAACATAGAGAGAGTCTTTGTTTATTTTCATTGAACCATCTCTCCTCAGTAAAATTCTTCACAGCTGCCACTCAGCAGGCATTTCTGGTAGACTGGACTGAATTGGGAACATTTCTATGATATGAGTAGTAAATTACTACTTGGCGCATGTTGTGGGCAGACTAATAGCCCCCCAAAGAGGTCCATGTCCTTACCTTTGGAAACTAAACATATTGTGTTTCATGGCAGAGGGAATGAAGGATTCAGATAGAATTAAAATTGCTGATTGCCTGAGCTTCACATAGGGAGATTATTCTGAATTATCCGCATGGATCACATGTATCACACATTCCTTAAAAGTAAAAGTGGGGGCAGAAGATGTTTTCACATAGAGATAGGACGTGAGATTAATTCAATCTGCTGTTGCTGGCTTTAAAAATGGAGGAATACAGCCAGGAGCCAAGGAATGTGAATGGCCTCCAGAAACTGGAAAAAAAACAAGGAAAGATATTCTCCCCCTAGAACTCCATCCAGAATGTTAGCCCACCAAGACCTTCACTCCGTGGGAACTGTGTCAGACTTCTGATCTACCGAACTGAAAACTAATAAATGTGTGTTGTTTTAAGTCACCAAACGTGTGGTGATTTGTTACGCCATCAATAGGAACCTAACACAGCATGTTTCATGAGGGAAGGGTTAAAGTAGTCACCACCCTTTCCGTGAGCCTGTAAATTCCATGGCCGTTACTTCTTGAAATGTACTCATGTGATTCTACATGTGTATGATTATAATTTCAGAAAACCACTGCTCTGAATGTTTGGAGAATCTTTCCAAATCCTTGGTCACAATCTTTCTGGCATGTCTACTGTTAAATAGAAAACCATAGACTGAAAATAAATTACAGAGCATATTTCCAATCTCAGTGTTTTGCTGTGTCCTTACTCTTCTTTCTCTTCAGCTATTTTTACTGCTAGAAACATCTGTGAGAAGAGCTGGATGGGAAATAGTATGGAATACGGTTTGCTGAGAGGTGCTCTGAAAAAAAAAAAAGATCATGTCAATAGTTTTTACTTAAGAAAAAGCAAAAGTAACATTGAAACTGCACAGACTGCATTATAAAAATACTCTTCAAAGTGTATTTTACTTCGAAATAGTTGCTCATTAGGTGGAAAGTGTGGCTATATTATGGAAAGAGTATTAGATTGAAAGTCAGGCTATTTTGTCTCTATTATTAGTTCTTTATTTTTAGACTGTATGTTAACTTCAGTTTCTGTATGTGAAGGCGCAAAACTTTAAGGTGTAAAGTGTGATGTTTAAATGTGAGGCAAACTATTGTAAGTAATGGAAAAAATGTTAATTGAATAGTCAAGAGACAGGATTTCATTTGTAAAAAGAGCACAAGTTTTAGAATCACAACGAGCTTGGCTTGAATTCTCACTCCGCCATTGCCTCTTGAGGCTTAATCAAGTTCTTTACTCTCTCAGCTCATCTTGCTCCTCATTTGTAATAAGAACAACAATCCCAGTTTTAAGGGCTGTTTTGAGGACTTAATGTAATAATGCTATCGGTTTCCTCATGCGGTGTCTTGCTTTTAATAAAAAAAAATAGTGTTAACTGAAATAGATCCAAGCAAGTTTCTCTGTATCTGGGATCTTCTACGAGACTTACCTCTGTCTTCATTTATAAGAAGTGAGTCTTGCTCCTTCTGAGAGAATGAAATGAGACAACATATGGATTTGCCTAATATCGATTCAGTATTCAACAATTATTTACTAAAAAATACAGAGTCCAAAGTCCATACGTTCTGTTTTCTGAGGAGGGCTTGGCACAGGTTAAGAAATGTCAACATCTCAATCGTACGCCCTGATCTTACATAATGCATTTCCATCTTGTGAAGGAAGTATGAGTGTCCTGTTGACCTTCAAGATGGAGAATATGGGCACCTAACCCCCAGGGAAGGGGGGAATGCAAATTGTGGGAGCCGTTAGAGTTTGAAGCAGCTACCAATACAGAGTTGTAGCAACAAGGGGAAAGAAGACTTTGGTGTGGATTGTAAAGTAATGGAAGGGAAGTCCAAACTTAAGAAAGACATGAGAAGAAAGAAAATCACATGTAGGTTATCTAGCTTTAGGGGGGTAAGGTAAGGAGGAGAACGTAACTGCTGTTGATATTCTTGTGTGGACACTGTCTCTCTCTGTAGGGCAAGGAAGTTTACCCTTTATGGTGTCATCAGTGTCTTTGGGGGTTTAATAAAACATGTTGACCTTCCTTTACCAAAATCAAACGAACATTTGCACAGAATTGCATAGCATTTAAGAGTGATCTGAAGTCCAACCATGGGTTCTAGGTTAAGATCACCCACTGTGAATATATATTTTTAATCAGAAAATTACTTGATGAACATGAAATCAGAATCCAGTAAATGTTCGGTGACATTTAGATGGGAAACAGAGGTGCAATATAAGATAGAATACTCTTATTACCCTAAGGCAAATGCGGATAATCTGCTTTTTGAGGTCAGAAGCAAAGGGTAAATATTTACAGCAAGAAGAATTGAGTTACTTGGTTCATTCATCCCACAGTGATCAGTAGCCCATCTGCTATTTCAGGTTCTAGGAAGGTTAATGTGGTAGCAAATTCCTAGATGAATTGGATGGGAAGGAAGCCAGAGGTGGGGAGTATAGATCCAAAGTCATCAGCAAACAGTAAAGAAGGAAGTGAAAGGGTCAGTTGACTTGGAGGTGAAGAACATTCATGAGAGGAAACGCCCAATAGGCAGTTGAGCACATGGAATTAGGAGAAATTGCTTTATTTACACAGAAGTTAATTTGATACCTTTTTTATTGGATTTGTTTAGAGCTACAAACACTATCTCTTTATAGTAGCAAGCCATTTTGTTGTACAAGCCAGATCTTTGGGACAAGTCCAAGAAACTTAACTTCCTCTGACACACAGTATGATCCAGCTTTAGTTTAAGGACAAAGTGTATGCAACCTATTGATACTAAAAATTGACCTCCAATTTATCTTCTTAACCTGCATCGGAATGACCAGTATGGAGGCATTACTATTGGATATAATGTCAAACAGGATTTCAAGTGCACAAACCTTCCCAAGGTTATTAAATTTCAAATATAAACTGGTGACATAGAGAAATCATGAAATGTGAAAGGACAGAGGTGATACACCCGCATTTATTTTGGAAAACTGATTTTTATTGCGTGGGTATCTGGAGCCACTTATATTGACATATTACTATTTTGAGGGTAAAAAAAAACACTTGGATTTTCCTTTTTTCTTTCCTATTACTTTATTTTATTTTTATTTATTTATTTGTAAATGTTTATTTATTTTTGAGAAAGAGAGAGAGCAGGAGAGGAGCAGAGAGAAAGGGAGGCAGAAGATCTGAAGCAGGCTCCGTACTGACAGCAGCAAGCCCAATGCTGGGCTTGAACTCATGAACTGTGAGATCATGACCTGACCTGAAGTCCAACACTTAACCAACTGAGCCACCCAGGCACCACCCCCCTTACTTTATTTTTAAATTTATATTATGAAATGCATATATAAAGTATATATAATATGCATGTAGAATTAAAGAATTAAGACAAAATGATGACAGGAAACTATTAACCAGCCTAAGAAAGATATTCCTGGATCACCATTTTCCCTCTCCCACAAAGAAAACCACTACACTGAATATTTTAGTAATAGTTCTCCAGATCTTCTTTACAGCTTAGTTTTACCCATTGCTCACTACATATAAATGGTATCCTAGCATAAGCCTTTTATGCATATGATTCTTTTTCTGCAAAAGCTTCCTTTCTAGGTTATTTGTCCAGTGTCTCTTTTTATAATCCCTTTTATACTATGGAGTATAATATGCATACAAACAATATGCAAAATATGTGTGTATAGTTTGACTACTGATGCTAATAAAATAAACACCTATATACACACCAACAAACTTTAAAAATGAAAAAGTCCCAATAACTGAATATACTCCAGTGAGCTTCTCAGTAATTATAGACCCCTTGTCCAACTCAGAAAAAAAAATCTACTCCTTAATATTTCCTTGGTTTCCTTAAGGTTTGATCATAAATATACGCATTCCTATGTGATATTTTTAACTTTACATTTTTGACCTTCATACGAATAAAATCAGTATAAATACAAAAAATTGGTGAATTTTGCGTTGTGTATCCATGTTGTTTTCTCAACATAGTTTCAGAAAATAGAATATATAATTAATTGGAAACAATATATAGAAAACATTTTCGAGGGTCATAGGTGGGAAGTAATTAAGTGGCCATGTAATTCCAGATTATTATTTCAAAATTATTGGTTCAAGCATAGTACCACTTTCATTTTATCAGTATCCTCATTGCTCTGTATTGCTAATACTTGTTGGAGTCTTATTTATTTATTTTTTTATAACTCAATATGTTGAAGGTGAAGTGATGACTCATTTTGGTTTTTATTCCACTTATCGCTTGGGAAGTTGAATAACTTTTTTTTTTTTTTTAATTTCCTGGGTATTTGTTTTCTTATCTGTGAAATGCCTGTTTATGCATTTTTCCCTTTCTTCGATGGCCCATCACTTTTATTGATTTAGAACATTTTATTACACATTCTGACTATTTGGTTGGATTCACATATTAAAAATATAATCACTTAATTTGTGGCTTTGCAATTTTCACTATTCTTGTGGCTTTTGATAAACAAGTGATCTTGATCTTCCTGTAATCAGTTTATAAGCCTTGCCTTTACTATTTGTTCTTTTTAAGTCTTAACTAACATTTTTTGGTATTCAAGGCCGTAACTATATTTTTTGATATTAATTTTTGTCCAGATTTTGTTTTTTGCATTTAAGTTCTTAGTATTACTGAAGTTTACTTTTGTAACTAGAATGAGATCAATTTTAGTTTTCCCATATATATGACCAATCATTCCACTCTTTTGGATTATCATTCTGTTCCCACTGATATTAATGTAAGATGTATTAAAAATCAAACATGGATTTATTTATATGCCCTCCATTTACTACCGTCTTCATTTGTCTCTTACTGCACAAACTCATCGTATTTTAATTACCACATCTTTATTTTAAGTTTTGCTATCTGGTACAGAAGCCTTGTTGTTTTCCTTTATTAGAGTATTAGTGAATATTGACTTTTGGCTATTGAGGGGAAAAAAAGTGGCTTATAAATTTCTAGTTATGCTCACAAGAAAAAAGTCTGTTCTGAGTTTATTGGAATTGTAATTAATATATAAAATTTTTTGTTGGGGTTACCATTTTTATGATAGTGGATACTACTGTTCATGACTTTGATATATCTCTTTGTTTATTTAGGTTACCTTTATTGGCTATAAAATAAATTTTTCTCTAAGGACTTTGCATATCATTATTTTTTTATTTTTTTTATTCAAGGGGATCTTATTTTTTATTGCTATTGAAAATAGCATCCTTTTTAAATAACACATTTTATGTCTATTGCTGGTAAATAGAAATGCAATTTACTTCTTCACAGTAACAGATCATATATCTGAAAAAATTGGTCAACCTTTCATTAATTTCATAATTGAAAATTTCTTGGGGTATTGTCTGGAAAAAAGTATTTTCTGAGAATAATGGCAGATCACCTCTTCTTTTCAGTTCTAATAACTTTTAATTTTTCTCCTTTTTTTTTTTTTTGTTAATGCTATACACTACACAATCTATTCTCAACACGAAGGTATGTTATTATATTTGAAATTCAGTTTCTTGGCATTGCAGCATGTATTCTATGTGACCATGTTGTTATTAAGAGTAAGTAAACATGGGGGCACCTGGGTGGCTCAGTCGGTTAAGCGTCCGACTTCAGCTCAGGTCATGATCTTACAGTTTGTGGGTTCAAGCCCCGAGTCGGGCTCTGTGCTGACAGCTCAGAGCCTGGAGCCTGTTTCAGTTTCTGTGTCTGCACCTTCCCTGCTCAGCCTCTGTCTCGGTCTCAAAAATAAATAAACATTAAAAAAAATTAAAAAAAAAAGAGTAAACATGAAACATAACCGTATAAGTTCACGGCCTACAATAAATACCTAAAAATGTTTTGTCCCTGTCTTCACATGTGCACAAAAAAATGATACATATTTGTGTGTTAAGTTTAATAGTTTCCTCAGGTTACTCTTGATTAATATGATTCCTTAATTGTAAATTATACACCTGGTAAGATGGTAGCAGAGAGAAGGAAAACACACACGCGCGCGCACACACACACACACACACACACATGCACGCACACACATGCATACAGTGACAAGGAAGACAGAGACTATCTTGAAATTGCCTTGTCTTTCTCTGTATCCAGTTAGAAATCTTATAAAGACAAGATAAAGGAAAAATGGCCTTGAATTATTTTGTCTTAAAATAAGTACTCATAATTGTCCCAAATCTCTGCCTAATATTTGTGTCCAGGGGGCGTTACTTAAAATGTTTCTCCAACTAGTGAAAAAATGATAAGGGCCGTCACAGGAAAGTGACAAATTATGGAAGCCAAACCTCATTTACATTGACACATTCATTATAAACAGGGCCTTTGAGGAAAATCACTCTTACATATTTTTTTTTCCCCTGGGTGAATCATAAGTAAAAATAGAATAAATTCTGCCTGTGGGATTATGAACTGAATTCTGTCAGGTGAATTCCTATGATTTTCTTTGAAGTCAGCTTTAATTATACTCTTTCAGGGGTCCTCTGTGAATGTTCTGTTTTACTACAGTTTTGACTTTCATTAATTTGAACATTAAGGGAAAGAATTTTCAGAAACCATCTGAGCAAAATGCTTTTACAATCCCAGCAGTGCCATTGATTCTAATAATTAAAATCTGAACCTAAAATGAGAAACTTGTTTGGAAACTGCAAATATGTAGGTATTCCAAATCACTGCATTTATAAGCCAGTTGTTTCTCTCTTAGAGCAAAATCAAAGTACTGAAATGATTTCTACAACCTGAGGAAAATTATGGGGTTTTGCACGTAAAACTACATTTGCTAAATTATTTATTCTATTTTTTTTAATATAAGCCTATATTGATGCTATGTTCTTTCTGTAGATACGTGAAGTTGAGTTAGAATTTTTAAAACTTCTAAAAGTGTGACCCAGGGATTTAGAGATGGGCAAACTTCAAGGGCTAGAGAAAAGACCAGGAGCACAGTATAGACAGGAAGCCAGGGTTCTATCTATTTTGTGATGGCTAATTGTATATTTCAATAAAAGCCACCCTGTTTCTCATTATTTGTGCTGCTTTTCCATCTGACAAATGAAGAGGCATTGGGCTAGGATCATCTATGGCAAGGCATTCCTTTAAAGTGATATGTCAGTATGATTGCCACAAGGTAACACTGAACCACTCAGAGTGAGGCTCAACCACATCAAACCCAATACCCAAGGCACCAAGAAGAGAGGACCCATCCCAGGCAGCTAAATGATGAGAAAAACAAGGGGAGACTAGGGTGTGTGTGTGTTTGTTTGTTTGTTTTTACCTCTATATGCCTCTTTCAATTTTTGTTTACTTGGCATGCCTCATTCTAGAAGACCATCTTCAGGTGATCTCTTACCTCTGGAAGATGCCTTTAGCTAGAGAAAGTTTGAGATGGTGTTTCTCAATGAATACTCAGAATTTTTTTGAATGTACTATTTATTAAGTTGGCTCCATAGCTATGGAACCTCTCTAGCTGGTTTATCTGGAAAACAGCATTGATGATTGCAATAATTACATCTATTTAGTGGTCTTCTAACACATAAGATGATGCATATAAAGTGAGTGCTCAGTAAACATTAGCTGCTATTATAAGTATCATAACAATTACTGTTTCCCAAAGTGCTTATTAAAATTCAGAATTCCTGGCCTCGTGTCAGAATCTGATCAAATAAAGTTGAGGCATATATTTTAGCAAGCTCTCAGGTGTTTCAGATGCATATTCCTTGGATTATTATTAGCCAAAAGGAAAGATAAAGGAGATAAAGGGACCTAATTTTAATTTGTTTTTGGCCAAAGGAACAAAATGGGCCCTTGTAGCTTCTTTGTGGTCCAGCTCAGCTTACCGGAACAAAATGTCCAACATATTTAAAATTAGCGTTGGGATTATTTGGTTTTACACACTATGCAGGTATCTTCTGGAATGTAGCAGTGTAGATGTAGTAAGAAATAGCTATGTGGGCCTCCCATGTGTAGCATCCTGACTCATTACCTATGATTCTTTCTCCTTTGCATCAAGACTTGCAGTTTTATATAAAAAGATAAATAGATCATTGACCTTCATTAATCCTGAATTCCGCTCCCAACTCCCAAGTGTGCACTTGGGTATTTTTGACCTAAGCGTATCCAATTTTAAAGAGTAATTTCTGTCCCAGTGTGGGAAAACTGGGAGTAATTTCTGTCCCAGTGTGGTCACAGTGTGGGAAAAAAAAACAACAAGTTAATATGTGGAATATGCCTCTCTCCTCCCCCTATTTCTCATTAAAAACATATCACACATTTCAATTCATTTTCTTTCCTCACAGTGGTGAGTTGTTTTCATCTTGGTGTTGGGTTATTTATTATGTTGAAACAGGTATCCTAAAACCAGCATTGTAAGATAGATGAGTCAACATTCCACTCTCAAGCAGGCTGGTTAGAAAGGTAGCGCCCTCTTTGATAGATGGCAATTACTTATCTTTTGAACCTCTCTTTTGAAATGGGAAAAACTGCAATGAGGATGACATCTGATCACCTTCTACCGACACCTTTAATTATTATCTAAAGTTACCAAAGGGTAAGGCAACTTACCTGAATGAGGTAGAGAAATAGGCTGGGGGATTCACTTTTATCCCATGTATTTAGAATAAAAATATCTCAAGTTTTCTACACAAAGTAGGAAAACCATGGCTCAGACAGTGAATCACAGGCGTTAGCATACATGATACCTGTTGTATAGAGGTGAGCCGGCTGCCAATCTCTAGATCAGTGTGGATACAACTGACATTTTAAAAGTATCACGTATTTCAATCTATGAAAGTTACATACACTTGCACGTATTTATTTAGGTTTCCATTAATTTCTGTGATATTTTATAGTATTGATGAAAGTATGGAAGTATGGGATTCATAAAAAGCAGAAAGGTTCTTCAAGTCTTCTCTTAGATTGATCCCTAGATATTTGATGTTTTAAAAATACTATTTAATATGTTATAATATTTAAGTTTTCATTTTCTGGCTTTTGTTTCTGGCCTATAGGAACACAAATGCTTTTGCTATATTGTCCTTGTATCCCACAATCATGACATATTCCCATATTAAGTCTCATTATTTGTAGATTTCTTTATATTGTCTATGTATATTATCTGAAAACCAAAATTATTTTTTTTCTTTCCAATTTGCCTCATTTGTGAATCCCAGGAAAAACAAATGCTTTTAGTACCTCATGACTAAATGTGATTTACTTTTTTAAATAGATAACCATCATAAGATGAAATAAGTTTCATTTCATTGTTGATGCAAAGAAACATTATTGTCAGAATTATGTATTAGTAGTTTCCTTTTCTTCATCTATTGAGACCACCGCATGACTTTTTATCTACTATATAATCACATTGTTGAACTGTGTTAACTTAGTTTGTTACATGTTAACCACCTGTATTTCTGGAATAAACTATATTTTTCCTTGATACATTCTATTAGTAAATTGTTGGATATGATTTACACTATATTGTTTAGGATTTTGGCATCTGTGCTTATGAGAGAAAATAGTCTGAATTATTTTTTCCTGTAATGCCTTTGTCATATTTTGACATTGACTCTCATGACTTAGGAAATGTTACTTATATTTTGTTCTCTGAAATATTTTGTCTAAGAGTTGTATTATTACTTCATTAAATGTTTCTAAAAATACGTGAGACTAGGCATTAGATCTGGAGTGTATTTGTTTGGAAAGTTTCCAGTATGGAGTAGAATTTTAAAAATCAACCAATGGGGATTTTTATTTCTTGCCCTATTAGTTTTGGTAAATTTCATAGATTGGAACACTCATAGTGTTGTAAAATATTAATTCTTTGAAAATTGATATATAGATTAAGTGCAGTACTAAAATCTAGCACGATTTGTATGTGTGGAAATTGACAAACTGATTCTGAAATATACATGGACTTGCAAAGTGTCAATGGTAATCAAGTTAGTCCAAAAATAAAAGCAAAACTAGAAGGTTACCATTTCCAAACTTCAAGACCTTTTACTATGAACCCTTTAAAAATAGAAGTAAAGGAAGTATGATGTTGGTATAGGATAGACCAACTGAACACTGAAACAGAAGAATTTAAACACTACTCACAGATACTCAAAAACACTCTCCTAAAATGTGAGGGAGACAACATGGCAGTATATCACACTGGGGACAAATTTTCTCCTCCAGAGATGTTAAGTCCTTTGAGAACAGGGTTCAACTTGGACTAAAGAAGCCACCAAGCAGGTATTTGTCAAAATAATAAGCAAAACGTGGTAGGCATGGAGACCAGTAGTCTGTGTTGAAACACAAGCTTAATTAATGCAATGGTTAATCTTATGTGTTGACTGGCCTAGGAAATGCACAGATAGCTGGTAAAACATTAGTTCTGGGTGTGTCTTTGAGGGTGTTTCTAGAAGAGATTAGTATTTGTTTTTTGTTTGTGTGTTAGTTTTAATTTTTTAAATTTACATCCAAGTTAGTATATAGTGCAATAGTGAGTAAAGGAGTAGATTCCTTAATGTCCCTTACTCATTTAGCCCATGCCCCCTTCCAAAACCCCTCCAGTAACCTCTGTTGTTCTCCATATTTAAGAGTCTCTTATGTTTTGTCCTCCTCCCTGTTTTTATATTATTTTTGCTTCCCTTCCCTTATGTTCATCTGTTTTGTCTCTTAAAGTCTTCATATGAGTGAAGTCATATGATATTTGTCTTTCTCTGACTAATTTGGCTTAGCATAATACCCTCTAGTTCCATCCACATAGTTGCAAATGGCAAGATTTCATTCTTTTTGATTGCTGAGTAATACTCCATTCTATATATATACCACATCTTCTTTATCCATTCATCTATCGATGCACATTTGGGCTCCTTCCATACTTTGGTTATTATTGATAGTGCTGTTATAAACATTGGGGTGCATGTGCCCCTTCGAAACAGCATACCAGTATCCCTTGGATAAACAGCTAGTAGTGCAATTGCTGGGTCATAGGGTAGTTCTAGTTTTAATTTTTTGAGGAACCTCCATACTGTTTTCCAGAGTGGCTGCACCAGCTTGCATTCCCACCAGCAGTGCAAAAGAAATCTTCTTTCTCCACGTCCTAGCCAACATCTAGTGTTGCCTGAGTTATTAATGTTAGCCATTCTGACAGGTGTGAGGTGGTATCGCATTGTGGTTTTGATTTTTATTTCCCTGATGGTGAATGATATTAGCATTTTTTCATGTGTCGGTTGGCCACCTGGATGTCTTCTTTGGAGAAATGTCTATTCATGTCTTTTGCCCATTTCTTCACTGGATTATTTGTTTTTTGGGTGTTGAGTTGGGTAAACTCTTTATAGATTTTAAATACTAACCCTTTATCTGATGTGTCATTTGCAAATAATCTTCCCTCGTTCCATAGGTTGCCTTTTAGTTTTGCTGATTGTTTCCTTCACTGTGCAGAAGCTTTTTATTTTGATGAGGTCCCAATAGTTCATTTTTGCTTTTGTTTCCCTTGCCTCTGGAGACATGTTGAGTAAGAAGTTGCTGCGGCCAAGGTCAAAGAGGTTTTTGCCTGCTTTCTCCTCTAGGGTTTTGATGACTTCCTGTCTCACATTTAGGTCTTTCATCCATTTTAAGTTTATTTTTGTATATGTATAAGAAAGTGGTCCAGGTTCATTTTTCTGCATGTGGCTGTCCAGTTTTCAGCACCACTTGCTGAAGAAACTGTCTTTATTCTATTGGATATTCTTTCCTGCTTTGTCAAGGATTAGTTGGCCATACGTTTGTGGGTCTATTTCTGGGTTCTCTATTCTGTTCTGTTGATCTGGGTGTCTGAGATTAGTATTTGAATCAATAGACTGAGTAAAGATGGTCAGCCCTCACCAATACAGGTAAGCATCATCCAATTCTTTGAGGGCCTGAATAGAACAGAGGAAAGGTGAATTCTCATTCCCTCTTCTTGAGCTGAATATTCATCTTCTTCTGCTCTAGGGCATCAGAGCTTTTGTTACTGGGCCTACAGACTCCAGTATATATATCAGTATTCCCTCCCCCACCACAACACATTCATTCTTGGATCTTCAGACCTGGAATGAATTATACCCCTGGTTTTCCTGGTTCTACACCTTGCAGACAACAAATATTGGGACTTCTCCATAACCATGTAAACCAATTCAAATAACAGTTTTTCTCTTACATATCTATATATAGTCAATTGCTGCTATTTCTCTGGAAAACCCTGACTAATAGAGGCATCTTCTAGCTGTATATGATTTGGAGCAAATCACTTTACTTTTTTAGATCTCAGTTTCTTCACCATAATATGGAAATAATAATGGAACCTATATTCCATCATTTCTGAGACAACAAAACAACAACAAAATTATATCCAGGACTTGGTGTAATGAACAGGCCATACTAAACGTTTAATGAAAGTTGTTTATCCCTATAACTATAATTACTTGAAACATGATCAGCTCTCTAATCAATAGAGATATTTTGGTATTGGCTAAATTCTATCCACGTTCACTTTTGTTTACATCCCAGTACAACTCTTCCTCTCAATGACAGTAGTTATACAATACTCTTAAGTGAGTGTGTACTTTGTAGTCCAACTTGACTTGATCATTCACTACAGAAGTAACATTGACATCAATAATATAATTCAACACAGTATGTGCTATTGATATTAAAGATGATGAGCAATTTTCTATTATACATAACATAGTTGCACTATTTTTTCTGAAAAATTTTATTTAGATATATGTTCAGACTAACATAGTTACTGACTTGCACACTGGTGAATATTAAAATGTTCATATTATGTGTACAGTGTCTTATATAACACAGTCATCAAATACCTGTGGTTTTGTGTTAATCCAAATAGAGGCATGATGGTCTTTACTTTTACTTATTCATATCTTGCTATCTCAATTTCAGTGAAAAAAGAGGTTTCTCAGAGGTTTGTACTGAAGCTAGAGAAAAGGATGATGTGGGAAAGAGAGTTATCGAAAAGTGGCTAAGAAATTGGCACTCTTGATTCAATCTTTACCATGATAACATTATTAATTTGATAGTTTTAGAAAATCTCTTTTTATAGGTATATCTTGCATATGAACCTAATTAAACCGTTGGCCATTAATATACTTGATTTCTATCAATGTTTGGATTTTCACATATTATTTGATCTTATGAGACAATATTTAAAAATTGTGTCTGTTTCAAGTAACACTTTTATTGGTAGTGTGAGACTGATGAAGAAGCTCTATAGAAGCTTCTTCAGAAATCTGCATGGAGAAATCTGCATGGAGACTCATCTCTCTCTCATCCATTTTCCACATGGCTCCCAGTGTGTTCTTCTTAAAATGTAAATGGTCATATCACTTCCTGAATATAACTATGTAATAGCTGGGTGACTGGGTGGCTCAGTTGGTTGAGTGTCTGACTCTTGATTTCAGCTCAAGTCATGCTCTCACAGTTTGTGGGATCGAGCCCCACGTCAGACTCTGCACTGACGACACAGAGCCTGCTTGGGATTCTCTCTCTGCCCCTCCCCCACTCGCTTGCATGCATTCTGTCTCTCAAAATAAGTAAGTAAACCTTAAAAAAATAACTATGTAATGGCTGTCTTTTACAACAAAGATAAATTCCAATATCCTTAATAGACTATTCAGTGGTTGTCAAGTTCTGGCCTTTATTTATGTCTTCAACCTCACACATCACTATTACCTAATGGGTTCAGGCCCTGATTGGCTCATCTCTGCTGTAGGTCCAACACAAAGCCTGCTATTCCACAGGCATGTGAGAAATACAAATCCAAGCATGTCAGCAGCAATGGCAGCATACCGCTGGAATTTCCGTCTCGTCTATCAAAGCAGACAAAGCAACCAAAGAAACCAGAATACATTGAAAATGTATATCATAAAGTCAAGTAGCCAAGTATTTTCATGAACTCTAAAATATGAGAATGAGTTACCAAATAACAATCACCAACAAAGCACGGATCACATTATCAACTGGGCGGAAGGAAATGGAAGGAAAGCCATGAAATGTGGGGATAGAATCTAATCATTCACACAGTCTCCCTCTGAAACGGGCCTACATACTGTGTGGGAAGCCACGCGAGCCAAGAATGGATGAAAAGAAAAGTGGTTTTGATGGCTTTATTTGGCTTGTGATTATCTGGAAAGGCCTGACGATAAAGAATATTTGAATCTAAATATTAAAAACATGCACCAATATTTTCAAATGGTGTTACTTGATTATTATTAATTTAGTAATTATTATTTACTGATTATTCATTTATGATTAATAAAAAAATTAGAGGGACATCGCTGCTCCTCCAAAAAAAGTAAATAAGTAAAGCTAGCATATAAGGGAACAAAAGTCAGATTGACACCAGAATTTCCAATAACATCTAATAACATATTTAAAATATTAATAACCCTAATAGAAAAAGTTTTTAAAGGAAGAGTAAAATGCTCAACAACCTGATAGAAAAGTGTGCAGGAAATAGGAACAGACAGTTCACATTTCAAAAGGAAAGGAGACAAAACAATCAAATGGCCCTAAAACACATGAAAAACCTTACGCGCCATGAAAGTTAAAACTATGTGAAATAGAATTTCTTGACATTATTTTTTTTTTGTAAAAACCTGAATTTGCCAACATATTCTGTTGGCAAAGCTGTGGGGAAACAGTTTTCTCTCATATATTGCTGATAGCAATGCCAAAGGATATAAGTGCTAGGGAAGAGAATTTGGCAATATCTAACAATATTAGATATGCATTTTTTCTTTGAGCCAACAATTTCACCAGCAAAAACCTATAATAAGGGCACGCTGTCAAAAATATGAAAAGTTGTACATACAAATCTATGTGTTGGAGCAGTATTTGCAATAGTAAAAACTATGGTAAGTTACACAGCGGCATACTATGCAGATATGAATGAGGGATCTTTGGATAAACTCTTATGATAAAAGCAAGGTAGAGAAAAGTGTATGTAATTTGCTACTGTTTTTCTGCAAATATGATCACTCTTCAATAAAACAGTAGCAACTAAGCTACTACCTGAGGATGTGATGTCTTAGAAACCCACATTAAAATGCATACCAAAGATACCTGAATCAACAAATTCACAATTTTTACAAATGAAAACCAAGACAAAAACTCATTGGCCACCTTAGCAAGAAGCTAGAACACCTAGTCTCTATTTTGAAAATCAAATATCACAACTGTTTTTCCTTGTCAGACTAACCAAAGTGTTGAGGGGAAATATATTATTTTTATTTCAGAAGGGTTATAGATAATATGTGAAGGAACAATGATAAAATTTTAATATTAACATTTCACAACCCCTACTTAAATAATAGATCAAGACAATACTCATCAGTAGCTGTTAACATCACAGAAAATGAGATGATAAGGTAATGTGTGCATTCTGGTGGAAATACAATAAACCAACTATGGTCAGGCCATAAAACCTAATATGAATCTAATACAGTTTCTGGACGTAACTGCCAATTTAGGAGAAATACAAGGGGTAGAAGAACATAATAAATCATCATGGGGGTCCTCCGTGGCTTAGTTGGTTAGGTGTCCGACTCTTGATTTCAGCTCAGGTCATGATCTCATGGTTTGTGAGATTGAGCCCTGCCTTGGGCTCTGCACTGACAGCACAGAACCTGCTTGGGATTCTCTCTCTCCCTCTCCCTCTACCCCTCCCCTGCTCATGCTCTCTCTCTCTCTCTCAAAATAAATAAATAAACTGAAAAAAAACATCATACATTCAATCAGTAAAATTCACATTGTGGGATTCTCCAAGGAAAAATGAACTGCCGTATTAAACACAGACATTGAAAAAAAATTTAAAAAAACCCAAACAGTTAAAGGAGGGAAATCTATAAAGTTAAAAAAAAACACATAAAACACATGTTGAATATCTGCAATACATGAACTTTATTTCATCCTCATTAAAACAAAAAATATAGTAAAAATATGAGAGGTGATAGAAGATATTTGAACCCTGGCTGGATAGTTTATGATATTAAGGAAATGTTATTATACTTTTAGATGTCATGTGGTATTTTAAGAATGCTTTAGAAGAGCCATATTTTTCAAGATGTGCAGTGAAATATTACAGATGAAATGAGGTGATATCAGGGGTTTGTTTCAAATCAATCTAGTTGTGGTGAAGTTGGGGGGTATCGTTAAAATAAGACAAGCCATGACTTAGTGATTCTTGAAGCTAGGTGAGGGGTACAAGTTTATTATATTCTCTCTGCTTTTGAATGTATCGGAATTTGTCTGATAAAAACTCTGGAAAAAGAGAAAGAGAGAAGATAATGTGTGGAATTAAATTGAACTCATGTCCTACATCATCTATTTATTACTGCCATCCATAAATATCTCTTGCTCGGGGAATGCTCACTCTAGATTAGAACATGACTCATAGTAATAGCCACTCAGACATTCAGGTGGGAGAAGTTCCCACAGTCCTACAGCTCCACCATCAAGAACACCTGGCCTTCTTTCTTGCAGTAGGTGTGGGTAAATAAATAAATAAATAAAACACATGAGAATCATACAGGGCTTTTTGCTGCCCGAGCCAGAGAGTAGCAATATCCCTTCTGCTCACGTGACATTGGCCAAGACTAGTTACATGGCCTAGCCATCTGCCAGGATTTTGGAGATACGGTATCTCACACAAGGAAGGAGATTGATGGGAGTGGATGTCGGTGGCACCACCAACATTGACCACGGCATTTCAATGGATCTTCTTATTACGAAGCATTTTAGAATGTATTGTCTCCTACAATTCTCCCGGCAGTCTTGAGAGACTCCCATAGGCAGATATTCTTATTTAAACCTGAAGGAAATGTTCAAAATCTCTTAAGTTCACTCAGTGAAGCAAAACATATATTCAGAGCTCCTGACTTAGAACATTTCTCCCCATCGTATGTGTTTGTGTAAGAATTAAATAGGTTTGTATATTGGGAAATCACTTCATATGCTGCAAAGCATTAAGTGAGTTAATTTCTCTCTTAAGGAAAGAGACTCATTAATGTTGCTCTGTGCCATATGTGGGGGCAGCTTGGTATGCCCTGGCAACTAGGTGCTGAAAGGTGTGGTGAAATCTACTCATTATCAGCTGGCCAACTTGCCATGGACCCTCCCTTGCCAGAAAGAGGCATGTACCTTCCTTTCCAATGACCGGCATTTGCCTTCTCTTCTTCCGTCAATGTTAACAGCTGAGTCTATAACTTGAAGTCTCAATCCACTGGAATAATTAGCCTGAAATAGTCCTCCGTGGTGCTCATGGAATAAATAGCCATAAGCCAAGCAAAGTGTTTCCAGAGGGAAGAGCCCCACAGCCATTCCCCGGGCCCATGTAGCAGATGGCAGCCTCCTTGGTGCCCCATAGAACTGGCTAGCACCAAGGATTTCTGGTCCTTTACGGAAACAGAAAGGCAAGCAAGAATTTGTTTGTATTGTGTTTATAGGGAGAAGTTTTTCCAAAGAAGACCTGCAGAAGTGAGCAAACAAAAACAAAAACAAAAACAAGGCTCACAATGGACACAGCATGGTCACTGTCATTTGTACAAGTTCCAGGCACAGTATAAAGCCACAGAGTGAGTGAGAGATAAGAAAACTCCAGCTTCATTGAAGGACTCCCCACTCTACCTACAGATCAAGGACTTTCAAGTTTCTAGAGCCTTACTGACAGTTCACCCTCCGGCCAAGAGTCTGTGATATTCTTGCCTATATTTATATTTATTTAAGTTTGTATTTAAATTCAAGTTAGTTAACATATATAAAATTGGTTTCAGGTGTAGAATTTAGGGATTCATTACTTACATATAATGCCCAGTGCTCAACACCAGTGCCCTCCTAATGCCCATCACCCATTTAGCCCATCCTCCCCCCTCCTCTCCAGCAACCCTCAGTTTGTTCTCTATGGCTAAGAGTCTCTTACGGTTTGCCTCCCTCTCTGTTTTTAACTTATTTTCTTTTTCCTTCCCTTCCCCTATGTTCATTTGTTTTATTTCATAAATTCCACATATCAGTAAAATCATATGGTATTTGGTTTTCTTTGATTTATTTCACTTAACATAGTACACTCTAGTTCCATTCACACTGTTGCACATGGCGAGATTTCATTCTTTGTGATTCATCCTTTATCCATTCATCGATCAACGGACATGTGGGCTCTTTCCATAATTTGGCTATTGTAGACAATGCTCCTATAAACAAAAGGGTGTATGTATCTCTTTGAATTAATATTTTTGTATTCTTTGGGTAAATACCTAGTAGTGCAATTGCTGGGTCACAGGGTAGTTGTATTCTTAATTAAGGAACCTCCACACTGTTTTCCAGAGTGGCTTCACCAGTTTGCATTATCACCAACAGTGTCTCTTACCTGTATTGAGAGATTTTGTCCAGCATATAAGTACCAATGATTTTTATCGCCTATTAAAGCCTTCTTCCATTCCTTTAGGTGTGAGAAAAGCCGCCTCTCCACAGTTCCTAAATATCCCCCAATGAGCTGTGCTTAGTTACTATCTTCTTTAAAAGAAGAATCACTTGGATTGCACTTCACTTTTGACATACTTGTCTACGTTTCTTCACGTAACTTTCCAGAGGAAGGGCGTGAGATTTGCTTTTCTCTCTGTTTAGACCGTATGCCACACTGATGATTAATAGTATAGACCAACAAATTTGTACTGAATAGATAATCCTGTGAACAATGGAACAGAAAATGAATGAAAGGAAAAAAGAAGTCCTTAAATAGAAAAGATGAAATCTCAACGATGGCTCGCAGAAACTTGAAACCCTTCCCTTAAGAAAATGAAAATGTGGGGTGCCTGGGTGGTTCAGTCGGTTAGGCGTCCGACTTCGGCTCAGGTCATATTCTCACGGTGCGTGGTTCGAGCCCCACGTCGGGCTCTGTGCTGACAGCTCAGAGCCTGGAGCCTGCTTCGGATTCTGTGTCTGCCTCTCTCTGGCCCTCTCCTGCTCACGCTCTGTCTCACTCTCTCCCTCTCAAAGATAAATAAACATTAAAAAAAAAGAAAATGAAAATGTGCGTGCTTAGCTTACCCAACCAAACGATGTTAGTACTAAGTGTATTCTGAGAACCCTGAAGGCTTCTTTTGGCTAACATTCACTTGTGTTAAAGAGAGAGAAACACATTCTCCCTCATCCTTCGCACTTTAGTGCAAATGCCCAGTGGTTTTGGACTGTCATTGTTGTGCCATTTATTGGCTGGAGAAAATCACCCCATTCGAGAGTTAGGGCACAACAAGCCTGACTGAAGAATGAGATATGACTCTTTGGTGGGGTAAGCAACGTGCCTTCTGAATCTGGAAACCAGTTGTCAAGTAAGCGATCATGCTTCTTTTTCTAGTTTCTCTCTTTGCTTAATATATGTTTTCAATTACTAATCTGCTAATGAAATTTTCATAGTGACATCTGGGTTTTTTCCCCCATGTAATATTTAGCTTGCTTAGGACTTGAGTTGTGACCTCACATTTCTTCGATCTCCACAGAAACCAAAGGAATGACTTTTCATATTGTTGCTGGTGAATTAGTACTTGTTTGTAAATCGATAGTATGAACAAATTATGTTCCTAAGGGTTAAGAACTGAGGTTGACTTTGAATGTGAGGCATTAATAATAAATAGTCTATATGTACAATTTTGATTTTCCCGTTGACCTAATAGATATGAAAATCGCTGTCATTTTAACTTTTAAATTTTTTTAATGTTTATGTATTTTTGACAGAGAGAGAGACAGACAGAATATGAGTGGGGGAGGGGCAGAGAGAGAGGGAGACACAGAATCTGAAACAGGCTCCAGTCTCCGAGCTGTCAGCACGGAGCCCAACGCGGGGCTCGAACTCACAGACAGCAAGATCATGACCTGAGCCAAAGTCGGTTGCACAACCGACTGAGTCACCCAGGTGTCCCTCATTTTAACTTTTAATAATTGGGCAATTTATAATACAGAATTTTATTTCTTTACTACCCATTTATTTTTACATTTTAATACTATTCTAATCAGAGAATATGAGTCAAAACTTGTTGAGATTTTACTTGTGTGTGTGACCTCCTCTTGGTGGATACCTACTATTTTAATCCCTTAGTTGCTCTTTTCATTGGAGGCTCACTTCCTTCTTATCTGGGAGTGGCTGATTTTGCCCTTGACCCAATCAGCTGCAGGGAGAGGCCACATAGGTCAGACTTGGCTGATCAGGGAACTAAAACTTCACGGCCATGGTGAATGACTGATAGTAAGGAGCATGATAAACTCCAATCATAACTCTGGGATTTTTCTCTTACATGTATTAGAAAAGATTCTTTCTCCACTGAGGTCGATAACACTGACAGGACAGAAGATGGATGACGTTGGTCATCTTGCTCATCAAGTAGAGAACCTAGATAAGAGTGAGATAGGCAGAGGGTCAATGCCCTCCTCTGAATCCCTTATTCCAGCTGTGAGAAAGCAAGCAGCACCTCTAGACTCCCTGTTCACATGACCAAACACATTTCCTTTTATTTGTTAGCCTATTTCAAATAGGATGCTGTCAACTACAATTGAAAGAATCCTGATAAAATGTCTCTGGAATTTTGTTGTTTCTGATACATGTTTTCTTTCAAGTACTCACATCTATACTCTAGTATAACCAATGGTTTTTGGAATTGTGTCATAGTTTAACTGCCATCATTTTCTTCTTCGCAGTATACAAAGTGATGACACGTCTTTCAGCGAATGGTCTCTTAGAGCACTTGAAATATTGTTGAATGGAATCAATGTTCTGTAAGCATACCACATAAGCTGGAAAAGAAAATACAGTTGACCCTTGAATAGCATGGATTTGAAGTGCACTATGTTCAGATTGTGCTTTCAAGAAATGCAGTACAGGACTGTGAATGTATCTCCTCTTCCTTGGGAGTTCCCTCACTTTTTTTTTTTTTCTCCAGCTTACTTTATTGTAAGAAAACAGTATATAATATAGATAAAATACAAAATATGTGTTTATCAACTCTTTATACAATTAGTAAGCTTCCAGTCAAAAGTAGGCTATGAAGTAGATAAGTCTGGAGGGAGCCAAAAATTATATGGGGATTTTTCACATTTTTCAGTGCCCTTGACACCCACATTCTTCATGGGTCGGCTATACCTTTTCTAAAGCTGCATTGCCCAATACGGTAGTCACTAATCACTTGCTCTTTGACCACACATGTGGCCAACTTCCGTTGCGATGTGTTCTAAGTATCAAGTTTTAAGGATTGAGTTAAACAATGTCAAGTTGAAAACAGACTTACCCCATAGCAGCAGTTAGCTACGTAGTCTCCTGTCTATGCTCCCCAAATTCTTGAGTCAGTTATCAAGAAAAGAACCAGAGTTTGCTTTCAAAAACTTCAATCTTACTGTCACATTTCCCCGCATAAGATAATCCTCTAATAAATTATCCCTAACACTGAGAGTAAAAAGCAAGTGATGTGCTCTAACCTAGAAGCTGCTCCTGGTCTGCGACCGGTCCGTCTGGTCTACTCAATCATGTCCTGCCCCTCTCCCCTGCTTACAGCCTCACACTAACCACATGGTGTCCTATCTGCCCACATCTTCTAGTCTTTGACCTGGTCCCTCCATCCTTCTCTCCTGGTCTCTGCTCAAGTGTCACTTGCTTAGAGAAGCCATTCGAGACCAACCTAAGTTAAAATAGCATATCCTTCATGATTTATGTCCTTTTCTCACTTTTAAGGTTTCTTTGGAACACTTATTACAACTTGTTATAATAGTATATGTGTATTTGTTCGATTTTAAAAAATTTGCCTTCTCCCATGAAAATGTAAGTTTCTTGGATATAGAAAAATCCACGCATCTTAATTAGCCACGATAGCCCCAGAACAAGGAAACGTGTTTACCACTTAGAGATTTAATAAACATGGGCTTAATCAATTAATCATCCAGAAGTAGAATTATTGACTGGCAATTCACACACATAATGATCTTTGCTACACTTGGGGAAATTATCTTCAAAGGTGGTTACACAAAATCACTTTCCAAATAACGCAGCATTAGTGGTGATTTTCCTCATTCTTGTGGCCGCTTATTATCAGCAGACTTTTTCTTTTCTTTCTATTTAATGCTTATTTATTTATTTTGAGAGAGAGAGAGAGAGAGAGAGAGAGAGCGCATGAGTGGGGGAGGGACAGAGAGAGAGGGAGAGACAGAATCCCAAGCAGGCCCCGTGCTGTCAGCACAGAGCCCAACACGGGGCTCAGTCTCACAGTCATGAGATCATGACCTGAGCCGAGATCAAGAGTTAGATGCTTAACCGACTGAGCCACCTAAGTGCCCCTCAGTGGATTTTTCATTGCTGCAAAACAAATGGGTATAAAATTATAACGGGTATAAAATTATTTTTCATTTTATCTGTCTCTATTTACTATGAGGCTGAGCATCATTAGGTTTCTTGGCCTTTGAAGTCTTCTAATTTGTGGCTTAATTAGAATATTTAAGGTTTTCAGAATATTTAAGGATTTACATTTTCTCATTCATTGTAGGAGCTTTTTTGTATAGCCTCAATATTAATTTGTTAACAGGGGCATGTGTGCAAGTATGTTATGCAAATATGCAGGTGCTTTCTAATGTAAAATGATTTGGTTTTTCCCCCCTTTTTGTACTAAATATAGAAAATTACTTATTTATTTTCTTCTAAAATTTAAAGATTTTTTTAATGTTTATTTTTGGAGAGAGAGCACAAGAGCAGGGGAGGGGCAGAGAGAGGGGGACAGAGGGTCTGAAGCGGGCTCTGCACTGACAGAAGAGAGCTCAATGCGGGGCTCAAACTCACGAACCGTGAGATCATAACCCGAGCCACAGTCAGACACTTAACTGACAGAGCCACCCAGGCACCCCTAAAGATTTTCTTTTCACGTATAGAAATTTAATCAACTTTGGAATACATTTTAGGATAGGACCTAAAGTTGAAATGTAGATTTATATTATTTTTATATGCAAAAATATCCTACCCATTGGCTTGTGGTTTCATATCTGACGTATATCTCAGGTACATGTGAAATCACCACGTATCAGTAGGTCTGTTTCGAGATTCTTTATTGTGTTTCATTGGACCGTTTATGTCCACTCCCTGCCGTATGATTTTAGCATGATTGTTTTATATGAATTCTTTGTGATAGAAAAAGTTCTTCCTCGTTATTTCCCTTCCAACAATTTTTTGTTCATCTGGAGAACTTACACATCCATATACGTTTTAGGTTCAGGAGACACATGCTCGGAGAAAACAAAAACAACAAAAAAAATGAATAGAATCCTAATTAAACAACAGTCTAATTTGACAAGAATTGACACCATTAAACCAGAGACCCACTGAAATTAAATAATAATAATAACAATAAAGATAGTTTCTGACACCAAAATCTATAAACAATTTTTGGTAAACCCAAGATAGACATTGTGAAGAGAAAAAAAAAAATGTTACGGCTGACTTGGACCTTCATTTACCTGTCCATTACTCTATGTTCATGAACATATTTCTCTTCATTTAGATTGTGGCTAAAAGGAACGGGCATTTCTATATGTTCTTCAGCAACTGTGGAGGGATGATTATCAGGAGGGACCAGGGAGAAGTCTTCTGTATCTTTCCAATTATCTCAAGCACTGAATATATATTGGCATAATAAGTAGTTAATTACTGCCAGAGTCATACAAGCAGGCCACGTCTTTACTTTCTACCATCTATTAACAGTCTATTCTTGATAATAGAGAGAGGTTTACTGAACCTATCTATTTGAAGCCTTAACTGCAAGCTTCATTTTTGTATGGAGAACATGTCCATAAATTCATGAGATGGGGCAATGCTGTCTCATCCCTGACCTTCCTGTGGTGCTAATATGAGAGGACTTGTATTCAGCTCTTCCCAAGCTGGAGGGTCACCTGCAGGAAAAGTGGGAGAGGGTGATCGTCCATTCAAGTTGAAGATTTTTTAAAAAGTCATACCCACAAGGCATAGAGCAGTGAACTGGGGAATATATAAAGCATATGATTCTGAGAAATTGAATTTTCATTGCAGATATTGTGAGGAGATAAAGTTCCTCCCTGAAAATATATGCCCATCATTGCAGCGACAATATGAAAATGATATTAAAGCAACTCTAGAACATCATATGATTTCTATGGAGGGAGGGAAAGTATCATTTTTTGTTCTTTGTAATAAATTGGTTCCTTTAATTTTCTTTTGTGCCAGGAGTGACGGATGATTACAAATTTGATCACCCAAACATTGGGCTGATTTTAAATTATAACAGTGAAGGAAAATAGGAATGCTTTCCTTTCACCCCAGGGCAATTTTGGAACACAAATCGTTAAACGGAGTTCACTAATTTCATAGAGAAATGCCAACATTTTTCTTTCACCCCAGGGCAATTTTGGAACACAAATCGTTAAACGGAGTTCACTAATTTCATAGAGAAATGCCAACATTTTTCAATTACATTCCACTAATCTACGTGTTTTTAAAACTTTAATAAATGCTTAAAATTCTATCCCATTATAAAATAACAAACAGAACAAGGATCTAAATGAAATGGAGGTTGCTCTAAGAGCAAGAAGGTAGTGAATGAATAAAATTGGAAATAAAATAGAAAAAAAAAGTATTACCCAGAGGAATAATATTTATTATTCTGCCGCAGGCTATTGATACTCATGGCTTTAGATTTACTTTCTTGACATGGATGTAGGGTAAATGTAATGTAAAAACATTTTACAGATTGAAGGAAAATATTGTAGGTTATGAATTTGGAAGATTTCTACTTCCCTTCAATTAATGTTCTCTCTCTCTCTCTCTCTCTCTCTCTCTCTCTCTCTCTCTCATACACACACACACATGTATATATACATATATATGTTTATATTTCTTTATATACATGTTTTTGTTTATTTGTTTTTAATGGGGACATTTCATTCTCAGGAACACAGACAGCCTTGTTTACATAGAGAGAAATCCTCAAAGCCACTACTGGGAAGCAAAAGGAAAATGCAAAAGACAGCAACCTTCGTTGGCCTCATGTCTATCACAACTGTGACCCAGGCCACACAGGGAGCAGTCTGGTTCTTGCCATACCTCGTGTCAGTGAGGAAGGCTATGCTGCTCTAACTTAGCACCCGGGGCTCTAGGCTTCTCTGATCCCTTCCACAGTAGAAGTGGATGGGATAGGGCAGTTTCAGGAATTAGACATAAGATGTTTCATTCTCTAGAGGAAAGGTCCGTCATAGATGGTACGAGAAAGAGACAGAGGTGGTGTCAGGACCCAGAATAGCCCAGGCAGGTTAAAGTAATTCCCATATATTCCATTAGCACATCTTTAAAGGCTGACCTAATAGCACACAATTTAAGTAAAGAGTATAGTTGTTTTGCAGAACAATTCAAGGTATGTTTTCTAGTCCACATCATTCCTCTACCAGGAACCATTCAAATAAATACAAAACTGCTGTTTGCTAGGTGTGTAAAGGCAGGTTTCCACACAATTCTTCTTCCTGCCAAAGTGTTACTCATGCTATAGAAATTCTGAAGAGAATGGAGCTCAAGGAGAGCATGTTAAGAAGTAAAAAACATTCCCAAAGTCATCTGAGTAACTATAGTTTGTGTTGTCATCTTTTGTGGGTGACTAAATTGGCACAGGAGACCAGTTAAAGTCTCTGCCCAGGATGGCATGCTGAGTCCTCTAAGATATGAGTAGTTCATAGGCTCTTGTAAATTAAGGATGACATAATGCTAATGCTGAATTATTTATCTGGCTCTTCATTTTCATCAAGGATCTTGTTTCTGTTTGTAATTAATGATCGTCCAATACTAATCGTAGGTATTCTGTTCTCCCAACCCAGGCAAGATACACTGGGGAAAGGATCATGCTTTTATGAGATCATCAACAGTTTTTTAATGCTTTCAGTTTTGCGTACAGAAGAATACACTGACTCATACCTCCCATGCTGGTTTATCCTCTGGCCTTTTTTTCCTCAGGATATCGTTTGGTAATTTTAATTTGCTAACACATCAGAAAGCTACCATTCAGACTAAAATAGCAATGGGTCTTTCAGAACCATCTTTTCTGTGTGATGCTTAAATATGTGACCCTTAGCTTTAATCTAGAGATATATTTAAAACATGCATGTATACAAATTTGAGTTCTCAATTTGCTGTGTAAATGTGTGAGGAGACTTGGTTGTTTATGGATTTTATCATCTTCTGTGTAAAATACCACATGGAGGGAAAAAAAATCTTTCAAAGTTTAGTCTAAAATATACTGAAAATTATAATATCAATAACAGCAAAGCCTCTACCCTTGAGAAGCTTCTTCATTTCAGTCATGCTACTAAGAGCTTTTTGATGGACATTAGACCTCTGCCCTAAAGGAGTCAAGACTACATTCAAGTATTTCCTTAATCATCATGAACATTTTGACACATCATGTAGCAAAGATATCTCCTCCTTTTTGTCAACGCTGTTTTCTCTTTTCAACGTGTGTGTTGTTTTTGTAAGCTTCTTTAATGTCTTATTTGAAAACTGATGTGGTAACATAAATGTTAGTCGATTTGTTTGTATTACCTGGTTTTCTGCTTTATTGCATTTCGTGTAATTAGATCAGAGTGTAGTGAAAAAATGCAGCATTTGAAGTAAGGAGATTAACCTATAACTCTCAGTTATGAATGTGAAAGTAAACATTCTAACAAAATACTAGAAAGCCTACAGAAATTGATGGATTTTATAGGAATTGAAGTTATGGGGAACTAGAGATTTTTCCTGGGAATGTTAAGAATCACTTAATATCCAAATATGTGTTATGATATTATACCATACCAGTCGGTCCTTTGGGAAATATCATTACATGCTATCAATTTGTGTTGAAATGATATTTTACTGATTTTTCCAAATGGTGATGCTTACTTCTGCTTCCACACCTATTTTGCTTCCAGCTCAAAAGAGCAATTTCCTGAATTTTGATTGGATTGACACAAATCTATTGAATCTATTTTTTCTCATCCCAAAATATCCATTGGATATGATTTCTAGGCCAAACCCTACTCTAGCCACCAGGAGAAGGAAAATTAAATGCTATATGGATGGTCCCTGTTCTATTGGAGCCTATATTATGTAACAAAAGGACTTTTACAGGTTAACTAGTCCAGTGGTTCTAGACATCTGGCCCTCACACCTGAGCTGAGTTAGCTCCCCAAAGCTCGCCTGAGGAAAAAGTTAAACTATAGATTCCCGATCCCCAGAGCTAGTGAATCCAAATCCTCAGATGCGGAGTGGAGAAATCTGTATTTTTTCAAGGTAACTTGGATGAAGTGTCTGGGGCCATTGGCTAGTCATACTTTGCATCTAATGCATCAAATGGTTCAACCTATGATGCCTGAAGAGGGTAATATGTAGAGAATATGAGACATAAGAACGAGGGACTTGAGTGGCTCGGTCTGTTGGGCATGTGACTCTTGATTTCAGCTCAGGTCATGACCCCAGGGTCATGGGATCAAGCCCTGCATCAGGCTCCACGCAGAGCATGGAGCCTGCTTGAAATTCTCTTTCTCCCTTTCTGTTTCCCTCTGCCCCCTCCCCCACTTGTGGCCTCTCTCTCTCTTTCTAAAATTAAATAAAAAAATAAATAATTAAAAAAAAAAGAAACTTGAAGCCTAGAAGAAACCTCACCAAGACTCCAAAGTCACAATTTTTTTCTTGAGGATCACTTCATTATGTGCTCTTCCAAATATTTCCTTCAGAGTCAGAAAACACAAAAACAAAAACAAAGTTAGGTCTGAAAGATATTTTGATTATGTATATCGACTTATTAAACTGAACGTCCTCAAGGCTCATGGGAACCTTACAAGATACACAAAGCAAAAAGATGCCAGTTGTATCCACCTCGACACTGGTCAAATCCCAGCTGGAGCTGAGCAGACAGCTGGACTAAGTCAACCTGTGGTTCGTTCAGAATTGCAGCCAGGGTTGTCACAGTATTGAACATGGCATTTTGTTGCATGAGGAGTAACCAAGACGTTAAGATGAGGGGTTTTTTTTGGTCCATAAAGGTGACAACACATCTGAGCTTGGAATCGGATCTCGGCGCTCGTACTTACCAGATGCAATAGGCATAGAGCTTCTCCCTCAAACCCCCCTTCAGGCTGACACACACATCTCTAGTTACCAGGCGTCTCTGGGCCATTCTCTCCATCCTCCGATTCCACCCCCCTCAAGGCTATGTCTTCTCCAGTGGGCGGCCCACGGCCAGTGGCAAGCTGACATGGTGTACATATGTCCAGCACTTCTGTCTCATTTGGGACAGCAGGGAAGGGCCACCCCAGGTCCAGATCTCCCCACAGGAACAGTTGAAGCCTCACTTGAAACCCTTGTAGGTCTACTTTTTCCTTCTGCCCAGTCCTGCTTTCCTTCTTCCTCACTGTGTACCTCCTGAGAAGACTCCCCAAGGCAGCCACCACATACAGCTCTCGGCCTCAGAGGGTCCTTCCAGGGAAGCTAATATAACACACTAGATGTGTACGATTTAACAAGGCAACATCTCAGTGCTCTGGTTTCCTCATCTATAGCGTGGGGAATAAAATAGCTTCTGGAGGATGAAATGAGAGAAACCATACACACACACATGCGCGCGCGCGCGCACACACACACACACACACACACACACACACACGGTACATAGAGATGATTCAGTGTCTATATGTTTACTTATTTTTTTAATGCTTTAACATATACTAACGTATACTAAAACAATCATAAGTTGGACAGTTCCTCGATCGCTAACTCTACAATGTATAGAACATTATTAGATCCATGATCTCATGAAAAAGCACTGATTTTCTGCTGGGAAGATAGCAACCTTCCCCAATTAGGAGCTTACGGAGAGCTTCCTATGTATCCTCTCCGGCTGGAAAAGAAGATTGTTATTTCACGACATTGTTTCTGTGGTTAATTGAGGCTTTATTTATCATTCTTATTTTTTCTCAAAGTTGGCATGGGAATGGAAATAATTGGAACGAATGGAAAATAATTAGAAATCTGTTTCCCGGTTAGCTACATTTTTCTCCTTTTGGGAGGTAATTCTATCCATAGGTAAGCAAAGAGGAGTAATTTTTTTCGGTTTTAAGATGAAGGATGAACCAATGCATCAGTGACCAAAAGCAACAGTGTGGAAGGAAGTGGGGAAAAAAGGGAAGTATACAAATCAGAGGGTAAAGAAGAATCAGAAGAAAATAGGACTGGGGTACCTGGGTGGCTCCGTTGGCTGAGTGTCCGACTCGTGGTTTCAGCTCAGGTCATGATCTCACAATTTGGGAGTTCGAGCCCCATGTCAGGCTCTGTGCTGACAGTGCAGAGCCTGCTTGGGATTCCCTCTCTCCTTCTTTCTCTGCGCCTCTTCTGCTAGTGCCCCCCCCCCCAAAGTAAATAAACTTAAAAATGAAATGAAATGAAATGAAAATGTTAAAAAAAAAAAAGAAGAAAATAGGGCCAATCAGCTTTAAACTGGACCATAAATCACAAGTTTATTGTTTGAAGTGAGTTTTTGCAAAGGGTTGAAATGTAAAAATAGGATTAGCCCTCTGAAAACAGAGAGAGTGTATTTTATGAGCTGGGTGCCCATCAACAACTAATTGAACAAGACGTTACAGAAAACAGTGCATGAACCTCTCCGTAGTCCTAACCATGGTCTAACGCTTTCGGCTTAAAGGAATTAACTTGTCCAAGGCCTCAGAGCTAATAAAAGTCAGAGCTAGTATTGAAATTCAGGTCTTTTATTCCAAAATTCGGCATGATGCCTCACAAATCTACTGTATACATTATATCAAATGTTCCTCCCTGTGGAACACATTAGCGGGTACAATATTTTTATAGAGCATGTAAATAAAAACAATGAATATGAAAGCACCTAGCATGTCCCGCCCTTGGAACACAGACACTCAGCTGAATACCTGTTACATGTAAATGCATGGTTGCTTCCAGAATTGTATCAATGCTGTTCATGCGCTCTTAGGTAACAATTGGAAAGACTAAGTGACCAGCAATTCTTTGATGTATGATCTGCAAATACAGAGTTGCAAGTTCAATTGTAATATAGATCCTTCTGTTGTGGCTTTGCGATAGCCTGGCTAACCTCAATCTACATGTTCCTAAAAGGCCAGGGTTGTCTGTTTCTGTACCGTACGGTGTCTCCCCTGGGTCCTACTGTAGGAAGTACCCGCTTCAGCAGGGCTTGTGAGTTCAGAATCCGATGTGCTTGAGCTTGTGATCTGGTTCCAAAGCACATTAGTTTTATCGCTAGGTCGTTTCACGTTTTTGTGCTTCAAACCTTCACTTACAAGGCAAAGGTCACATCTCTCTCAACAAGTGTCGTATGATATGCGCTAAATAAAAGCAGTATGGGGGCACCTGCATGGCTCAGTCGGTTAAGCATCCAACTTCGGCTCAGGTCATGATCTCCCGGTCAGCGAGTTCAAGCCCCGCAACGGGCTCTGTGCTGACAGCTCAGAGCCTGGAGCCTGCTTCAGATTCTGTCTCCCTCTCTTTCTGCCCCTCCCCCGCTCTGTTCTGTCTCTCAAAAATGAATAAATGTTAAAAATTTAAAAAGAAATATGAAATAAGATTCATAGTAACATTTCAATGACCCTCACTTTCTTCTCCTCTCCCATTTGATAGGATATGTATATATACACATGCATATGTGTATAAACATTTCTATGTACATATAGAATATGTACGTGTATACCTTTAGTAAACATTAGTTTCCACCCCTTTGTAAGTAAAAAAAATAAAAATATCAAACCATAATTTTACACCTAAATACATATTTTCAATAAACACATTAACCCTCTGATTTTAAAGGCGATTGGTCACCACTTGCTAAAAGTCGATTTTATTCTTTCTATTGCAGGAAATATAATTTCTCCTATTGAAATAGAACAATTTTACCTATCTAAATGGCAGTATCATAGTAATTTTCTTTTTTGATTGTGCTAAAGCCCCAAGTGGGTTTATTATTCTCAGAACAACATGTACCCTCACCTTTAATTGAAGGGAAATCTGTGGCTCTTGACTGACCATTTCTACTCCCAAAATGTAAACTCTAAACAACCACGTAAAACATTCACACTCGTCGCTGAGATTTTCCAGCATCGCTTATTTATTTTTTTTCCCACAGCTCAGCAAAAGGCTTGTGAGAACCATTTTTTCCCTTTGCTACTTTTCTCCTAAAATATTACAAAGGACTCTTATATGACCAAATTTATTCTCCCGTGGATGGATTTCTCCTCCCCCACCCCCACCCCCATCGCTAGATAAAAAAGGAAACACTTTCAGATGAAAACACGAGTGAGAGAATTCTCTGCTTTCATGGAAACTGCCAGCAATGGTATTGTAAACACATCTTGCATTCGCTCTTTCTAATTTTCCCTCAGTTCTTTCATTTTCTCTTTGTGTTTGGAGGAACTCTAGGCTCTTTTCAGCCAGAGAAAAATTAACACCGAACGGGGTGTTTCAAATACAGACATTTACATTTCAATGTCCTGTAGGGGAAGAAAGAAACGCAGCAGTGAGGAAAGGCAGCGCAGTGCCTGTGTGCCCCCCCACCCCCCAGATGTCTGCACTTTGTGTTTCTTTTAGAATAAACCCTGCCCTGGGCCCAGGATGGAAATCGGATTGCTGGAAACCAGGGCACAAACTGGTATTCGGTGCAGAACTGCCGGCCTTTCGTAGCTCAGATTGCCACCCCTTCACCAACCATTAACAGAGAGTCCACGGCAACGAATCTGCCCCATCTCTGGAAAAGGCTCCGGAGTCATGAGCTCGTGATGTAGCCAAGGATGTAAACACGAGGCCGTGTGAGAGGTGGATACCATTTTTCCCTCTCATTGATCTCTCACTGCAAAGCTAATGGGGAATCAGGGGCCATACAGAATGCTGGACTCCATCAGAGGGATCACAGAAATACGGTCGTGGAAACATGTTTCTATGTGCAGGTGTATCTATAAATTGGAGCACATAAAGAATAGTAGTACTGTTTCAAATGCATATTTAAGGGGCGCCTGGGTGGCTCGGTTGGTTAAGCATCTGACTCTTGATTTCGGTTGAGGTCGTGATCTCTTGGCTTTGTGGGTTCGAGCCCCACGTCTAGCTCTGTGCTAGCAGTGAGGAGTCCGCTTGGAATTCTCTCTCTCTCTCTCTCTCTCTCTCTCTCTCTCTGCCTCTTGCCCACTGGCGCTGTCTCTGTGTCTCTCAAAATAAGTAAATATACTTTAAAAATGCACATTTAATTTATATAGCGTTTAATTTTTGCTTAAACTTTATCCGAGCTATACAAGCCCACAGTTTAAAGAGATTATCTTGGAGGAATTATTGGTTTGGGGGAGGGTGTAAGGGTTGCTCGGGGGTACTGGGAATGTGCTATTTCCTGAGCTATTTATAACTTTTCTAAATGTGTTTTCTTTTTTGATAATTCATCTTACTTAACCATTTTGCATTTTTTGTTTATATATTATACTTCAAAAATATTTTCAAATTCTGATTAGAACAATCCTTACACAATTTTTTTAATGCACGGTAAGCCCTTTGTGGGAGAAGGTAAAACGCACTGATTCAAAAACACAGGTCTTGGGGCACCTTGATCTTGACTCAGGTCATGATCTCCTGGTTTATGGGATTGAGCCCTGCATTGGGCTCTGTGCTACAGTGAGGAGTCTATTTAGGATTCTCTCTCTCCCTCTGTCTCTCTCTCTCTCTCTGCCCCTCCCCACTTGTGCACTCTCTCTCTCTCAGAATAAATAAACAATCAAAAAATAAGTAAAAACGCAAGTCTTTATTGCAGGATCATCTACCTAAGTTTACCCTATGGAAAAAAAATCCTAATTCTAGTATCTTTCACTCTTTCCTCTTGGGCTGATTTTCTAGGACAGATTGTGGTGCATCTCCTAACTGAAAGGCAGAGCTTTATCACATTCAGGGAGCAAAGTTCCTCCCTCAAATATGAAAGGACTATTTTCATACATACATGGACCTTTTTAAAAATTAATAACATCTTTATTAAGATATAATTCAGGGGCGCCTGTGTGGCTCAGTCGGTTGAGCGTCGGACTTCAGCTCAGGTCATGATCTCGCGGTTTGTGGGTTTGAGCCCCACATTGGGCTCGCTGCTGTGAGTCTAGCAGCACAGAGACCACTTCAGATCCTCTGTTTCCCCTCTCTCTGCCCCTTCCCCACTTGTGCTCTCCCCAAAATAAATAAATATCTTAAAAAGATATAATTCACATCACAATACTTTTTAAAGTGTACAATTCAGTAGACTTTATCATTCAACTCAATCCTTACCACCTTGTAAAGTTAGTATTAATATCACCCCCATTTTACAGATGCTGACACGGAGGCCAGGAAAGGTTAAATGACTTCCCAGATACCTTAAATGAGAGTATAAATATAAAGTAATAAACAGCATGCATTCAACAAGGTAGACACTCAAATATGAATTATCTTTTCCTTTTATTACATAATTAAGGGGCAGTTTGGAGATTGTCATAATATACCAATCATTATATAACATTGATTTAGTCTCTGTTCAGTTCCAGGCATGTGTGAAATCCTAGGTGACAGTAATGAATGGTCATTGGCCCTGCCCTCAATAATACTCGCAGGTGCCTGAGGAACTCAGAAACATAACTCATAACAGTTATCTAGTGATACTTTTATCTGCTTCTAGCACAAAGGGTAAGGTAAAGAAAGCAAGTTGGAACCAATCGTTCAGTACAAAATTATTATTTAAACCATGGATTCTCTTAAGCAGCATGTTGACATATGAAAAGAGCAAAACATTGATCGCTCATGGAGCTTCCTCTCCCAGCAGAGAGACACAGCCTATGACCACACACAGTAAAATGGATCATATCTGGTTTCTATGGGAAATAAGGGCCCAGCAAAGAACAAATCACCTCCAGTGGGGACTAGTCTGAGATGACTAGAATTAGTACTTACAGGACGGCAAGAACTTAGAAGCTTAGAGAAGCGAAGTGGACACTTAAGATAAGAATGTGTTTAATTTTACTCACTGACCCATGCCACGCTTATTTATTAGGCATATAAAAAATTCTAGGCATGAGGAAATCACAATAGGTACAAAGATGAATAAGATATGATTTCTGCGTGAGAAGAGCTCTTCATCCAACAGGAGAGAAATAACGACATAGACTGAGACCAGGGTAATGACTCTCGGTGAATGAATCCACACATGTGGGGGGGGTCGAAGAGGGCCCTTGATGAGAATTTGGCCCTCCAGGATCAATGGCCCTCAGATCAATGCAGGATAGTGGATTAGCTGTATTACTGCTTATGGTATTAATGCTAATGGTTCTTTAGGGGAGTCTCAGCAGCCAAAATCAGCGGGGACAAGTGCCAATATGAAATAAGCAAAGTAGAGGCAGAGGCAAAACGCAGGAGTGGGCTGAGATGTGAGTCGAAGGAAGTATGCTGGCAACAGAGCGACAAAGTACCGAGGGGTTCTTGCTGGAGCCGGCGTGGTCCGCTCAACTGCTATTGATCGATAGCTTTTGGGGCCTGGACGACAAGCCTGCCTACAAATAAAGAGTCAGGACAGACGTTTTGCTGGTGGTCTGAGCGGTATTCTCTGATCAAATAAGGAGACAAGTCAGTGTTGTCGGTCAAGGGGACGGGAAAGACTTCAAAGAGGAGGTGATGTGTATATTGGCCTTTGAAAGTTGGATAGGTTTCTGCGGGTGGAGAACAGGGGCAAGAAAGGTCACTTTGTGCAGGGCGCACAGCATGCTCAAAGGCTCAGGGGCCAAGGAGTGCGTGGCTCCCTGGGGCATTCAGGGAATATGAGTCTTCTGGCTTTTTCAGCCTATCACATGAGTGAGAAGAAACAGTGGGGTATGCTGCTTCCACAGAATTTCAAAGAACTCTAACTAGATGTGGGGCTTTATTGAAGAAATGCTGTATGTTTTTTCTTCGTTTTTCATTTGTATCTATTTTCCCTTTAGGTCCAAAGAGGGTTAAGCTTTATACATTTTACAAATTGAATGGACTTCATTTTTTTTTTTTTTAAAAAGAAGGGCTCACCAGTGGTGGGATGGCTAATTTTATGTGTCAGCTTGAGAGGGGTGCCCAGGTAGGTGATTGAACATTATTCTGAGTGTTTCTGGAAGGGTGTTTTCCAAAGAGGTTAATAATTACATTAGTAGACTGATTAAAGTAGACTATGTATGTGTATACACACACATACACGCGCGTACACACACACACACACACACACACACACACACACATGCATACACACTATTGGTTCTGTTTCTCTGGAGAGCCCTAATACAAATGCCAAGAACCTCTTTTCTGACCCACTACCCAGCCACTCTTTATCCAGCTATAAGCCTTATGCTTTTAAATACCCCAGCATTTCACAAGTCTGAGATGAATCTGTGGGGCAAGAAACACATTAGGAAATGTTTAGGAAGTGCGAAGTGCTCTCGCAGCTTTCCTTGGGGAGGGGGAATTAGCGCCCTGATTTCTTCACAAACATGTGTCTACTCTCATCACAGCACAGATAAAATCGCTCAGGAATGTGAGCGATTGCAGATCTCAGTCCAGGCCCCTGCTCCATTTCCTGCTCCTTGTGTAATCAGAGGCAATGACTTCACTTCAGAAGCCTCAATGTAGTCTTCTGTAAAATGGGAGTGATAAAGGACTTGCCCACATGTCCAGGTAAGATGAGGTATCCAAACACTTGTCGTGTGAAAAGCATTGTAAATACCAGCCCCTTCCCTGAGTCTGCCTCAGTGTGGGATTGTTTGCCCTTCCTTCCTTCTGTCTGTACGTCTATGACCACCCCCACGAAGAGAAATGCATAGTAATTGGAAGAAAATCCTCTTTGTAAACCTTTGGGTTTCATTTGTCTTCTGAGCACGGACCAGTTTCAGTCATTCCCTGGTTTATAGTCATTGGAAACACTAAGAATAAACTTTCATTATCTATGGCCAGGTGTTTAATACACGATACGGTCATCATCCGACAAATAGGTGACTGCACTCCTAAACTCTTTTGCTTACTTTTTAGTGTGTATGAAGTCATTCAGATAATGAAATCTCAGGAAGAGGGAAGCTAAGCGATCATGCAAATCCATTGCTCCAGTGCTGGGCCTGTGGTCACACACACACACGCACACACACACTCACACTCATAAACATTAACAGCCACCCACAAATTTGTTTTATGAGCTTTCATGAAAAGCCTTCAGGGGCTTTTACAAAGTCACCTGGTTAATCTCTAAGTTAATCTTGGTGCAAACAAAATTCCTGTAAGCTGTTTATCAGGTGACCTCAGAAACAAGCAGTATGTAAGCTTCTGACAGTCCATTATGGGCTTGATGTCCTAAAGATCCCTCTTTCCTACCCCGACCAGCCCACTGCTTGCCTCACACTGCACTCCCTGAGTCCTGGTATGTGTGTGCATGGTACATGTGCAATAGTATTTCTTTCCTCCCTTTCAATTAAATTCTTTAGACTATAAAAATACCCTCCATCACTTAGGTTTCAGGGTCATGGTCTTTAGAATTGGAAAGAAAGACCATCTGGCCTGAACCTGTCTGGATGAGACGATAGAGGGAAAATATCAACTTTTTACTGCTCCTGGTTACAGGTTGAATTTTGACCCCCCCCCCCAAATGATATGTGGAAGTCCTAAGTCCTGGTACCTGTGGATGTGACCTCATTTGGAAATAGTGTCTTTGTGGGTGTAATTAAGTTCAGATGAGATCACACTGGAGTAAGGTATGCTCTTAATCCAATCTGATTGGTGTCCCTATAAGATGAAGGCTCCATGTGAGGAGAGACGTACCTAGAGAAGACGCTGTGTGAGGACACAGGCACACTGAGCTGGGGGCGGGGGGTTAGCCTTGTGACGATGGTTGGGGGAGAGGCGGGGGCAGGGAGAGACTGCAGGTACCCAGTGGCTCCAAGGCAAGAAATGCCAAGAGTTGCTAGAAACAAGCAGAGACCAGGAGGGAAGAGGACATGGCCCAGCTCACACTTTGATTTCCGACTTACAACTTCCAGACTTGTGGGAGAATAAATGTCTGTTGTTCTGAGTCACCTAGTTTGTAGTACTTTGTTAAGGAAGCTTTATGAAGTGCAGCCTTATAAATGCAGTCCCACAATAGAAAACCAGTGGGCCGGGGCGCCTGGGTGGCTCAGTCGGTTGAGCGTCTGACTTCGGCTCAGGTCCTGATCTCACGGTTCGTGGGTTCGAGCCCTGCGTCGGGCTCTGTGCTGACAGCTCGGAGCCCAGAGCCTGCTTCAGATTCTGTGTCTCCCTCTCTCTCTGTCCCTCCCTCGCTCATACTCTGTCTCTCCCTCTCTCAAAAGTAAATAAACATTAAAAAAAGAAAAAAGAAAACAAGTGGGCCATAACTTGAATAATCTGCTGATTTTCTAGGTTGATAAAGCATGAAGTGATAGCAGCAGAATGTCTTTGTAGGAGGGACTTACTAACAGTTACCTGATAGGACGGGAGATTGCAGGTGCCTAGGCACAATATGAGGCACAATATGAGAAAATGTCAATTGCTGACATCAGAAGGTAGGAGGGCCGATTGGAATCATCATAGGTTCCACCTAATATCCCTGTGCCAGCTTTTCCTTAATGCCACCACTGCGTGCTGCATTTGATTCCCTAAGAGGGAAATCGTAAGCATCTGAATTGCTATACAGATGATTTGGTGCTCCTTTGGAAGGGCAGAAAATGTAAAAAAAAAATTAATTTTTTTAATGTTTTTATTTATTTTTGAAGGAGAGACAGACAGACAGAGCATGAGCGGGGGAGGAGCAGAGAGAGAGGGAGACGCAGAATTCGAAGCAGGCTCCAGGCTCTGAGCTGTCAGCACAGAGCCCGATTCGGGGCTCGAACCCACAAATTGCGAGATCGTGACCTGAGCCGAAGTCGGACGCTTAACTGACTGGGCCACCCAGGCGCCCCACAAATGTAAAAAAATTTAAAGCTTAACATACAGTATGTGTAAACCATACCAGAAGCCAATAATGCAATGAGGCTGCACGTAGGTGCTGGAACCAACTTCCTGGACTTGGGGCAAGTTGCTTAAATCTTCTAAACTTCACTTTCCTCATCTATAATATGTGCATAAGAATAGCTTCTGTAATTTTATAGTGAAAATGGAGATGCGATACATTCAGAGTGGCTAGTTCAAGCCCTTGTCCGTAGCACTTCAAGTGTATTATGTGCTAAGGGAAGCAGGGGTGGAGGAGGAGGAAACAGAGGTGAGGGTGGGGGAGGGAGGTGGCTATCCAGGTGAAGGCGCAAAGAATAGGGCCATGAAGAGCTTTGTTCAAATGACAAATAAGAGCATTTTAAACGTGTTTGTGATCCCATCCCTTTTCCCTTCCCTTCAGAGGGGCAAGTCTATTGTTACCTTTTCGAGGTGGATTTCTTTCAGCATTCAGCATTAAGCTCATCGTTTTAAAAAGTAATCGGGTTAGTCCCTCACTCTTTCTGGAACCGCACACTCAGAGCCCGCTAATAGTCATCACCGCTATCACTGGTAGAACTTTAAACTTTAGCTGTGATGTTACACGTGGTAACCTATTTGATGATGAAACAGCCAGCAAGGGGTGGGCATGAAAATGCATGTTACGCACATTACAGAAGAAGACACCAAGGCTTGGAGATGAAGGGAGCTGCCTGAGGTCACAACCTGGGTGTGCTTGAGAACAGTGCCCTCCACCCCCACCCAGAGCCTCCGCACCCACCTGGGAAGGTGTCCTCTCTTCCTATTTGCCCTGCTTACTGTCTACTCACTATTCAAAATTGAGTGAAAACATTTCTTCTGGGAGGATTTAACACAGAGACCTTTTGTGGTTCCTTCGAGATGGCTTAACTCCCTTCCATCACGGTTAGTACCACACTTGAATGAAGCATTCCCTTCCTTGTCAGATTACCCCCCCTTGACCATGATCTCTGAGAAGAAGGAACACAGCAGCAGAATACAAGAGAAAGGAGCGGGGATACTCACTGCACAAGGCAGAATGTGGTGTGGAATTACACACAGAGCACTGAGCTAGCAGAAGGCTTTTGTTTAATGTCATATTTGACTTCTCCCTCCATTCCTTGGGTTAGCCATCATTTCTGAGCGATTCCTACATGTGTCTAATGTCTTTGATACAACTCCGCTGTCTTTCTGCTCAGAGCCTTGCTTAGGGAAGTTGGTGAAAGATGTTACTCTTGCTTGAGGCAGGTTTTCTTCACCAAATCTTGACCGAGGAGCAACAGATAGGATTCATTTTGATGGTGGCGTTAAAGGTAATCCAAGTTCTATCACATCTGTCGTAACTTGAAGCTTATCGCAACTTGTGCCCTGGGTGTGCAGCCCAGACAAACCACAAGGGCGAATCCAGAGAGAGGATTCGTGACAATGACAATTTAGACTCAACCAAGAATGTTTTCTTATTCTTGTTTCCTATTCTTCTACTGAACCAGCAAACAAATGAAACAAAAGGTACTCTTGAGACCACAGATCCTTGGAAGCTTGAGCTGTGATCAGTCTTTCAATCAGTCTTCCAGTCCTTCTGATCTCAAAGGGGTAGCCCCAAGTCGACTTGTTTTCAACAGCCCCCATGATAATGTCGGAGGATCCTAGAAATACTGTCTGGAGTTGGAGAAAGGGCCCCTTGTCAGCCTTCTGGGGTTCATTCTAGTTACAAATCAACTAAAAAGTAAAAATAAAACAGTGCACTCAGATTTCATATTTTACATGCTATTTGTTACTCCCTCATCGTGTCTGCTTAACTTTTTCTTCTAACAGGCTGAATCTTAGACACCGTATTACGCCTCCTCTTTTAATGTATTTTCACCAGAGCTGACCAAATGTGTTATAAAAACAAAGGTTTCTTTCGTCGCCCCCCTGCCTCCCATTGGCTGTCTTGAGATACGCTCTGTAGATCCTCTATTCTCTTCCTATTGGTGCTATTTTAGGCACACTTTGTATCTCCAGTTACTTTTCAGCAATAAAGATAAGTCTCGTTTTGAAAATGAAGACACTCCAGATTCAGTAAAACCCAAAAGGTACGAAGAAGCCAAAAGTACGAGAGCTTATCCAAATGGCCAATACACGTATGAAAAAGGAATTAAAGAAAGTCACTAGTATCCAGGGATGTGCAAATCGAAGTAACACTACCATAAGTCTTCACGTGTAAAAAACTGGTAAAAACTGTAAAGTTGTACGATACACCATGATGTCGAGCGTGCCACAAAGAGATCCCCTCATACATTGAGACAGAAATGTGAATTGTTACAAAGTTTTTAGAAACAGTCTGGCAACATCCACGAAAACCTAACATGAAACATTTCCTTTGACCCTGAAATCTCACCCCTGCGAATCTATTCCACAGAATGAAAAGACAAATCGGCCAGAGTATACATGATAGAACTGTTACTAAAGCATCGGTTTGTAGAAAGAAAAATTTGAAAGCTAGTGAAGGTCCATCAACTGGAGATTGTTAGAATAAACCATGCTGCCGTCACCACACCAGTACTGAATAGCATGTTACCCTTAAACAAACTACGGAAGGAGTATATAATAGGGCCCCATGACAAAACAACAAGCGAAGAACAACGATCTTACACACTTCAACGTATACACAATATGGAGATATATTTATGTTTATTAATTATATATAATTATATATTTTATGTTCTGTTGTATATAAACACATATTTCTTTATGTTACATATATTGGTTTGCTGGCATGAATTATGAATTACCTGGTTTGTAGTGAAAGGTAAGTTTGGTGTTGGGAAGACAGAAAATGGGAGGAGAGGTTCAAGCAAAGTTAAAACCAAAACTCAAAATGATAATAATAGCAGTGGGTCTACTATGATCACACTAGTGCCTGTATGCGATTATGTATGAGTATGTGCACAATTAAATTAGAGACAAATATAGGTATGTATGGATAACTAGACTTGGTGACTTTGACCATTTCCACAATTTGGGGACACAAAGAAAGAAAAATCCGTAAAGCAAGCCCTACTTTCTATTTTTTAACAAGGCCCTCACAGGAATTCTTTTCTATGTAAAAGCTTTATATGTTCCAGAAGGGGCCACAATACAAGGGGGCAAGGTTGACAATCTTATATCTTCCTTAATGGCTCTAAGATTTTCTAGTCCAATCTGGTGCCCAGAGATCTGCCTTTTTTCTGCCTAGTCCCTGAAGCTTAATGGCTTTGTGCAGAATTACCATTTGCTCGAACTACCTGAAGTGCTTCATGCTGTATTAAGGAGACCTCTCAAAAATTCTGGGTTCTAAAAGAATGTTTTTACCCATCAAAAGGATACATAAATGTATCAGAAATTCTAAAATTTCAAAGGTTAATGGTGAAATTGTTAAGCCTTTGCCTTGCATCTGGAAAGGAATTCAGGCTTTGTTATTCAGATTTCTAACCTTAATAAAGATTCCGAGAATTCGTTCAACCTATAAACTGTGATTGTCAATTAATAAGTTTGTCTCCTAGAAGTTATTCTATAATTACCTTTATTTCTTTTCTTTTTAATGTTTATTTATTTTTGAGAGAGAGAGAGAGAGAGAGAGAGAGACAGTGTGAGCGAGGGAGGAGCAGAGAGAGAGGAAGACACAGAATCCTAAGGAGTCCCCAGGCTCTGAGCTGTCAGCACAGAGCCCGACTCATGAGATCATGACCTGAGCTGAAGCTGGACACTTAACCAACCGAGCCACCCAGGCACCCCTATTTCTTAACAAAAAGTGCATGCACTGTAGAATATCTCTACCAGAGACTCGTGCTCATCTGTCACTGTTGTTCCTCATAGAAGGATACTTTCTTGCATATCACTAATATTTCCTTTTTTAATGGGACACGAAAACCTTTTCAGGATCTTGTGTTATCACTAATACATTTGATCTAGTGTCCTAGAGAGACACCTTTGCACTTGTGTTTGTTTTGTCTTTCAAATATTGAAGAAATTCTGGGAGATAAACCATACGCACTTCCCCCAGAACACCCAGAAACAGTCAACATTACGGCATCTCTGACAAGCATCCGGTTTCAGTGCTCAGGGTACTTGAAGTACAGGGCTTAACCCTGGATGCGTCTATACACATGATACACGACACACATCCACGTCAACCACGTGATACCACAGAACCGCATCAGCCCCAGGGTGGGAGATCCTTCCCCAAGTATTTTCTAACAAAGTACTATTTTATGTTCATTGAAGTTTTACTCTTGAAGGCGAGGGAGGACATACATTTATGAGAGGAAGCGGGGCTCACTCAATTCATATCAGAAGGAAACAAAGAAGAGAAGAACATTTCTTGAAACGTTTTGCACCATAAAGGAGCAGATATATGTACGTAAACTGGCAAATTAGCTGTCACTGTCTGTCTTCTGCCAACGTGGCACGATTCACCTGAGAAAGAAGGCAATCCTGCCATTTGCTCCAAGATGGGTGGACCTTGAGTGTATTATGCTTAGTTAAGTGAAATAAGTCAGACAGGAAAAGACAAATACTGTGAGCTCTCACACAGATGTGAGATCTAATCGTACACTAAAGTGGAACTCATAGAAGCAGAGAGTGGAATTGGTAGTTGCCAAGGGCTGGGAGAGGCAAGGGGAATTGGAGAAAGGTTGCCCAATGGGTACAAACTTGCAGTGAGAAGAGGGATGAGTTCCGAGGATCTAATGCACGGCAGTGTGATTATAGTCAATAATACCGCATTATATACTTTGAAGTTGCAAAGAGTAGATCTTAAATCTTCTTACCCCCCCCCCAAAAAAAAGAAAGAAATGAGAATTATGGAACATGATGGATGTGTTAGTTAACCCTGAGTAGGCAGTCATATTGCAATATGTAAGTGTATCAAGTCAAAAGTTGTGCATCTTAAACTTGTGCAACGGTAAATGCCAATCATATCTCAATACGGCTTGGGGGACGGGGAGTGGCAAAGCAAAAGTGCTAAGCAAAAATTAAAAAAAAATGGGGCGGCAATAGCTTTGGCCACCACTTGTTGGGTTCTTATCAGATAGCGACCATAGTACTGTTTAAGGTTATATTACTTTCCTTCCTACACCTCATAGCAATGCTGTACCTCATGCCACCATTTCAGAATATCAAACTCATTTTGCCTGGATAAAAGGAAATTCCCAAATGAAGCCATATAACTCCTGGTTTTAGAGCCATGGAGCCAGGAGAAATCGGATTTTGCTCCAGAAAGTAATTGGGTCCCCCTCCTTAAGTGCGGCGTGAGTCCCCAGGGCCACACATCGCTCTGGGTCACCCCGTAAAATCTTTCCATTTTCAAGGACAACAAAGCAGAGAATGTTCCTTCCCAAGTCAGCTTTCTGTATGCATGAACTACGAAGAATAGTACTAACGGAGCAGCTCCTTACGCGTGCCGGCGTTCTACCAGGCACACTGCATTGTTTATGCCCATCCAACTTTATATTCCAGAATCAAAATTGTATTCCACCTAGATCTGTTAGAGATGGTGGTTTGCATGGGTTGTACCTCAGGTTTCTCTGCAAGAGTGTAAATTCGGCATGGACAGGAACTTCTGAGCACACCAAAGCGTTCACTAAACACGTGGGGGATGAATGAATAAATAAATGAACACCTACCTTGAGTGGGGAGCCCTCGCCTGGTTCGCATCGGCATCTCACTTCCTCTGTCCTTGCCTCACTTTCTTGAAGCTGGGGAGGCACGTGGAAAATAAGGCAGAGGCAGTGGTTACATGAGAAACGGCCTAAAATTGCTATACTCAGGAGGAATGCATACAAGTATGATGACGATGATGTTCTTGTCCTAAGTGCTGGGCAGAAGAGAGAGGAATAGATATATTTTCATCTCATTGCGATCTGGAAATTACTTTTCCCTCAAAAGGGCAAATTCAGCATGACATTATTTCCAACGCAGTGCATTGCAGGACATGTGGCACATTCAACAGGAAACAACGCTTTAATAATGATGTTGTTGTTGTTGTTGTTGTTGTTTACCTAAAAGGAACTGACTTATAGCATAAATGGTGACCACATTTTTTTTTTCTAACTATAGCTACAAAGATCTAATTTCAGAAAGAAATTCTAGTGTATTCTATTTCCTGGGCATCGAAGAGTTCACAGGGCTTCATATCCATCATTTTATGTAAGCCTCATGGCAACCTTCTGTTACAGGTAATTTATGGAATGCTTTTCCAACAGAGATGTCTAGAGGATGAACATTCTCCACAAACCAAATGTTTATGAGGCTTATTTTTTTTTAAATTTTATTGTTATTATTTTAGCACTGTGGTGACCTGCAGGGAAGCAATATACATGGACTTCCCAACAATGTCAAGTAGCAGGTGACTACACAAGATGGGGGAACTTCACCACAGCCAGCTCTCCAGACCCTCCACAGCCCGCTTTGTGTGAGGGCCACCAACTGGGTAAGTCTCTGTGGGATGGGGATTGCATTCTCTTTTGGATATCTATGATCAAATGAACAAAACTGTGCTTTTTATCAGCCAAGGAAAGACTATTTTACTGTCGCTTTGTTTCAGTTTATGTTTGTGTATTTTTTCTCTGATGGCCTCTGAGGCATAACATCTTGGTTTCTTCTCTAGGTAGGAACAATTACGAATAATTCCATTTTATAGATGAGAAAATAGAAATACAAAGAAGAGGTTAAATATCTTACTCAAAGTGACATAATTAGCAAATGTTAAGGCCGGGATATGGAACAACTCTTCACTGAAGAGATTAAAGACAAATGTTATTTTTTTAATGTTTATTTATTTATTTTGAGAGAGAGAGAGAGAGAGTCAGTCAGGGAGGGGCAGAAAAAAAGAGAGAGAGAATACCAAGCAGGCTCTCCACCTTCACTGTATAGACCAACGTGGGGCTCAATCCCGCAAACCGTGAGATCATGACCTGAGCCCAAATCAAGAGTCGGACACTTAACCAACTGAGCCACCCAGGCGTCCCAAAGACAAATGTTATTTAATCTGACCAAAGCAGAATACAAACTGTTATTTGAAGAAAATCTGACCAAATCTTTTCAACACTCCCCTCTGAGGACCGGCTGTGTGTAACTATCAAGGTCCTATCCTATCGAATATGTGCTGTGTGGTATATAAGCATTTGAGTATATCTTCATGGTATAAAACAAAACAAACCAACAGCATAACTGCTATACTTCATTGAGTGTCCTTTGAAAATTCATATTTTTCCCAGAACTTCAGAGTGTGATCTTATTTAGAAATAGAGTCATTGCAGATGTAATTAGTGAAGACGAAATCATACTGGAGTAGAGTGGGTCCTTAATCCAGTGTGATATATATCCCTAAAAGAAGAGGAAAAGAGAGATACATCAGAGAATACCACATCCAAACAGGCAGAGATTGTCGATTAAAGAAAAACAAAGTTAGGGGCACCTGGGTGGCTCAGTTGGTTAAGCGTCTGACTCTTGGTTTGATCTCACTGTTCATGAGTTCAAGCCCCAGCTTTAGTTCACATATTGTTTTCTTTTTTTTTAATGCCTATATTTTTATTTAGAGACAGAGTGAGCACAAGGGAGGAGTAGAGAGAGAGGGAGACAGAGGATCCCAAGCAGGTTCCACACTGCCAGCACAAAGCCCGATGTGAAGCTTGAACTCACGAACTGTGAGCTCATGACCTGAGCCAAATTCAGGAGTTAGACACTTAACTGACTGAGCCACCCAGTGGCCTCCACACAGTCACTTCTTAAGTAAGGTCACTTGCTCAAAGTTTTTAAGGCCTTTTCTGATTAACTTTATACCAGCTCTGTACATGCACTTAATACATATTTGGTGAAAAAAATGACTGGCTGAATTAATGAATTAATGAGTGAAGGAAGCCCTCCATAACGTACACATAATATAAATTATGGTATTGAATTTATAAACAAGAAATGATATTTCTGCTCTGGAGGAAAGACAATTCAAACAAACTTCCTAAGTAGTGGAAATAAAGGTGATTGGAAAAATAGAGATTTTTGAAAACTATGTGTTTTAGAATAAACAGACCTTGCAAAAATCCATAACACCACTGAGCTTAAGTTTCTCCTTCCATGAAAAGATAAAATCACTGTTACCCTGACAGACTCATAGAGCTACCAGGAAGATCAAAGGTACTTGTGGATGTGGATGAGATTTATAAAGTGAATACACCGTGGAAAGTAATTATTATTTGAGAGTGTTGAAATGGAGGAAAATGCTTGAGTGTGAATAGGGGCAGTACAGAGATTAAACAGGCCAAGAAATATGTTAAAATCTACCTTAAATAAATATCACACACATGAACACACACACACATGCCTGTGAAATCCATTAGGTAGCTTCTGATGGGATTCTCACTGGTGATGGGAGAGTTGTTGTGCTTGAGATGTTGTGCCTGACACCCCTACCAAAGTAAGTCACTCTGTGTGGACACAGGAAGATCAGGAGGGTTCCAGAATATCCCAACAGAATTGTGGGTAAGTGATACTGTCGGATCTCTCCTCCACTTTGCATCTCACCGGGATTTTCCTTCAAGGAGAAAGAAAACACTTCCCACTGTAGAAGCAGATCATGAGAAAAGGTGAAACATTTTTAACCGGGACTGGTCATGAAAATGGTAGGGTTGGGAGGGCATAGGATTTGGGAAAGGAGTGGCGTGTGCAAAAAGGTGGGCATGTCCTGGGCGTGGAAAAACAGGGAACCCTTGAATGACGGTGGACATCTTTTTTCTTATAACTCAGGCTTACCGTACTTTATGGTTTAATAGTTTCCATAAGCTACTTTATCTTGGCCACCATTCTGGGGTGCAGAAAATACTGCCATTCAGGATATATTCTGCCAAAGGGAATATCTTCAGTTTTGATGGAAAACAAAAGTAAACACAATAATCATAACAATAAAATACGGTGTTACCGTTTACGAAATGCTCCTAAGTTCTGGAACACTCTACAATACCTGACTTACTCAATGCCACTCCTCATGGCAGGGTAGGGTGAGTATCCAAATCGCTGTCTGAAGACAAAGAAATTAAGATTGACAAAGGCTATAGAAAGCGTGCCCAACGTCACGGAGTTAGTAAGTGATAGGATCAAGTGTTCTTACTTTATACCACACTGCCTCAAACACATCTTGAGAAGGTTGGTCAGCCATTTATTTTATGGCTACAGACCCATCTCATGTGCTAAACTTTTGCATGGCCATACAGAGAGAATAAACGTTTAGAGTTACTATGTTACACACATCGCATACCTGTCTCATTTGATCACAGACATAGGTTTTCTGAGGACAGCACGCCTGCTAGCAACATGCTCCGTCCTCCATCCCAGAACATATGCTGCTGGGTAGGAAACATTTTATTTTTAGCTCTCGTCAACAGCTGACTCAGATCATGTGAACATTCCACTCTACTCACGCTGGCTGCAGAGTGGAATCGCTAAATTTTATCTTCATTGACTGAACCACGCTGGCGTATCTTCTACTGCCTCTCTCTGGGCAGTCGTCCTATGATATTTTGCATCCATTGTGTTTCTTCTCTGCACATGAACCATCCCATCCAAGTAACTGGCCGTTTAACATAACCTTTCAATGTCCTCACTTGTTACCACATGTATGTGTGCCTGAGCCAACTTGTTGCATAATTACGGGATAAGTACCTCTTGCTGCTTTGCACGTGCTGCTCCGTAGTGACCAGCGTATTCCTGTCTTTCCTTGGCAAAGAGCACTTTGGTTTGGCGTTACTGGGGTTGCTTTCTGAATCTCATGTAACGGAATATGTGAAAAACACAAATCATGATTTTTCATATTAAATATCATTTATTGTCACATTGGCTTCCATACAACACCCAGTGCTCATCCCGACAGGTGCCCTCCTCCACGCCCATCGCCCACTTGCCCCTCTCCCCCACCCTCCATCAACCCTCAGTTTGTTCTCGGTATTTAAGAGTCTCTTATGGTTTGCCTCCCTCCCTCTCTGTAACTTTTTTCCCCCCCTTCGCTTCCCCCATGGTCTTCTGCTAAGTTTCTCAGGATCCACATATGAGTGAAAACATATGGTATCTGTCTTTCTCTGCCTGGCTTATTTCACTTAGCATAATACCCCCCAGTTCCATCCACGTTGTTGCAAATGGCCAGATTTCATTCTTTCTCATTGCCAAGTAGTATTCCATTGTGTATATAAACCACATCCTCTTTATCCATTCATCAGTTGATGGACATTTAGGCTCTTTCCATAATTTGGCTGTTGTTGAAAGTGCTGCTGTAAACATTGGTGATACCACCTCATGCCGGTCAGAGTGGCTAAAACGAACAAATCAGGAGACTATAGATGCTGGAGAGGATGTGGAGAAACGGGAACCCTCTTGCACTGTTGGTGGGAATGCAAACTGGTGCAGCCGCTCTGGAAAACAGTGTCGAGGTTCCCCAGAAAATTAAAAATAGACTTACCCTATGACCCAGCAATAGCACTGCTAGGAATTTACCCAAGGGATACAGGAGTCCTGATGCATAGGGACAAATAATGATTTTTTACAAACATGGCTGCAAAAAGAAATATGCACTGCTATGCACGACAGAAGACATAAGTACATACGAACAGAATAAAAGGAGAAAACACACACATGTGGCTGTGTAGACTATTTTGGGAAATGCTAGTAAATTTCTTACAGGGAGACAGACTTGAGGTAAATATAACAACCCACCCAAATATCCACACCCCCTGGCTTCTGTATGTTTCTCGGGAACATCTACACAAGTGGACTTAAGAGGTCACATAAAATATTGCCGCTGACTTGTTCACGCCATCTTGGAAACAGCTGCTGGGAGGTCTTCTGTTTATCTGCTCCGCATGGACCGCCTTGGCGAGGGCTGACCGGCAGGCGAAGTCAGCCAGAATCAGGCAGGTGGCACTTGAAGAATTGTACCCACTGCAAATGCAGGCTCAGTGGGCAAGTTCTTGTCCAGCAAAGGCCTCTTCAGGGTTCCAGAAGTGGCGACACAAAATGACCCACTCAACTCGCAAGAGTTAGAACCAGATAGGTGGTTACCACAGAGATGATGGTTGCATGATTGCAGTGACCTACCAATGACTTGTTCCAGGTTAAAAAGAGGATGACTGTGGATCAGGGAAGGACATCTATATCCCAACAATGTCACCCCATGTGATAATAGGAAAGACCAAGGGGTAAGGACAACAGCCATGAGCATATTACAGAAAGTAATGTCAAACCTCCTGGTGGGTTGCCACAGTCACCTGATCTGATACGCATTTCAAGAAACCTGTTCTCCAAGGCCATGTCCTATCATAGAAAAATTATACAGCATGTGCAGTGTTACAGTTCTGAAAAAGGAGCTGGCACTATGGAGACATTAGGTGTTGGGCAAGAAGTTGGCGGCAGGACCCTAAAAAGAACGAGACATTCAGGTGAGGATCTGTGACAGAACAGAGTAGAAGAGACTCAGTTAGGTGGTTCAAACTGCTCTGTGAGAAGCACTGTACTGGGGCAGATACACTTGCTGTCCCTAAGGGATTCACCGGATGCAGACGCATACAACAATCGCCCACATATATTGAGAAAGGAGAAATAGCTCACATACATTCGTGTCCGTATCCCCAGCAAAGTGTCCATGACAGGACACAGCATAAAACAGATCATGGCACTCAAGAGGTGGGGTCTGTCAGAGAAAGGCATTTTGATGATTAGAGCTGGAAGAGGGTAAAGTATATAGAGTGAGAATAGCAAGAAAGCAGAGGGGTGGAATCCAAGAGTATACAACTGACGGGCATCTGCAGAGGGAAACTAGGGGATGTGTAGTTGGCAAGGCTGGTGTGCCAGGGCTGGTATGGGAAGGGTTTCAGAGGGAGGAAGGGGGTTTGGGAAAGAATGGAGGAGACCCGGGGCGCCCGGGTGGCTCAGTCTGTGAAGCGTCTGACTTCGTCTCAGGTCACGATCTCACTGTCCGTGGGTTCGAGCCCCGCATCGGGCTCTGTGCTGACAGCTCGGAGCCTGGAGCCTGTTTCGCATTCTGTGTCTCCCTCTCTCTCTGACCCTCCCCCGTTCATGCTCTATCTCTCTCTGTCTCAAAAATAAATAAACGTTAAAAAAAAAATTTAAAAAAAAAAAAAAGAATGGAAGAGACCGACAGAGTGACTTCCAGGCTTGGGGAGGTCATGCCGACCCTGGGGATGGCATGTGGGAGAGCAGGAGGATAGGATCGTGGGCACCACGGCAAGACATGTGCGGAGGAGCAGAGAAGTGTCATGGGTTTGAGGGCAAAGCTACTGATATATTTTCTTCATTGTTAAAAATGCACAGGGGCACCAGCGTGGCTCAGTGAGTTGAGCCTCAGACTCTCGACTTCAGCTCAGGTCATGATCTCGTGGTCCGTAGGTTCAAGCCCCCCCATTGGGCTCTGCGTTGACGGCTCGGAGCCTGGAGCTTGCTTCGGAGTCTCTGTCTCCTCTCTCCCTGCCCCTCCCCCACTCATGCATGCATACTCTCTCTCTCTCAAAATAAATAATAGACATTAAAAAAAAAGAAGTACAATTACATTCTAACTGTGTCAGAATAAGCTGGAGAATATTCCTCGTTGGAGAAGTGGCTATTTCTCAGTATGTGTGACAGTACTGAGAAGATCTTAATTACACTAATAGCTTTAAATTATAACTTTGTGTACTGCACAAGCAGTCCCTTGCCATGCTCTGAATGAATTATTTTTCTGCAACGTTCACTGTCAGGAATCTAAATTTGTAATTCAGAAGCTGTAGCAGGTAGTGGGGTAGAATTTGTGAAACGGTATGGCAGATATCAAGAAAAAAAAATTCTATTGTGTCATCCACATACAAGTTTCTGTTCCTGATTTCTTGCTGAGGCCTTCTAACAGCTGGAGACTCCTGCTATAAAAATGACAGTTGACGCTTGCTATTATTTAATTAAGTGTATCTATTCTATTACTGTAAGAGACAATAGAGAGAGAGTTGTGTATGAGCGTACATGCATGCATCTGGCATTTTTCAAACATTAACCAATGATTGAAGCGCGCGCGCGCACACACACACACACACACACACACACACACACACACACATCAACGGATTATTGCTTCTGCAGGTGTTGGGACAGGGTAATTGAATTCGGGTCTTTATGGACCGCTAAGTGCTGACTGTGGCTACTAATTTGAATTTGCCTGTCTTGGTCCTTGGAGTCACACGGGGCAAGCCCATCCCCCACATTCTCCACTGGAATTCATCTTGACATCTGACTCATCAAGCGATGCTGAAAACCATTTTTCCCGGGTCCTTGCTCCACCCAATGCACATGCGATTGCCATGAGGGTAAAAGAAAAGGGTGGCTGTAAAAAGGCAATATTACTTTTAAACCCGTTATACACATGTGTAGAGGATAATGCAGAAATGGAAAAGAACATGTGGAATTCAGGATCATGGGCTTTCCTATATGCTCTTGGGGAGATTGGAGATGTGGGTGGGACAGTGACCACCTCAGATCCTATAAAATCTCCAAGTATGTGCCGGAACAAAGTAACTTACTCTTACACAATGATCATTCCTCAAACTAGACAGTTTAAAAAGCCCTCTCTGACTATGCCAGACTTCCTTGGCCTCTTTAAAACTGTTTTCTTTATGTTTATTTATTTTTGTGAGAGAGAGAGAGAAACAGAACGTGAAGTCGGGAGGAGCAGAAAGAGAGGGAGACACAGAATCTGAAGCAGGCTCCAGGCTCTGAGCTGTCAGCACAGAGCCCGACGTGGGGCTCGAACTCACTCACGAACCACAAGATCATGACCTGAGCCCAAGTCAGATGCTTAACCTATTGAGCCACCCAGGCGCCCCTCCTTGGGCTCTTTAACTTGCTCTCATTATCCCCCCCCAAATTCTCACAGCATTTTGTCTGATTGCTACACAGCCTAACATTTCATTAAGGACTTAAGCTATCAGTATAGCTTTATTTTTTCCTAACTCTTCTGTAGACTCCTCAGTAGCATAAAGATTATGTATTATGCGCAGTACCCTGACTCAGAACACGTCATAATGTGGTACCATTTGACCAACCGATAGTTTCTGACCTATTAGGCCATCTATCATCTCAAATTTCTTCCTCAATCTGATGTTGATTGAAATCTATAGAATAAGGATGCAAAGTTCCTCCTCTCTGAATTTCTCTGTTGGTAATTATACATCTGATGGGGTTTTTTTTGTTTGTTTTGTTTTTGCTTTTAGCTCCGAGCATTTCTTATAATTTATTTCCTAGTTTATTACTGATAAACTGTTCCTTCCTTCTCTTTGACTCTGGGTGAAAAATTTTAAGCTCAGATTGAAATCATAACAAATTCTGAGAAAAGAGGATTTTTTGTGTGTGCTCAGAGGAGCTATTATTATTTTAATTCATAATTATAATTACAGCACTGCTCATTGGGATAATTCTCCAATACCCCCAAACTACATTTTCTATAAGAACGTTTTGTTGTTAATGTACCATAGACTCCTGAGAAGAACTAAGCTATTAATTTGGTATATTTGGGTTTCTTGCCAGCTGGAAGAATTAGTTTCTGATACATTTAGAGTATATTTAATAGCTCATTGATGCTTAGCTGAATTTTAAACTGGAATTGTTTTAAAATTCTGAGTCACGGAGAAGACTGGGGAAAAAATGGAAAGTCTGAATTCCTATACATTATTTATTTCTGGCTTCCTTTAAATATTATTATTTGAAATCCATGGATGGATTCAGAATGAGAAAACTAAGATTAAGGTATAAGGGGATGTGAGCTCTATCCTGGATACCATAGATATAGAATAGAATGTAGGATATAAAACAGATCTCATAGATACGCTCTAAAACTTTGACAAGTCAATCCACTGGTGCTCAGTGTGAATCCGTGTGTGATAAGGAACAAGGAAAATTCATCCGTATGCTTTCCTTCTTTCTTCTAATTTTCCCTTCTCTTCCCATATATTTTTCCCTTTCTTCCTCCTGTAACAATTACGTTAATGATAACTCATAAAATACAACAAAACACAACTTCATTTCATTTCCCATCATTACTTTAACTTGAGTTACCTAGGAATAATTTCTCCCCATACCAAGTCGAAAATTTGAGTAGATCCCATACAAGTTTTTCAGGTTCATTTTTATGTAATGACACAATCCTACAATTATTTTCAGACAAGAAAAACACAGTTTTTAATATTTTCAACCAGTATTTGGATAAAATGAATGCTCCACTCAAATATTCATTCCAGAATAAGATGCCAGCCCATCTCTTGTGGCTCATGGTTCCCTGCAGCCTGCCTTTGCAGAGAGAGACCTGTTCACTCCTCTCCACCCCCCTCCACCACTTGTCCCTTAGGGTCATTACAGAGAAGAGTTTTTTGGCAAAAAAAAAGTTCTGGATCACCCTCTTGCTTCTTAGTTGGTCTACCTCGGCTTCATTTCTGTCTTTGGTTACTTTGTTGGCCTCTACTGAGATGAGAAGGGTGATTCAGCAGACATGTCAACTGATTCAGTTACGCTTTCTGCCTTTGGCTTTGTTGCTGCCTGACTTGATTCTGTAGCATTTGATGTCACCCTGTCCCACAGAGCCCCATCATTCTGAAGTTAAAACGCTGCTCATATTTACTTTCTCAGAACTATAAAGGGGATGACAAACCCCATTTCAAAGATGGGCTGTGGTCATCATGCCTACTTGCTCGCCACATAGCTCAACTGAGAAATCCACCTCAGCTTACCAAGCTCCAAGGGTTGGGGTCTCATCCACTACCCAGAGTGATAGGGTCCAGTCTCATGTAATCTTGATTTTTGGCAAGTTGTAGCCAAGGCAGTGAGGCTTCCTACCAAGAATCCCATGTACACCCTTCACACAGAGGGGTATTCGGAGGGGTGTCCTTCCCTCCATACACCAGAGATTGCCTGGCCCAGTAATAGTAAGGAAGGGTGGTCCTGAATAAGCTTTAACCATGGAAGACTCTTTCTGGAAGCTTCCCTTGTTTTGAATTAGACAGTTCATAATGCCCTAAAGTAATTAATGAGTACCAATTCACTATATTTTACCAAATGATGCAGACCTTTTCAATGGAAGGGAAATTTCTGGGGATTGCATTGACTGGCAGTTCGAAGGGTTCCCAGACACCAGACCTCCTCTCTTCCCCAGGTCCTGGTCTCCATGACACCATTGTTCCCTGTTCTACCGAGTCTTTTATCCCAGCTCTTCATCGTAACATGCAGAATGTGGGCCTCTTTCTGACTTCCTACCAGAAGGAGGCCACATTTTTCTGTCTTCTCACGTAGATCCGAGTAGCAGAAAGTATTTTTTCTTTGAAGATTAAAAGTATTTTCTCTCAGAAGAAAATCTATTCTCATTTACATGTACTTTAGTTTAATAATGGCGGTTAATCAACTTTAAACCCCAGTGCTTGAAATTAAAAAGAAAATAGGGAGAAGAAGTACATTCATTTCAGTAAAATGTAGAAAACGAAGATAAAATCATGTTTTTCCAAGGACTTAAATCATCTTTATCAGGCTCACGACAGGAGGATTTAATTTGAAAAGATAACATGCATTGACTGAGTAGTGGATCTTTGGGTATTTGACAAAGGAATGAGGTCACCAACGAAGCTTATCTTTCACAGAGGTTAATTCTCGAGTGGAGAGATTCGTAGACTGAAGCTCAGTGTTTGTGTCATTATAACTAGTTATATTTCCTTTTCAAAAGACACTGTTCAGTGTAAGTAAAAATATGAGTTAAAATCATAAAATAGAGGCATAACTTCTTGACAAAGTCACTGAAATTTTGGTGAATATTAGTATGGTTACAACCTACTGTAAAAGAGCTTTTTTTTTTTTATTCCATCATTTCCCCTAAGTGAATTTAACTGTTCAGATTAGTGGGAAAATAAGCATAATTTTTATTTTCTTCTTGGCATATTTTGATCATTTTTAAAATTGTGCTGGGAAGAAACACGCCTTGCTTTGTTTGAAAGAAAGATGTAAGCTGGTCTTTAAGTGGTTACAACTGTGAATGTGTGTGTATGTGTGTGAGTGTGCACATGCATGTGCAAGTACACGCAGAGAAGGTTCAATAATTCCTTTCCTACCAACAAAGAGCCCAAAAACGTAGTTTCCCAAAGGATTCATTTCCCCCTGGGAAGTAATAAGAGGATTGAAAATAGTGGTAATAATCCTCATAAGTAAGAACATTTCGTGGTTCAAATTATGTCCCTTATCTAGCCTTCATTTCACTCAGTTAAAATAGATTATTGGGGCACCTGGGTGGCTCAGTCGGTTGAGCATCCAACTTCGGCTCAGGTCATGATCTCGCGGTCTGTGAGTTCGAACCCTGCGTCGGGCTCTGTGCTGATGGCTCAGAGCCTGGAGCCTGCTTCGGATTCTGTGTCTCCCTCTCTCTCTCTCTGCCCCACCCCCCACCCTTTCTCTCAAAAGCAAATAAAACATTAAAAAAATTTTTTACATGTTAATATTGGGTAAAGCAGACCAGGTTTCCATCAGGCTTTGACTATGCTTCTGTCATGCATCTGCCATGATCTATCTCTAAGTTTACCACAGAAATTTCTGTTTGTTGTTTGTTGTGTTTGCCTGATTCCTATTTGTATTGGCGTGGGGTACTAGGTGGGAGGCAGAAAATTATTAGCACATAAGCACAAGTCTGCCCTATACTCTTGAAACCTATAGCCAGTTGTCTTGTATTAATCACATGTAGTAAAAGGTCACACAACAAATAAGAAATGGTCATTAACAGAAGAACTGTGAGGTCAGTTCTGTGGTTTGTGAAATTAGTGAAAATTTATGCTTGTGGTTTAGATCATGTATTTGTATATTGTGAAAACAATATAAATGCAATGTTTCTAAGAAATTTTAATTTAAGGAAATATATTGCTTAATTTGGTTCTGTGTTTTGGTCCTCATTAAGATGCACCATGGAGCTAATTACATTAGTTGTTCATGATGCCGAGGAGAAAATATTGACATGTCTACCTCACGTTTGAGTCTTTGGACTAGATGATTTCAAATGCCCCATGTAGATGCCCTGTGTGCACATTCCAGAGTTTTGAGTTCATGTCTTCTCCTACCCACATTTCACAGCAGGCTGATAACGCCATCGAATTTAGAAAATGGGTATCCGGGAGGCGAAACAAGCAGTATCTATTTAATATTAAACCTTGGAGAGAGGAAAAGCATTATATTGGATGAGCTGTGAACATCCAGTAAATATTGGGATGAAAGTATCACAAAAAGTTACACACGTAGATGCTGGATTCGTACTACTGTAAGAGGCTGTGATAGGCTTCACTGCAGGGCGCTGGGGGAAGCAAGGGCAAGTGTAATGCCCAGGGGTTCAGAGGATCTTGGCTTTGCCTTGGCTTGATGAGAGTCCCTGGCACAAGTTTCCGCGCATCTCCAAGACACTACGTTCTGGTCTTCACAGGAGGGTTGATGATACCAGCTTTGTAAGATTGCTGTGAAGATTAGATGAGACAGCACATGGAAAGACCTGCTCGAAGTCGATGCTCAAAATATGTTGGTCCTTTGTTGTTATTGTCAGCTGGCGTCCAGACCTGTTTATGCACACTTCAAAGGGGTCTGCATTTCACGTCTTCTCCCATCCTTTCCTCACCAAACAAGCATATCACAGCTATCTAGACAGGCAGAATATTTAGAGAAGATTTGGAAAAGGCGATGTCATATGAGACCAATCTCCCCAGCACACTGCCCCCACCTTGCCACGTCCCGAGTTGTTGTTTATCCTTTTCCCCTACAAAGGGGGCTTGGAACTTTCTACTCTGGGTTCTGGGGAAGAAAAGCACCCCATGTAAGCATCAAAGCCAATTTCATTTTTGTTCAACCCTCACAAGCCTCTTTTTGCAAACAAGAATCCCGCAGGACATCTCATTACTCACTGGGATAATTGTTTCAAATATCAAAAGCTGCATAATAAAAATAAGAAAATCCTTATTTTTAGAAAGTGCATGCTGGCTGTGCTGCAGAGGCCAGGCTGAGCTGGGGAAAGTGTGGACATGGGCTAGCAGGCTGCTGGAACATTCTACAGGAGACGTGATGAAGTTCTGAACCAAAGTGGAAGCTGCCAGAGAAATCGGAACAAATTCTTATCAAATGTCTGGAACTGAACTTTTATAAGGAAGAGGTCAACCTTCAGTCATAATCCTAAGAATTAACTAAAACTGTTTGCTTCTTTATGTGGCATGTGCTAGAAAGAATCATTAAATCATGCTGCCAAAATAAGAAGAAAAGTTGCCGTGGGTTATGAACAGAATTGCACAGAGATTTCATAGCGGTGGCCTTTGTTTGTCAGTAATCTCCTAATATGACCCAGCCTGGCGAGGGCCAAAGGCCGCTGCTCTGGGAATCAAATGCTTTGCCTTTTCAACACAACACAAAAGTGTTGCCCTATGCATACCCAAGAAATGTTGTTCTGGCCTCCGGAAACAGCAGTCAGGATTTAGTGAGCACCTACTATGTACCAAATGCTATGTACCTTTATGACAAATATACCAGCTGTAATTAGTTTCTGGATAAGGAAATTGAGACTCCAAATGCTGAGTGACATATTCGGATTACACAGTCAGTAAATAGCCAAACTGGAATGTGAGACCAGGCTGTGTCTAATTACAGACACTTCCTCCACCATACCAATTTTTTCTCTGTAAATAAGTATATACAATATGTAGGATGTAGGTACACTATATATATACACACACACTATATATAATATATACAACGTATATAAATGCAATATATATATTGTATCTATGCACAATATATAGAGATATGAATGTACATATACAATATCAAACACCTACTAAAATTACACAATAGAGGTAAATGTATTGATTTGCAGTGATGTTGCCGCTAACTAGCTAAAAAAAGTATATAGTCACACAAAACCCGGTACGCAGACATCCATAATAGCTTTATCATAACAGCTCAAGCCTAGAGATGACCCAGCTGTCCTTCAGTGAATGAGTAGATAAACAAAGGGCAGTACATCCATACAGTGGAATATTACTCAGCAGTGAAAAAGGAATGGGCGCTTGATACATGCAACAGCTTTTATGAGTCTCTAGGGACTTGTGCTGATTAATAAAAGCCACTTTGAAAAGGTCAAATACTATGTGATCCCATTTGTATAACATTCTTGGGATGACGAAATTATAGAAATGGAAAATTAAATTAGTGGTTGCCAGGAGTTAGGGACTGTTGGGCGTGGCAGAAGAGGGGTCAATGTGGTTACAAAAGGGCAACACAAGAAATCCTGGTGGTGATGGACACATGAATCTACATTATGTAGTGAAATGATGTAGAATTAAATACACGCACACATACATTCATACACACACAGGACCAGAAGTAAAACTGGGGAAATCTGAATGAGATCTGTGGACTGCATTAATGGCAATATCCTGGCTGTGATGTTCTGCTATAATTTTGCAAGATGTTACCATTATAGGAAACTGTGTAAAGGGTACACAGAACCTCCCAGTATCATTTCTTATAATTGCACGTGACCATACAATTATTTCAAAATAAAAAGTTTGATTTAAAAAAGATAACCAACACTTATTGGATATTAAATGCTAATGATGCTTTGAAATAATTGTAGGAAGGATTTTAAAATATTCATACAACAAAAACGTTCCTTTTGAAATATGTAAAAAATTATTGTTTGTGGGGCACCTGGGTGGCTCAGTCGAGTGAGCAACGAACTCTTGATTTTGGCTCAGGTCAAGATTCCAGGGTTGTGGGATCGAGCCCCACATCAGGCTCCCCCCTGAGCCTGCTTAAGATTCTCTCTTTCTCTCTGTCCCTCTGCCCTTCTTCCCCACTCCCTCTCTCTAAAATAACATTTAAAAAATTTTAAAAATGATTAGTTTGCATTATTTAAGTAATATAGAGTACTTCAGAAAAATTTTAGAATGACAAAAAGAAATCACCTACCATTAGCCTGCCCAATAACAACTTAGTATCTTGGTACACATTCCCTCAGACAATTTTCTATACATTTGTTGCACACGTTTTTGTTTTTCTTTATGAAGATGTTATTCAGTTTTCTAATCAAGTTTTTCAACTAATGATTATTGGCAACATCACTGCAACTCAATACATTTGTGTAATTTCAGGAGCAGTGTGACATTTCTCTGGGATAAGTGCCCAAGGATTCAATTGTGAGGTCATATGGTAATTACATGTTTAGTTTTACAAGAGGCTGCCAAACGCCTTTCCAGATCGACTACACCATTTTGCATTCCTACCAGCAGTGCACGAGGATTCGGTTTCCCCACATCCTTGCCAGCCTTTGCTGTTGTCACATGTTGCTCCGCCATTATGATAGGCATGGAGTGATAGATCATCGTGGTTTTCAAAGCAATTTTAAGAGAAACAAATTAGGATGTTCAATGCTCGTAGAGGATAGGAAAGACATCCTTTCGTGTAGCGCTTTGGGTCAAGTTCATTCCATTTGACACAGTAAATCCACTTCTGGGAATCTCCCCTACAAGATTTCCCTTATTCTCATTTCAAATTCACCAAGTCACCTTCTGATTACTTAACATTCCAGAATAATTTGCCATTAGTTGGGGACAACTCAGGTCACGGACATGTCAGCCTCCTGGTATTCTTGGACAGTTCTCTTTTTAGTGCAAATGGAGAAAATGAAGAAATTAGCATTCTGGTCCATAGGTCGGTGCCCTTGGGTTAGTCCATGTGAAGCTGTCATAGAGACAGGCCTGAACTGGGCATACTGACCAGTCAGGTTGCCATGAGCCCACAAGCATGAAAGCCAGACCCAGGACCTTAGAAGGTTTTCCAGAATAATAATGGTCAGCGGAGAGCCTCATCAATGAGTTCCACCCTAGGGGATACTCAGCAGTTATCCTGGCATTCAGTTGGCAAATACTGCAAGACGCATGCATGTTTCCAGGTGAATCCTTCATGTGGAGAAACTTGATATCTATAGATGTGATCATAGTATTTACTTCCAAAAACAAATGAAAAACCAAAAACCTTAAGTGACAGAGGAGTTTGGATTTTTGTTTTACTGGAAACTTCTTCCTGATATCATCTCATATTGAGTTCCGGAAAATGTTTATGATCTTGTTAGGTATAAAATTAATGAGCTGAGCACAGAGATTATCAGCAGGCTCAAAGTCATTTCCCCCTGAGAAAGAAGCCAGAAGCCTCTCTCATTTATTTTAAGTGGGATTATAAGAAATATTGAGTAAGACCTTCAGAATTCTCTCCCCCTCCCTCCCTCCCTCTCTCTCTCTCTCTCTCTCTCTCTCTCTCGCACACACACACGCACAAATGGAGACAGATGAAATACTAGAGTATTTCTAGTGGAATTAAAAACTAACCTACAAACCCATGAACACTTTCTTACCTTGAGCATCAAATATATTCAACTCAGACTTGCCAAAATTAGATTTAAGATTATAACTGTGTATTCATGAATGAAGAAAAAGTCATTACTAGGGGCAAACATTGTCTCATTAATTCTTTTTTCTCTGTGTTATTAGTAAAATCAGGTGCTGATGCTTGGAAATTACTCAATAATTATTTCCAAAATATTTAAAGTAGGGTCCATGAGATGATACGTTCTTTATGATGAGTGCCTAAGTGTCTTATTGCATTTATACTTCATTTATTAAAAATATAATGCTTAATTCTAACATTTTTGGGTGTGCCAAACACTTGTTCTACTTAAAAAAATCTTTACATGTATTAGTCCTTTTAATCCATATAATCCTATTTTTAGCTGCTAAAATCAGTCTGTCTGGGGAGGAATAATAACTTTTCACATAACTTATCTAAAGTCTTACGAATGGAAGGGGTGGAAACAGTCAGAATCCACATCCAGCCAGTCTCCACTAATAACCCCTGGGTTCCACTGCCTCCTTGTGCATAGTACCTTCTGGATAGTTGACACTTCCTAAATAATCATGTGCTCAGTGATTACTGGTAAAGATAAGCAACTGGTATCTCTTCAACTTCTTTTTTTTTTTTTAATGTTTTAATGTTTATTTATTTTTGAGAGAGAGAGACAGAGAGACAGAACCCGAGTGGCGGAGGGACAGAGAGGGAGGGAGACACAGAATCGGAAGCAGGCTCCAGGCTTCGAGTTGTCATCACAGAATCCAACACAGGGCTCGAACCCCTGAACGGTGAGATCATGACCTGAGCCAGAGTCGAACACCCAACTGACTGAGCCACCCAGACGCCCCTGTTTCTCCAACTTCTAAAATCTCTTTTGTCTGTCGGGGAAGTGGGCATCATAGCAAATGAGGACTAGTAAGCAAAACTAGAGGGAGTGAAGGGTAAAGAAGAAAAGTCTGTCCTGAAACACAGACCCAGGGCTGCCCCCTCTGGGTGTGTGAGTTATAGCTGCAGAAGTTGTCCAGTTGAGGGGATGGGTGAAGGACAGAATCCAGCGTTGCTCAGCCTGTGTGGACAAGAGGAAGGGAACCTCGTGCAGGGCTTCTGTGCCCAGGAGGCACCTTTCTGAATTGGCAAGCTGTGAAGTTCATACAATTCGCCCAAAGCTCCAGACACCCAGGTGCTGGCAGGAAGCTCTGTGGCATTCTCAAGCATGCTCCAGACCCCCTGAGTGATCTTGAACAAGCCTATTTGTTTTAAAAATCTCTGCCCACTTCTGCACATTTGTGGACCTAAGCACATGATTCTAGAAACTGCGCTTGAACTCATAGAATTAGCTCTCGCCTTCCTTCAGCTTTGTTGAAGTATAAATGATAAATAAAAATTGTATATTTTAGAGTCTACAACTTGATGTTTTGATACGTGAATATATTGTGAAATGACCACCACCATCCAGCTAATTACATGTATATCACCTCACATAGTTACCATTTTCTGGATGCAAAGCTTGAAGGCAAAGCTTGAACTCTGTCTCCTGGAGACATTTAGGACAGCATTACAAAGAAATTCACACACCAGAGGATTTTCAGCTCTCATTGTGAAACCATTTGTAGTCCCTGAGGGCAAAAAGAAGGAAGGAAGGAAGGAAGGAAGGAAGGAAGGAAGGAAGGAAGGGAGGAAAGGAGGGAGGAAGGAAGAAAGGAAGGAAGGAAAGGAGGGAGGGAGGGAAGGAGGGAGGGAGAGTGGACGCAGTGGAGACCATATCCACACTCTACTGGGGTCTGACCTATCAAGGGGAAAAGCCTAACACTTCGGAACATTAGTTTTACTTGTAAACCCAATTCTCCCCTGATGAAAATTCTCCAAGGCCTGAAAAAATGGAAAAGAGCATAAATCTTGTCTTAAGGTGTTTGATTTGTGGTTTGAGGGCTTAGCAACAAATCTACCATAAAAGGATTGTGTGTTATCATTGTTTAAACTCCTTTGTATTAAATATGTCATCTTTAATGGCAAGACAAGCAAATTTGAAATTGATTTTGAATTGAAGAAAATTGGAAGGAAATTTACTGGAATCATTATATTGTCAAGAATTCTTCACATTCTCAATAATTCAGAGGCTAATTATTCTAATATTTCTCAGACTTTGCACTTTGCATCATCTTGTGGACTCTTTTGCCCGACTCATTAGTGTCTTCTCTGAAGGATGGGCAGGGGAACGAAAAGGACACGGTACTCTAGCTTGGTGGCCAGTGAGGATGAGGCTAAACTGATCTCCATGAGACTCAGGAACACTCCAGGATTTCAGCTCCCTGCGATCAGCCCAGAATCCAGGCCTCTGTGAACGGAATGTATACTATAACATTTAAATGGGAACACCATTCATTATAAATGCATAAACATATGTTTTCACTAAACCATGTTCCATTTTCTCTTAATAAACACATATAATATGCACCATCATTAAAAATATCTGTGTTATGTTAACAAATGCAGTCTCTACTTCTGCTTTTTCCCTTCATATCTCCTTTTAACTTAGGCTGCTAAGTCGTGTACTGAGTTAAATAGTACCTGCCAAAAATTCATGCCCATCTGGAAACTGAATGTGACCTTATTTGGAAATTGAATCATGGCTGATTTGATCAACTTTGGGTGATGTCCTGCAGGAGTAGGGTGGCCCTTGAATTCAGTGACTGGTGTATTTTAGAGAGAGAGAGAGAGAGAGAGAGAGAGAGAGAGAGATCTGAAGAAATGTGAGAGAATCGAGGGAAGACCACATGATGGGGGGGAGGCAAAGGTTGTAACTATGCTGCCCCAAGCCAAGGAACTCCAAAGATTGCCAGCAGCCACCAAAAGCTAGAAGAGGCAAAGAAGAATCCTTTCCTAGGTCCTTTGGAGAGATCATGGCCCTACTGACACCTTAAGTTTGAATTTCTGGCCTCCATGACTGTGATCAAATTAATTTCTCAAATTAATTTCTCACCCAGCTTGTGAGATTTTGTTCTGGAATCCTAGGAAACTAGTGAGGATAGTATCTAGAGGTCTTTGCCCTTGGCACAAGAGTCTTGAGGAACCTGAAGGCACCATCCTTGAACCTGGATAAGGTGAGACGCAAGGAAATAGATGGGCACAGAGAGGAGGACTCTGCTTTCAAACTGGAAGGTTGCAGCCTAATGTGGCAGTCCATATTCCCACTCTTCTCAGCACATCTTTCTGTGTCCTAACTGTGTCCTCTTACCTTGACTGTCTACCAGACTGTAAGCTCTAAAAGAAAGCGTCAAGGTTGGACTTACAACTGCTTTATCCCAAGTTCCCCATATAGTCTCTAGCACACAGTAGTTGATCAATAAATATCTGGAGGAAGAAGGAAAGAAGGAAAGGAGGGAGGGAGGGAAACAAAGCCAAACTCTATAAAGGAAGTTGAATTGTTCTGTCTATCGAACTTGCTTCCAAAAACACTGACAATGTCAGGAAAACCTAAAAACCTACTTCTCCGTTCTCAGACTTATGAATGAATAATTCAGCTTTCCATTCTAAAATATAATTTACCATTTGTGGTTAATGAGGTCATTAAATTTTAACAGAATTTATACCGTTCAGCATCAGGAAAATGAGATAGTAGTAGGCTTTTTAGTGTTAATAGGGATTCTAGAAATAATCTTTTCTTCCCTACTGTTGTATAAATGAGAAAACGCAGGCCCACAGATGAAATGGCAGAATCCATGTGTCCCACTAACTCTTTCCCACTGGATCCCACTGTCTTGATGTGGATCTTCATTTACAAGAGTATAACTTCTAACCCTTATGTCACCTCACGTCGCAAAATAGTAAACCCAAAGAAAGCAGGCTTCTATTTATTTATTTATTTATTTATTTATTTATTTATTTATTTATTTATTTATTTCAATTAACATCCAAGTTAGCATATCGTACAACAATGATTGCAGGGGTAGATTCCTTAGTGCCCTTGACCCATTTAGCCCACCCCCCCTCCTACATCCCCTCCGGTAACCCTCTGTTTGTTCTCCATATTTATGAGTCTCTTCTGTTTGGTCCCCCTCCCTGCCTTTATACTACTCTTGCTTCCCTTATGTTCATCTGTTTTGCCTCTTAAAGTCCTCAGATGAGTGAAGGCATATGATTTTGGTCTTTCTCTGACTGACTAATTTCGTAAAGCAGACTTCTTAAGGTGAAGATTTTCTCTTTTTGGTCACTGACGGATCATCACAGTGAAAAACCACTTGGGTCAAACACTCTTCTCGAAAGCCGCCTGTGCCCTAATGCAAGACCACCTTCCGCATCACTCAGTGTCTCCATCAGAACACGGTAACACTTCATTCTCCTTTGCTTTCTCATCTCTGACCCAAAACGTTGCCGAGAACCAAATGCCGGACTGACCGTGGACGTTCTGCAAACTGTGCCCACACTCCTGTCATCCCAGGTTTCTGAGGATCAGGAAACAGCCCCCTGGTATGCCACCAGCCTCGCCTCACACATCACCTTTCTGATTGCAGCACAGGCTTCCTTGGGGGGGCTCATCTCTCTCTCTATTTCTTCATCCTCACCAATGCAAACCTCCCTGGCGGTGTTCAGCTAAATGTCATGTCAAGCTGATTCAGTCCTATTGTTTTTCTAATTTAGAACAAAAATAAATGTTAGCTCACCCTGGCAGACAAACATCCTTCTGACATTAAAGAGACCCGTGTCTCAGGCAAAGAGCTGGCAGGATTTTCAAGATTACAAAAGAAGTGTCTGCAGACCCATTTGATTTCAACGTGGGGATTGTCAAAGTTGACTCCTTGAAAGGAAAATGATAACGGAATTCATCCTACAAATAATAACAAATCCAGAGTGTATTCTGTGCATCAAAAATATCCCCAAACATTATTAGGGGTCAAATCTGTTTTGACCAGCTTGCCTTTTGGTAGACTCCAATAGGTGGGCCATCAGTTTCTTCTGTTTACTGATAAACAGCCATAATTTAAATAACATTGGGATTCATTTTCCAGGCACTTTATTACCTTCTCTGAATTGATTAATGCTTCATAAAGTCTGCTTGAGGGGAAAAAAAAAGATCATGATTACTTTTTTTTTTTTAATTTTCAATTTCATAACTCTACTAATTTATATCACAGTGCCATCTATTGGGGTAAATGTGCTTTTTCAACAGTAATCGGACACAAAACCAATCACTCGGTTGGCCTCAAGAGAACCACCAAATTAGTTTATTAGTAGAACTGACAATTATTCAAAAGGAATATTAAATTTTAGCACAGCGTAAAACTCCATAAAGAATATGGAGGCATACATAGGTAGTCGCAAAGAAATAATTACATGCATGTAGTCTAAATCATTCTATCATACTGAGACACTGCTTTATCAAAGGGAGAATTGCAGTGTTTCTTGGTTTTGCATCCTCATAGTCTCTTGAAAAATGTGCAGTGTAGATAATCAGCAAATGAAATTTGTGACGAGGCAGGCTCCCCCGACACCCAGGCAATACTGAGATGTCTGTTCTGTGTTTTCTTTGCATCTTGCTAGGTATTGATGCCTATTGTGTGTGTAGTTTTCATCCACTTGCGTGTCCGTCCTCATGGTTGTATGGGGGATTTAGGAGGGCAAAGACTACACCTTCTCAGATCTACAACCTAGCACCACGTACGCAGCTTGGCAAGCACCAGTTTCCAGAGCAATGGGGAGAGAGGCTCATAGAAACACAGTTCTCAGACTTCTCTCCCTTATCAGAATATTATCCTGCCTGGCGCACATGAAGAGAAGTGCCCGCAGGTAGGAGTGACGTGTTCAAGGGAGGCAAACATTACAGATCAGATTTGGACAATGTTTAATGCCACCCTGATCTGGAAATGTTAGTTCTCATTTCAGAGCTGCAGGATGAGCATTTAAAACTTTCAATCCATGGTTTTCATCTCTTCTGCAAATATGACTTTTTTTTTCTATATTGGACTTACCTTAAATATTTGCATATATAGTGTGCTATAGGGAGGATCTTTATTTGAAAACATAGGTCCGGAAGAGATCGTTTTTCAGATCTTTAAGTTTCATTGGTAAAATCGCTCACAATAGATTTGCCTGTAAATGTCTTTGGATTCACAAATGGTCTTTTTTCCTCTTTAGGAAAAGAAACCCCTATGCCTTATCTATGTTAAGTTTTACTTCAGTGACTTTTCCTGGGATGTGAAAGGTCCTATAACCTCTGCATTTGGGGATACAGTGGGGAACATAAAGTTTAGCAATAGAAAAGTATCTTCTAAATTCAGATATAGGATTAGAATAGTACAGAAATTCTAATAGTCTTCATTTATGTTCTTTCTGTCTTCCATCTCCTGAACTTTTTTCAAAGAAAACATTCTTTTAGAAGAAGAGTCTCCTAAGAACAAAACAGAAAGAGACCCTATAAGAAATGTTTCATATTAAGACAGTGATTTTTCTAGGGTGCCTGGGTGGTTCAGTCGGTTGAGCGTGCTGACTTCGGCTCAGGTCATGATCTCACGGTTCGTGGGTTTGAGCCTCAAGTCGGGCTCTGTGCTCACAGCTCAGAGCCTGGAGCCTGCTTCCGATTCTGTGTCTCCCTCTCTCTCTGCCCCTCCCCCACTCATACCCTCCCTCTCTCTCTCAAAAATAAATAAGACACTAAAAAATAATAAAAATTAAAAATAAAATAAAAAATATAAAAAAGGAAGAGTAGCAAGAAAAGCAAGACATATTCCTAATCATTGCCTTTTAAAGTGCCTGGCAATTTTCTAAGCTAAATGGAATTAATCAATGTGATAATAAATTCATTAAGTTGGATCATAGTGGCCTCTTCTGGTGAAAATGAGAACATCAGAAATCTTTGTTGAAAATCACGAATAACTCTTTAATATAAAATTTGAATAAATTTTAGAAAATAAACTTCTATGTATTTACAAATGATATTTCCTTACAGATACTAATTCAAACCATGATAGTATATTGTAGATCATTCTGGGATGATTTTCCTATATGTCATTAAAACATGTTATGAGGAAAGCATATTGCATTGGACAAGCACAAAGAGGAGTCTATCAGTGATGTGATCTTAGGTAAATTTTAAATCTTTCCTGGGCCTCAATTTTTCAATATGAGAAATAAGAAAGATTGTGATAACAAAAGCAAGAGATATCACACCCACTATGATATTTGATGACCATGGTATACAATTAAATGCCATGTATCCTATCATAATGATCTTTATAACAATCCTATGAAATCCACAGGGAAGAGTTACACATCCCAAATTATAAATGAGGACACTAAGGCTCACATCGATTCTATGTTTTGACTAAGTATATCTCTTATACTTAACCATGGATCCAAGTTGTCATGGATCCAAGTTGTAAACCCAAATCTTCTCATTCAAGTTGAATGGACTTTCTGCTCCAGAACACTGCTGGTGAGGTGGTGATGGATCCTATCAATCTCTGCATAAGGAATTCTTTGTCAACCTGAGTTCACTCTACCTGCCGTCAGTATGGGCCTGACGATGTCAGGGTAGGATTGAAAGATTACTCAGTCCAGTGGTTTTCAAAATGTATCTCTCTATTAATCCCTCATATTTTTCCCACAGGCATATAGGAGTAGTGAATGACAAACTTCCAGTCTCTTCTTCCACATCAGCTTTGCATTAGACCAGGTGCACTCAGGGAATAGATACAATATAATGCTTCAAACAGGGAATATTTAACATCAAGGATTATTATCTAGTAACAAGGGGTTGAAGAGAATTTTAAATAACCTAGATTCAAGGAAGAGTACCCAAGGGAAAAATAAACTTGGAAGTGGGAAGCCCTCATCAAAGTTGGGATTTAGACCTTGTTGGAGAAGATGTAGTTAAAACTCAAAAGATGGTGAAGTCGCCTGTTGTTCTGGGCCAGAACTGGTCCGCTGTTGCTGGCCCAAGGCTGGTGAACAAGGAACCACAGCTTGGACTGGCATGGAAGGAACACCCTTCTCTGTTGCAGGTGTGCTGGAGGCCAAGGAATTGTAGCTGGACAAGTCAAGCAGGAAAGGCTCTTCTAGGAGGCCGGTGGGCCCATTGTGGGCCGTCAACAGCTGGAGTGCCTGGGACAAAGCCTGGCAAGGTACCCATATGATTTTGAAATTCAATGGGATGTCCACAAACATGTGGCAGGAATTTGACCGAAGTAAGCATCACTGCATCTCCCCCAGACATGCCACTGGCTTCCATGGAAAGCAAGTAAGAGGAAAAAGCTAGAAGTATCGCAGAACCAGGAACAGAGTCCCCTTCCTCCTGCAGTGTCACTACTTAGAAATCCAAATGTCACTCTAGGTGCAAAATTGAAACAAAGGGTCTAGTTCAGTTGTCACAGGACAATAAAGGATAGATTTGGAGTCAAGAAGCAGTAAATTCATAAGAAAGTATAGGCTTCAACCAGAGCTGTTCAATTCTCATAGTTTTATATGTTAGGGGACAAAAGAAGTTCTTTCTGACAAAAAAGAAAGAGAAAGAAAAGGAAGGAAGGAAGGAAGGAAGGAAGGAAGGAAGGAAGGAAGGAAGGAAGGAGGGAAGGAAGGAGGGAAGGGAGGAAGAAAGGAAGGGAGGGAGGGAGAAGGAAGGAACGAAAGAAAGGAGAAAAACAAAACAAAGAGATTCCACTAATTCAAAACATATTTTTTCGAAAACTACTGATGTTTTTAAATGTGTTCCACTTGTAGAATAGAAAATTGTGCTCCAGAGAAGGAAAATGGAGTGGCCTAGAACACGTTGTTTGTTAAAGGCAAATCCAGGACCAGAACCCAGATTTCCCAGTGTATAATCCTTAAATTCCAGTTAAGACTTTCCCATATTATATACAGCTTCTCTGCATCTGAAGTATTAGATCCGATGGGTACACTATATAAAATATAAGACCAACTATGGGAATTAGGTAATTGATGTTTCAATATGGATAACCCTTGAAAACATTCACCCAGATTGCTAAATTAAAAAAAAAAAAACAAAAACTAGCCACAGAGAACCACGTATTATATTATTCTGCTACTATGAAATTTCCAGAGTAGACAAATCTGTAAACAGAAAGCATATTAGTGGTTCTTGGGAGTGGGATGCCACAATTATAAAACAGATTCTAAGATCAGGGCCTTGGCAGTATAGTCACAGAATTTTTACAGCTTGAGAATCAACAGAACCGGAGTAAATAATCACAGTGTAAGACCAGGGCATCAGGACAAAGCGAGTAGCTCAGTAACCACCAATTCACTGCAGGCTGCTAGGACTTCGGCGGAGGGATCCGGGCCTTGTCATCCCACCACTTTGGTCAAGACCCAGCTGAGTCTGACTTGAGACTAAATGATGGAATTTTCTGGTGTCAGACAGTATGGTTGTTGAGTACATCCTGAAGGGTTATGTTAGAGTGTCTGCATTTTTTTTTTTTTTTTTGCAGGTGGTCACGTAGAAGCAACAAGAATTTCTGATGTATAGACAATATAAGCAGATATAAGCATTCTCAAGAATACTGAGAGCAGTTAGTCCTAAAAAAATTAAGAGAGTCCTAAAAAATTTAATTTGGCAAGGTTGAGTTAGTATAACTTGGATATTAAGGGAAATATGATATTGGCACACAATGACAGGGCCAGGAACATGGTGGTGACTCATATACTATCTGTATTTCTTCGTAAGAATCTTTCAGCGCAAATGATATACCTTTTACAATTTATGAAACTGAGATTTGTAGAGGTTGATAGATAGTCCAAGGTGGCCAGGCTCATCAGTGGAGGTGTTTACACTCAGATCTAGACCTAAGAAGACACTTTGTTCTAAGGAGTCCCAGGTGTCCTATAGAATCTTTAATGTTTATGGATACGAAGGTTATTGAAAAATTATTGTAGTCTCATGTCTCGGGCAGCATTTCAGAAGTTCTTTCTGTTACATATATTAGCTATACCTCAGTCATCCCTTAGAAATCCATACTTCAGAATAACTATTTTATTGTGCTCACTTATTACTGGAAAGTTCTCACAGCGCTTAGATTTCGGTTGTTTCAATGCAAAACCCATTACTCATATTCAGTCTCCCTCCCAGTGTGAGAATAAACACATGACTCTCTTGCGACACAAATAAGGAAATCTTCTTTCCTGTTCACACCCAACCACATGTCTGTGACGAAGCAGACATCAAATGTCCATCCAACAAAAATACATAAAACACGTTTAGGTAAAATTTAGTATTCATGTTATTTTTTAAAAGGAATCTTTTCTTAAGCCCTTCGGGAATTACCACTGAATTCTTTGCTTTTCCTCTTATTTTTTGAACATTTTCAAGCTGTGCACATACTTCCTCTGAAGAGGAGGGACTCTTAGAAATGCCCTGAGAGCTGAGCTGTGGTTTCACTCAGCTTTGTGGCTTTTACATTCTGGAGCCAGACCAGCTGATACTTCAGAAAATACTCTTGAGTTTAACTAAGTAGAGTAAAAATAATCCATTTTTTAAAAACCCTTTTAAGATGAGGCTTACTTCTGTTCCCATTTACATGGTAGAATTTTTACGACCTTGGCCTAAAACAAAGCCAAACAAACACCAAATAATCACAAAGAAAAACAAAACAAAGCCAAACAAGTGAGCAGACTGTAAGCTTGTCAGGGACCCCATAAACCCTGGTTTTCCACTTTCTACAAAATAAATGTACTTCCTAGAAGAAAAGGACTCATTTTAAAATTGTGGGTGTTCATTCATCCTTTTCCTCCCTTTTTCCCTTTGATCTTGCTGGAGCTGGTCCGTTGTTTAGCGGGTTTACAACGTGTTGGAGGTAACTTTGTTGGGGAATGTTTCCACTTTTGCCCCGTGGAGAGTAATGCTTCCCATCAGTACTTGGAGTTAAGTATTTCCAACCATCTGCCCCATTTCTCTGCTGTCAATTTTGATGTCTTCCATCATACGGCTTATGTGAAATCTCTTCAAGGAATTCTTACTCAGTGTCCAATTGGACTCATTACCTTTCAATGTTGTCATCATAAACGGTAATGCGTTTTGCCAGAATTCTTATTAAGATAGGTTACGGTTTCCCCTTCACCTGTGATCTTCCCCACTAACCTGTAGATTGCGGAGTGAAAGGGTCGTGCCTCCTACACAAGATACTCCCAATGCCCTTAATAACGATCGTAGAATCTGTAAAATTAAGTAGCAATTTGTACGTTGGAAAAGCTACGGCACCCTTTCAGATGTAGGGTGCCCTTAACGCAAACCAGTAAACGAAGTAGCCTCTTCCTATTCACTGTTCTGGGTGGAGGAAAACCATGCCCAATAGCTATGGCTCATGTAACATGTCCAGGTCAACTAGGGAAGCTTAGAGGAAGAAGAGTTAATTGAGAAACTCTACCTGGTGAGAAACTTCCTTTTAGTCCCTGTCTGAGCCTTTGGTAACCCCTCAGATCCACTCTGGGGTGGGGGTGGGGGGCATCTTTATCACCTCCTATTCCGCAGTCCCGAACCTGCCTCTCTTCTGAGCCTTCCCCAAACTTGGCGGGCTGAGTACCCACAGATACAGATTTATGTAGATAAGCTGGAAAAATAATCACGTTTGGATTTAACTGACAAGCGAAAACAAAACAAAACAATACCCAAGCATTTAATGGTTGACCCACTCTTCAAAATAAACCATTTTCATTGTAGTTTAGCATAGCTTATTTAATATTTGCTGTTCTATACCTGCGTGGGGCTCTTTTACTTGAATTCTTAGAAAAATAATTTCTTCTTTTGATGATAATCCTTTTTACATAAATTTATCCCTTACATTTTCCATGTAAGAAAGTGTGAAATTTCACTTAATAATTCCCTATTTGTCTTCTGTATCTTAGTTCTTAATTCTCTGAGGTATTAATTTTTGTTTCTATCTGTTCAAATGCTCCCTTTGAACATCTGTTCAAATGTTCAAAGAATCTCTTTCTCATTGTGTGATTAGACTTTGCCACATCCTTTGGTTTACACTCCACTGGCCCAATCCCACCTCTCAATCTACAGGGGTCAACAGAATGAGGCTTTAGAAATCTAACTAAACATCCTCACACACCCACTCATTGAGTGAGTGAGGCCCTCTGAATTATCAGGTAATATATGAACCTTTCCTGCCACAAATCTATAGTCCTGTTGTGGGATCATTGTGTGTGATGATCAAGAAAGAATTCTTGAGACGTTTTACACTGCAACTTGGTTTATTTAAGTAGCACAGGGATGGAACCCATGGACAGAATGAGCTTTGCTTTTGCTGTGTGAAGCTGGTGGTTATATGTTTAGTGGTCAAGGGGGAGGGGACATGCAGGGAGTATTAGATCATAAATGTCTTCTTCAAATTTCTACTCATAAAACTACCTTCACAAGATTACTCTGGTGCTTGTCATTCAGTTCTTCGATATGAACTAGTGGTGAGATGCACGAGCAGTCATGAGACCCTTGAAGAGTGTGGCATCCAGGACATAATTGATCTTTATCAAACTATATAGTCTATAGGTCAGCCTTCTGGGATATTGGTGAAGATTTTTCTGCTTCCATCCTTCATCACTCCAAGACCGCCCTTCTATTTCCCAAATCTCATTTTTCTCCTGTTAAGCCCAATCTAGTTGACCTAATAATGGTTCCCAGTCTCTCCTACCTTTTCAGGGGCCATTTGGGGAAGGGGAGGGCCAGCCCCAGTTCACACATTTTGTTCCCTCAGGCACTTCCCACAACCATTTAATTATGAATATATCTCGTTGTTTTTTTTTTTTTCTAACACAAAACAAAGTCTCACCTTCTTTCCATTGCTCCTTGGCCTCTCCCCTTTTCCTCCTTTTTAGAGCCAGAAAGCCCAAGAGACAAGCTCGCCCAACTTCCTTTCTACTCCCCTAACAACCACCTTCATACTGAACTCTTTCTCTCAAATTGTTCTCCCAAAATCCACTAGTCAACTTGCATCGTTAAATCCAAGGGACTTTTCTGGCCTTGTTTCATGTATATTTAAGGCAGTGTGTTAAATCAGGTGATAGCTCTCTCATTTCAAAAGTAGCTGTTTTCTCTACCCTTTTTTTTTATTGGGATAAGAACTTACCAGTAAAGTGTCAACATCTTAGCTGAAGAGCTCCGCAAATGTTAAACATGTATATATTCATGAAGCTACCACACACATCAAAGAATAGGACAGTTTCCATCATCCTACCAGTCTTATACCCCTTTCCAGACAATATATCCCCAAATTTACCCACAGTCTATACCTTTAGATTAGCTGTTCCTAGTTTTCAAGTTCATATAAATAAAATGACATGGTATTTTTTTTTTTATTTTGTGTGGGCTGTTTCACTCAGTTGTGTGTCTAAAATCCATTCATGTTACTGCATGTAAGAGAGTACAGTTTTTCATAGCTGTGTGTCCTTTTTGTAAGAAAAGACAACAATTTATTTCACATTCTACAGGTGATGCAAATTTCCGCTGTTTCCACTGCTCTGGACATTTTTTTTCTGGTTGTGTTTTTGTGGATCTGAGCACGCCTCTCCAGAAGTGAAATCACTGAGTTGTAGAGTTTACCTTTATTTAGCTTTGAAAGATAGTTGAAAGTTCTCAAAAGTGGTCACAGTCATTTCCCCTCCATCCACGATAGGTAAGAACTCTACTTACTTCACATCCTCACTAAAACTTGATATTGCCAGTTCTTTTAAAGTTAGCTATTCTTGGGGCACCTGGGTGGCTCATTGGGTTAAGCATCTGACTTTGGCTTAGGTCATGATCTCACGTCTCATGGGTTTGAGCCCTGCATCAGGGTCTGTGCTGATGGCTCAGAGCCTAGGGGCTGCTTCAGATTCTGTGTCTCCCTCCCTCTCTGTCCCTCCCCTGCTCACACTCTGTCTCTCTCTCAAAAGTAAATAAACATTAAAAAATAATATTAAAGTTAGCTACTCTTATGGTTATCTCATCGTGGTTTCAAATTTTATTTTCTAAATGACCAATGATGTTAAGTACATTTTCAAATGGGTATCGGCCACTTGAAAATTATCTTTAGTAAATAGCTTTTCAAGGCCCTTGCCCATTGTTATTCAAATTGTTTTGTCTTTTTTCCCATTTATGTGTAAGTTTTTATGTATAAAATGTATTGATTCAATACAGTATTCCTAGGGCCATTGGATTGTCTTTTCTAAGTACTATTTTAGTTGCAACCACAAGATTTGATGTATTGTAATTTCACGTTGTTCACTTGGATATGTCTTGAGGAGAAGAATCCATCTGTGTTGAGGCAGGTCACTTCCCTCTTACAGATTTTGTCTTTTAAGTGTCTCAGAATTGGGGCGCCAGGGTGGCTCAGTCGGTTGAACAGCTGACTCTTGATTTCACCTCAGGTCACTATCTCACAGTTTGTGGGATCAAGCCTTGTGTCAGACTCTGAGTGCTGACAGTATGGAGCCTGCTTGGGAATCTCTCTCCCTCTCTCTGCCCTTACGCTGCGCGCGCTCTCTCTCTCTCTCTCTCTGAAAATAGAATCTTAAAAAAAAAAGAATATCAGGACTGTAGGAGATTTACTCTGGATTTTTGAAGGCCTTGGATTAGCCACTACCCCTCTCCACCTTCCTTCTCACAGCTTCAGAACTCAGCAAGTCTTAAGAGAGAAACCAGCTGTGTTTGGGGATATTCAGTTTCCAATACATCATGTTGGTCTCAGCTGATAGCCAAAGACTCATGGTATCACCTTCCCTGGAAGAGTAGCTCCACATGAGACAGAATCCTCAGTCCATAGGCAGTATAGCAGACGCCCCCAGGGAAGGGTCAACCGGCCTGTGAACCTCAGCGCACCTCTGAATTAGAATATTTCAAGTCCGTGTTGCTTCTACAGTTCTGTGAAGTCTTAAAACCATGATTTCCGAAAGTTTTCTAGCTTCTTCTTGTTGTTGCAGTGCAAGGGATGGGGTGCTGCCACCACTAAGTCCAACTCTGGGAGGCCATCCTCTCTGAGCCATCCTGCCTTACCAGTCAAGTCACTGGATATTCTGTTTTTTCCCTCTAATGCCATTGGCCTGCCCTTTCTCACTCTTTTTTTTTTTTTTTTTTTTTGCCATTTTCATGTTCACACTTGACTTTTAAACATTGGAACTTCTCAGAGATTTGCCCTAAATTATCCTTCCTGTAGTCTCTACTGTCTCACTAAGCAATTCCAGCAAGTTCCATGAGTCCAACTATGATCTGCCTCAAAAATTTACCTATTTATTTCACTTCTATCATTTATTCCTCAGGCAGTTATTTTTTTCAAATACATTCACACTGATAGCTCACTGGGACCTAAAATTTCAGTTTTCAGATTTTTCCTTTCACAAAGCTTTTCCTGTCTCATCATCTTTCACCAGAAAGTGGCACTAATGCCCAGAGAGTTGCCCAAGCCAGAATCCTGACCCTCCCTCTGAATTTCCCCATATTTGCCCAGATCCCCTGAAGCATCTACTTCCTAATTATTTCTAAACCCCATTCCTTTCCCTCATCCTGTCTCCACCTCTTGAGTTTACCATCCAGCGTCTCCTCCTCAAAGTTTAGGATTAGCCTCTTCTCTGGTGTCCCAAGATCCACTGCTGTCTGTCTACATGGATCCAGACAAGAATTATTATTATAGCAAATATATAATATAAATATCATAGTAAATAAGAAGTATTATTTCGTACTATTCTCTGGGGTTTCTCACATAGTGTGCCTTCTCATTTTTTTATTCATTATACGTGCATTTTCTGAATGCTTTCCCTCACTTAACCTTTCTTGGCATGACGAATCCATATCTTTCATTTAAATCTCAGCTTGAAACTTTCTGTGTAAGCGCCATCTGAAAAGTTGGTTATTCAGGTAACCAATTAGATAGAGGTAGCTAGATAAGTAGATATGATAGGATTCTGAACTTCCATGTTTAAGACGAAATAGCCCAGGGTTGCCTGGGTGGCTCAGATGGTTAAGTGTCTGACTTTTGATTTCACCTCAGGTCATGATCTCATGGTTTGTGGGTTTGAGCCCCACGTCAGGCTCTGCACTGGCAGTGTGGACTCTTCTTGGGATTCATTCTCTCTCTCTCTCTCTCTCTCTCTCTCTCTCTCTCTCTCTCTCCCTCTCTCTCTCATAATAAATAAAGAAACTGTAAAGAAAATTCTTTTAACGAAGACCAAATAGTCCAGGATTCTAGTTATGTCTTCCTACATAATGACCCTATTCTATTTAGCAAGCCAACCAAAATCAGACGGCACTCATGGACTGCTTCCCCTTCAGAATTCCACAAGAAGGACCCTGCCCTGCCACCAAGATGCTCAGACTTGTTCTGACACCAAGGAGGGTAGTCCTCTTTACGCATCCTCTCTCCTTTCCGTTCTAGTGGAAAATTAGTTGGAGTGTGGGCATTGGACTTCTTTAAAAGAATCCAGCAGTGCCTGCTTTGGGGTAAAACTATCTACCTGATACATTTAAATAAATTGAATTAGGGATTTGCTACCCAAATATTAATAAAATTAATGTTTTGGTGCCAATTCAGGTTTGTTTTCTTTTGGTACACTAGGACCTGATTCCGTTCTATAAGAGAACTCATAGGGGCAAATTTAAGAACATAGTGAGAGTGTTCTTGCACTTAATTATAATTTTATATACTGAATAACTGTTAGACTCTTTAAACTTTTTTAAACTTTAAACTTTTTTATTATGTTAGGTTCTTACAGAATTATTAAAAAATTTTTAAAACATACAAAGAGTCAATTTAAGATTCTACCTCCTGCATAATAGAACACAGTAAACAAAGATTGTGATGTCAGAAGGCAAGATTGCAACCCCAGAAAAATCTTTGTTATCAGCCATTCAAACCTGGGAAAATCACTTCAATTGAACGTCCATTTCTTCTTATGTAAAATTAAGTAAGAAGCATAATCTAGAATGAAAAATATATGTAGAATATATTATAACCTGGAAAGTGGCATGGTAATTGTGCTTAGCTAATTAGTGATATTCATTATACTAGGCCCAAAGGTTTCCACTTGACATCACTTAATGGGTACACTTAATCAATTTTCTATATATTTTAAGGTGAAACAACTATTAAAAAATTAATTCAATTTATTCAAGCAGTAAATACTATAGGACAACACTGAACAACACTGAAATCTTAGACTCATTCATCTTTCTTTGTACTTCTAGACAATAAAATAAAAGTCAATACTCATAATAATACCTACACCTAAAAAAATACATTTTGGGGTACCTGGGTGGCTCAGTCAGTTAAGGGACTGACTCTTGATTTCAGCTCAGGTCATGATCTCATGGTTCATGAATTCAAGGCCCACATCAGGCTCCGTGCTAACAGTGTGGAGCCTGCTTAGGATTCTCTTTCTCCCTTTCTCTCTGCCCCTCCCCTGCTTGCTCTCTCTCTGTCTCTCTCAAAATAAATAAACTTAAAAAACTTTTTTAGAAGATACATTTTATTTTTATTCTACACTTTGTTTTAAAATATGTTACATATTACTAATATCCATCCTAAACAGAGATATGCAACTATCTCTTTCAAATTAGCCCCGAATTAGTCCTTCAACTTGGCTCTCATTCTTTCTGTGGAAATTCAGTTCACTCATCCATCATTGTTTTTTTCTTTCCCCCTAAATACATACGAGTTCCAAGAGAGTGCCTCCTGCATGATCATTAAGCTAATGGTTTTGACAACGCATACATCTGCCATTTTCCTCTTCTTTTGAGCACAAACGGAAGAAGAAAATGGCAAACCCCACTGAAGTTAGCACCATGCTGGTTCCAAACATCAGTGCCACTGTTGGTATAACCAACAATACCAGCGGCTATGCTTCTGATCCCCACAGCAAGGGCTCTTGCGTCTGGCCAAGGGTGTTGTTCTCTGATAGTTGCAAAAAGTGCAAGGGTGCATTTTTTGAAAATACCTTGACTTCCTCATTTGTATTTGCCCGATTAGTAGTTGGTTTTGAAACCACAGCCCTGGTTGTGTCCTTTATTATTTTACACATTAGACAAAGCCCCTACCCCTTCATCAGCACCACCACAGCATGGTGGCTTAGCTGCACAGAGCAGGAAACTCTCAAACAGGAGCACACAGTTAATCACAGTGTTGATCCCGAGTTGGTTACATGGGTAAGTTGTTGGTAACGCCATCTTTTTTGATGAGGTTTGATATAGGCCAGGTCATATACATTATTTACGGTAGAAGAGCTTATGAAGGAACAGAACATGTAGAGATATTTTCTCAATGGCCCCTGTAAGACAAATGGAGACCTTCATTTTCAAGACTATAATTAGCCAGCAAGAAGCCTGGTCTCGGAAAGGTGCCAAACATTATTAAAGCATCTGAGGCAACAAAAGAAAGGTCCGATTCCAGTTAAGAAGAAAGATGAGGCTTCAAATATGCAAAAGAACAAGAACCAGGAATCAGGCATTACTAAATGTTTCACCTGAATGAATAGCTATAAAATGACCTTGGTAAAAATGTCACTCACGATACACCACAATATGATCATTTGTAAAATAATAATTATTTGAAGGATTGTCTTAAATACTTCAGATGATAAATATTAAACAACTCCCATAGTGCAGGTACCATGGACGATAACCAACAACTAATTATTAAGACTTTATTAGCTTCAATTTTTCTTTAACTATGATTAAATAGGTGTTAAAATATCCCTTAGGAAATCATCACTTCCTTAGAGTTATAGAATTTTGAAAAGATGTTGAAAAAGAAAAGATACTAGTAATCCTCTAGGCCGGTGACTTGAGGGGAGTTTCATACCTGCCATCCATGGAATATTCCTGAATGTCAATTTTACATGGATCTAGCTTTTAATTAAGACTGAGACAAAGGTGTATCAGTGGTATGATTTCAACTATATAATATTCTGGAAAATGCTAAAGTATGGAGTGGGAATGAACAAGTTAACAAGCAGGAATGAAATCACTTTCTTTGTTGTTGTTTCAAAGTATAATATTTAACGAGCAATTACTATGTGCACTTGGCCAGGGAATATAACTGGAGAAAGGGTGAAGATTCCTTAGAAAAGTGGCTTTTAACTCACAGCTTCTGAAGGCCAGCTCAATGTCCACTTTCCTTTTATAACACAGTGTCCCCTTCTCACCAATTCCAGGACAAAGTTCTTCTCTGCTTCCCCGGACAAAGTGCCTCAGTCCACTGCCTTTCAGCTAAATCTTGGTTTTCTCCTCCACAAGGGGAAAAAAAAAAGAAACACACAAAATGCAAATAGCAAGGGCAGGAGAGCAGAGATACAGCGAACAAGTTACCAGGAGTAGATCCTGTGAAGAACAATGTTCATAGATCTTAAGTTAGGAGACTCTGGATTATCATCAGATAAATCAGAAGTCAAATCTATTTATTTGAATGACTTATGAGTATAAATATTAAATCTAATGCAGTGACTTCCTTATTTTAATCATCTATCTTTGTTCATCACAGCTATTCTGTCTATATGTTCAGCTGGATTCAGTTAGGGTTGAAGGGGTATGTTTCCCCTTCCTTCCTCCCTTCCTTCCTTCCTTCCTTCCTTCCTTCCTTCCTTCCTTCCTTCCTTCCTTCTTCCCTCCCCCCCCTTTCCTTCTTTCCTTCCCTCTTTCCCTCCCTCCCTTTTAAAATTACTGGTCACAATTTATCTTAATACTTAGTAGATTCACAGACTTCATGACACATCTAGTGTAAGCCAAGAACTTTGTTACTTCCCAGTGTTTTCTTGTGATGGACCATTGACTGAAAGGAAGCGGACTCTTACATTTTCAGATGTGATGTATGAAGAAAGAGCTTTGTGATAGAAATACCTGTGTGAGCATGTCTATGCGTGCTAGCTCTGTGCAGGGATGCTGTTGCTTTGATTGTGAACCACAGAGGAGCCGTGTCAGCTTCGGCTGATGGTGTACTCTAAACCCCTGGAGAAACAGAGCTGGGATTCTACTCAGAATCCATGCGCTTTAGTGGACAAAAAGAATTGTGTGTGAATAATCCTAAACTTCTCATCTGAGACCCTCTAGCAAATAAAGGAGATTGATTCCTTCTGAGGAGAAAGGGCTTGCAGGACCACACATTAGAATTTGTGAATTTGTGAAACGTTAACACTAGAGCAGAGGCATCATCGGAGACCTCAGTCCTCTCTCCCTCATGCAGTTACCAAAATATGAAGAGGAGAACCCTTTCCATTGCTCCCAAACTGTGTCATTAGCTTGTTAGTAACATCTGTCACCCTGTTTCCTGTCTTGTTTTGTATGTAAGAAGGTGGTGATGACATCAGATAAGTCATGGGACCCAGATTTCTAATGTATCATTGCTGCTTTGTTCTCTTAATAGCTGAAAGGTTACCTTTTTCCTCTTATTAAGAACCTTGAAAATATGTGACTGTCTGGGGCACCTGGGTGGCTCAGTGGGTTCAGCGCCAGACCTCAGCTCGGGTCATGATCTCAAGGGTCGTGAATTCGAGTCCCGCATCGGGCTCCGTGCTGACAGCTCAGAGCCTGGAGCCTGCTTCGGATTCTGTGTCTCCTTCTCTCTCTGCCCCTCCCTCACTCAAGCTCTGTCTCTCCCTGTCTCTCAGAAACAAATAAACGTTAAACAAAAAGTTAAAAAAACAAAAGTAAAATATGTGATTATCTTATTGTTGTCACTTCCCTTCAAGCTGAGTTGTGCTTCAAAGATCACTTACGTTTCATGAGTAGACTTTAGAAGAAGAACGTTTAAAGGCAAAAGAAGAAAAGTTAAGGTGTAATATGAATATTCATGAACGGTACATGCAAGCAGAGAGATGCAGTCATTCCAGGAGCGTTAATTCAGGAGAAGGTATACAGAGGAGTGCAGCATGAGAGAGAAAGCTGGGTACGCAGGCTAAGTCCAGACCAGATTGTGCAATGCTTTGAATGCCATGCTTAGTGGTTTGGGTTTGGTTGTGAATGTGATGTGATTAAGGGTTTTAGGAAGAAGAGCAATGATCTAGAGTATTTAGAAAGAGCAGAATGATTTCTGCTGCCTGATGGAGGACTGATCCAAAACAGTTCAAGGAAATGGGGAAAAATATCAGCGATTTAATGGGGTACTGACCCTCTACATTAAATAGATCTTTACTTGCCAACTCCTTCAGATATCACATATAACTTAATCATAAAGATAGTTTATAAACAGAGCTTCTTAGGTGCCATGCACTAGGTTCTCAGACAGATTAATTCATTGCATGGCCACTGCAACCACGCGAACAAAATTCTCTACTGCCTCAGAGAAGGCTAGATAGCCTTCCCAGGGTCACATAGCTGCGAAGTGTCTGACCTGGGATATCAGTCCAGGTTGGTCTGGCTCCAAGGTCTTTTCTGTACAAGCTCATCCAAAGAGGCTCATTCTCTGGGTGGTACTCAGTAATACACATAGAAGTAGCCTTCTTTTCTACCCCACCTCCCCCCCGCCCCCCCCCCAAACTCTGCTATCTATCGCTTTGGTATCCAGTTCAGTAAATGTAAAGGGGGCCTCTCCATCAAAACACTGAGTCTGTTGACTTTAAGAATTCTTGAACTGATTGAAGTTAGAGTAAGTTTGAGTTGGGGAGTTCAAACTCTTAAATAATGCCTCCACTGTGCTCACTTGGGAGTACACTGACCGTAACTGCCTAAATTTCATCCGGTACATTTGATGACATTTATTTGAATGTCAGCCTCAAAGAATAGTATACATTATAATAAATGCTCAGAATGGATCTTCAGTATCTTTCATTGTAGAGAACTGTTAGTATCTTCCCTCAACTAAAACATCTAATCAACAGATTTTGACCTCTGAGACTTGGTCCCACATTTGCGATAGGATGTTTACATCAAGGGCAAATCTGTACTGCAGTGGAAATCCTACAGGTAGAAAGGCACAAAACTCTGTAGAAAATCAGTAATTCTTGACGACGATTCTTTAAAAATGTATTCAGAACACACTCCAGAGCTCTCCTCACCTGGAAATGGATTGTCAGAATAACCTTCTGCAATAGGACTGAGTCAGGTCAACAGCAGAAAGAGCTTATTTAATGAAAAGGACCACAGGGACCCCGATGGTACTTCTTATCTCCAGCACGCCCGTGGTTTGCCTGAACTCCATTCCAAGTAGAGGTCAAATTGAAAATCATAAAACTCATCGGAAAATAGCTCTCAGATCCCCCTCTCTTTTTTCCCCTCTCTCTCTCTTTGCCATCAAATGCTCTAGTTGTAGGGGATTTCGATTCTAAAAGAAGGGCCAGGATCATTCAGAAAGCAAACCCTAATGTAAAGAATGGAATGATTTATATGACAAGAAAATGAGCTCAGATACTGCATAGGAAATAAGGATTAGCGTGCACATGAGGGGATTTGGTTATAAAACCGCTGTCCCATCCGCTTGGGCATCTAGCAGAGAAATGGCTAAGCAAAAATAACAAAAACTGAGGAAAATCACTGAGTGAGGAGGCAAGGAAGCTCATGGACCAGTATTTACTAATAATCACTAAAATATTTTAAAGCCTAACATGCAAGAGAGTTAGCAAGAAAAACAAAACAAGCTTCTTATAGAAGCCTCTTTATAATCTCTTACATGGAATTATTAATATGCTCTGTAAAAAAATTATGAAAGCAGAAAAGTTTCTCTTAAAAATTAAACCTCATATAAGAAAATGTTGAATAATCATTTCTGCTCTTATGTTTCTATTATCTTTCACATTATCAAAGCTTCACATGCCATTTACAGAAAGGGTAAAAAATCAAAACTCACTTGAAAATGTCAGAGTTCCTTGGGCACGTGGGTGGCTCAGTCGGTTAAGCATCTGACTTTGGTTCAGGTCATGATCTCACGGTTCGTGAGTTCAAGCCCTGTGTTGGGCTCTGTGCCGACAGCTCAGAGCCTGGTGGCTGCTTTGGATTCCATGTCTCCTTTTCTCTCTCTCTCTCTCTCTCTCTCTCTCTCTCTGCCCTGCCCGCTCACACTCTGTCTCTTAAAAAATAAATAATAAAAAAATTAAAGAAAATATCAGGGTGCCAAAGATGTCCCCCAACACGTGCATTTTTTGGGGGGGGCACCAAAATGTGATTTCATTCCTGGAAGTTGAACACTGAGATCCTTGGGCCCTGTGTTTCCGAGTGATGTGGTATGTGTACTGGGTGGGGGGGGGAGTGGAGAAGGTCATATATATAATTATAGTAAAGAATAAATAATAACAAGGATGATGGTCACCACTTTTTTAAGAACTTCCTACATGACAGGTGCTATGCTCGCCACGTTTTATACTTCAGTTTACCCACAGATCAATGAAAACGGACCTCTGTGGCATCTGTATTTTTTTTTGGCCTAGACATCGGCAAACATTTGTGGTGAAAATACTGACTGCAAAGGCTGCATGGTAGTCTGTTTCAAACACATCCCCCAGTTTCTCACACAGAGCTAGCTTAACACCTCGGGAAGAGTCACAAGATCAAAGACATTGCACTTGGAAGATGTGACTTCAAATCCTAACTATGCCAGTTCTCACCTGTGCTAATAAGAAAGTCATCGTTAACCCCCCCGGGCTTCCGAATACTTAATGTGGGTCTTGATACCTTCCTTGTGAATCTCTTTGGTACCTTTTGAGGTAGAAATGAGATGGCGATTCTGAAATGTCTTTGAAAATTGGAAGATGCCAGAAAATACACTTGTTCATTTATTTCTCTGTATATGCAAAGCTCTCCGAATTATCAGTGCGGCCGAAGTACATACCATTGGCTCAACTAAACACGATGCTGAGCACCAGCTCCACTCACCATCTTATTAATGCCTTGAAATTACAGATAGTCTTTGAATCTTGTTCATGCAGAACAATTACACGGAATCAACTGCATCCACTATGGCTACTGTATAACAACTTTTTGTTTTTTCATGATGCTGCAACACGGAATGAATTCCGCTGGGTTGTTCTTCTGGTTTCACCTAAGCTCACTCTGCTGTTGTAATCATCTGGAGATTCATCTTGGGGGGTGATCCAAGATGGCCTTCATGGCTTTGCAGTTGAGATGGTTAGATTCCCTGGGGGCCTCTCTCTCCAGCAAGATAGTGGGATATCGATGTGTGATGGCACAGAGCCCCAAGAGGGTGAGCATGGGAACCTCAAGACCTCTTAAGGCTTGGTCCTAGAATCCATACAACATCTCTGTGCTGCACTCCCCCGGTCAAAGGAAGTCACAGGGTCAGATCAGAGTCCAAGCGAGAGGAAAACGTCATCTCTGGGTGAGAAGAGGGGCTAGATCACATTGCAAAAGAGCATGAAGGAGGTGGGGAGGATTATAGGGTCACCTTTGAAAATGTCTTCCACAGTAGCTTAGTTCCCCCAGGAAGCCAGAGAACTGTCCCCTTTGTGGTCAGGGCTGTCTGTGATGCAGGGGACTGTGAGCATCTCACAGAGACAAGAGAAGTAAATCACCCACACTGATGACACTCATTCTCACTGATGAAAATTCCGTTGCCTGCTCTTTTGAGGAGAGAAGTGATTTTGTCTCCTTTTGATTGCAAGGAAAGAAGGAAAGATAAGAAAGAAAGAAAGAAAGAAAGAAAGAAAGAAAGAAAGAAAGAAAGAAAGAAAGAAAGAAAGAAAGAGAGAGAGAGAGAGAGAGAGAGAGAGAGAGAGAAAGAAAGAAAGAAAGAAAGAAAGAAAGAAAGAAGCAAAAAACAAACAAAAAAACTAGACCTACCACCACAAGGATCACTGTCTCTCCTTAAAATAAAATAAAAAAACAATGGAAGCAGCCCCCTAATATTAATTCATGCCCCCCACATACTTGCTCAGTAAATATCTTTATATTAGATGAAGGGGGGGGACCCATGAGAGGAAAAAGTTTGAGGGGAGAAAAATTGTGGTCTGCCCATACTGGTTTGAAAGTCACTGTGGAACATCCAGGTAGATGGTTTGAAATTGATGTTATCTTTGTTGTCCTTGTTTTTAATTTAAAATTTGCTGCCCACCCTCAACAGTGGGCATAAAACAAAATCTTACTGTATGTCATAAACAGCCAGGGCTAGCTGCTCTGAGGGAGGAGAGAGGTCTGATCACAACTAACTCATTAATTAGTTCTTTCCTAATGTAAGCATTCTGCATTTTGTCAACAGAGAATATAGCAATTATTCTAATTTTGCATCCATAAATTATAAGGTGCTCTGGGGCATCCTTCTAGGTTTATTTTGTAAAATAGATTGAATACTCAGTTACTATTTATAGTTATGTTTGTACATGTATTTTGTCCCGTTAGGAGTGAGACATTTGATTACTTAACAAACTAAATGCAAGCTATGCCTTAACTTGCTGAGCAGTGCTTCCTTGACTGTTTTCATGTTGTATGGACACTCTTCATGATTCTCTTTTGGCAATTTAGGAACTCTGGCAATAATTTTTGGAGACTAGAAAATAAATTTTCCAGGGACGCCTGGGTGGCTCAGTCAGTTAAGCATCCAACTCTTGATTTCAGCTCAGGTCATGACCTCATGGTTTATGGGATAGAACCCCACATCGGGCTCTGCGTTGATAGCACGGAGCCTGCTTGGGATTCTCTCTCTCCCTCTTTCTGTGCCCCTCCCTTGCTCACGCATGCTTTCTCTCTCCCTCTCTGTCTCTCTCTCTGAAATAAATCAACTTAAAAAAAAAAGAAGGAAAGAAAACCAATTTTCCAGAATCTTCAAAGCTCAACTCTATCTCAGACCAAAGTGTTAGTGGTCTACTAGTGAAGGGATCACAAAAGTCTGACCTGTGGGTCAAATCTGACCTACTGCCTGATTTTGTAAATAAAGTTTCGTTGGAACACAGCCAGGCCCGTAAATTTACCCATTGTCTGTGAATGCTACAGCAGCAGAGACTACAGAGAATAATATATGGCCTGCAAAGCCTGAAGCTTTATTCTTCATCTCTTTACAGAATAAGCGTGTTGACCTCTTGCCTACTTAGGCACTAAGAATCTCCCCATTCCCAATTTCCAGAATCGGATGATTCTGTGAATTTATCTTGTAGGCTTACGAGCTTTTGAAGATGTTCGGACAGAGCGGAGCTATGGTGATTTGCACGTCCTAGAAAGATACGAGCCCAAGGAGGCTGGAGGCAGAATAAGGGTTATTGTCACAAGCTGAGTGAAGAATCTATTTCTATTAGAAACTGAAAATAAAAATAATTATTCTATGAACAAAGCATGTGAGGAGTCGGAAGTGAAGTGACCTTCTCTCACAATTTTGCCTCAAATCCGCACTATTTATAAACCTAATTCGAAGAGCAGGCCTGTCTCCCTGGTGCATTTTTCCCCCCTTGGGGCACAGAATAACTGTGAAGTCCCGGGGAAAATACATATGAACATTAAAAGGTAAAGAAAGATAAATCCTCAAACGATACGGCTTACAGGAGACACTGTTTATATTCTGCTATGAAGACATTGTTCTTCTCCTGTTATTTTCATTTTCCCTGTAATTTCAGCAATCAGTAAAGATTACCAGCGATATCTTATCAGTTAGTGACAAGAACATCTGGGTCCTTTTTCCCTTGATGCATTTTAATCAGGTCATTGAAAGGAAACTCGGCAGCTGAAAGCTATCTATTTTCTTTGGGATGATTGCATAATATAATTAAAAGTATTTTATCAGCAGTCCATGGCAGAAGAGAGAAGCTCCGTGCCTGTGGCCTCATGGATGTGACTTGCCGGCATTTTTAACATTTGGGGCACTTGTCATGTAAATCATTACCTCACACTCTAAGACGCCATTAGATTTTGGTGCTCGTGTTTGCTGGCTGGTCGGTGAAAATACTTCCAGAAAGTCTCTAGCTTTTAGAATCATAAATCCCAGACAATGTCACTTGCACTGAGAACACTCATGTAAGGCAAGTGTCTGTGGACAGCACCCATGACCTTTGCTCATTAGCTTTCAAAGCCACGCTTAAAAAAAAAAAAAAAAAGACACATGTAGGAAACATCAAATGGTACACTTCCCATAAGGACTTTTTTTTCTGGACTCCGTTTCTTCATATGGCAGACAGGTCTGTACCTTAAATTTCTACCACACAGCCCTGTGTCCTGTGCACTAAGATGTTCTTGGAGCCAGTGCTCATGTACTGTTTGCAAAGTTAACATATTTACTATCCCCGTGGGTAATGTACTTGGCCGTTTTTTACTGTTTTAAACTGAAGTGTAATTTATATATACCGAACTATACAGATCTGAAGTGTTCAGATAAATGAATTTTGTAATTTTATATAGTCATAGCAACTCTCAAAAGAAACACAGTATATAGAACTTTGCCACCATGCCAAAAATTCCCTTGGACCCCTTTCCAACAGTTCCAGCTGTCTGCTTCCTGAGAGAGGCAATCACTTCTGTTTTCAGCATTGCCTATTCTCAGTCTTCAGATAAGTGCAACTGTACCACACGTATTCCTTTGCGCCTGGTGTTTTGCTCTCTACGTAATATCTCTGAGCTCTCATCAAGTCGTTGTGTGGCTCCTTTTATTAGCATTCCATTCCATGAATGTACCACTATTTGTCTATTACTCTGTGGACATGCAGGTTTAGTTGGGGGTTGTTAGGAATAAGGTTGCCATGAACATTCTTGAGTAAGACTTTTTTGGGTACCTGTTTTCATTTTTCTTGGGCAATTCTCTTGTTCGTAACATAGCACACACCCGAGGGAGAACGGCTGACTGTCCACCTGCTCTATGGCTGATGACATTGGTTGTATGGTGGTCAAGTGGGAGACGCGGGATGGACACCCCCCGGTGTAAAAGTTGGTTCCAATGTCAAGTCTGATGACCCGCCACCCACCAAAAGATACAAAAAGGTTTATCGCTGATATAATGAGTTATCTTAGGGAGGGCACAGCAGGCTTCCACATAGATCTAGAAAATGACTTGAGGGACTAGGAAGGGATAGCTTAGAGTTTTATGGCTTTTAGGATTGGTGCTGGAGTGAAGATTCCTGTCATCTAGAACCTGCATGGTTTGAACTTCCAGCTTGTTTCCAAAAAGGGAGCACCAGGATTTCTTGTCACTGTGCAGGGATGTGGCCCACAAAGAGGGGGTAGTGGGACTTGAAAACTGTCACCAAACATCAAAAGTGCAGTCAATTGATGACAATTTGCCTCTGGAATTGTAACCTTTCTAGTGAATGTGAAATGGCATTTTATTATATTTACTTTACATTTGGCCTGAAAACTAATGATGTTGAACAAATTTAGATGCACTTGTTGCCCATTCGTATCTTCTTTTGTGAATTACCAACTCAATGTTTTGCCTATTTGTTTTTTATTTTTTATTGGTAATCGGTAATTTGGTGGGATTTGTTGGAATCCTTTATGTGCTTTGGACATGAGTCCTTCGTGATATATATCAGAAAATGTAGATACAGATACACTCATATATATTCATATGTGTACATGTGTGTATACATATTCATGAATATGGATAACTACATACACATACTCATATATGTATATGCCTATATATGCACACATTCAACATCTCTTTATTTAGTACGCAGCTTTGTTTGGGATGTACTATTTTAGCATCTTCTTAACATTTTGTTACTTTATGTTTTTATGGAAGATATTTTTACCAAATGTAAAATCCTTGGCCGAAAGTCCTTTTTTCCCTCCAGTATTTTAAACAAGTCATCCCATTGTCTTCTATTCATCATTGTTTCTTAGGGTAATTCAGTTGTAACTCTTATTATTTGCCCTTTTATGCAACTAGTCTTTTTATCACCTCTGGTTGCTTTTTTATCACCTCTGGGGGCACCTGGGTGGCTCAGACAGTTAAGCATCTGACTTCGGCTCAGGTCATGGTCTCACAGTTTGTGAGTTTGAGCCCCGTATCAGGCTCTGGACTGACAGCTCAGAGCCTACTTCAGATTCTCTGTCTCCCTCTCTCTATGACACGCCCCCCATACTTTCTCTCTCTCTCCCTCTCTCTCTCTCTTTCTCTCTCTCTCACTTTCTCTCAAAAAAAAAAAAAGAATTTTTCTGTATCTTGAGTTTTTTTTTTCAGCATGACTAAGTTTTTGCTGGGTATAATTTTCCTTATATTTATCTTTCTTGAGGTAACTGTGTTTCTTGGATATTTGAGGTGGTATATTTCAGTCTGGAAACTTCTCAGGCACTATGTTTTCAGATATTACACGCAACCTATTCTTTTTCCACTCTCCACTGGAGATTCCCATTGCATCTATACTAAACTATTACTTCTTGTCCCACAAATATATACATTAAAAATTTCCCATTTCCTGCCCTAGGTCTTATTTGTGTTTTCACTTTTTCTTGTTGTTTTGTTTTGTGGGAGGGACACACAACATGCAATCTATCCTCTTAACAAATTTTAAGTGTACAATACAGTACTGTTAAGTGCAGCAGATTTCCAGAACTTCTTCATCTTGTATAACTGAAACTTCCTATCAGTTGAGCAGCAAATTCCCATTTCCTCCTCCTCCTAACCCTGGCAAACACAATTCTACTCTCTGTTTATATTCTGCTTGTGTATTTTAATTACTTTATAGGTGGAATCACGCAATATCTATTCTTCCGTGATTTACTTACTTCACTTAGCATAACATCCTTCACGGTCATCAACACTGTCACAAATAGCAGAATTTCTTTCTTTTTTCAGACCAAGTGAACTTGTTTTCCTATGTGTGCACATACACACACACACACACTGTTTGTTTTCCATTCTGAAGCTCCTGTTTCTCCAAAAGCACTCTGATTTATGAGAAATTTAACACACACACACACACACGCACACACAAACACACACCCCTCAAGTGATTTTATCAGAAATAGTTTCAAGACCGGGGCGCCTGGGTGGCTTGTCGGTTAAGCATCCGACTTCAGCTCAGGTCACGATCTCACGGTCCGTGAGTTCGAGCCCCGCGTCGGGCTCTGGGCTGACAGCTCAGAGCCTGGAGCCTGTTTCAGATTCTGTGTCTCCCTCTCTCTCTGACCCTCCCCTGTTCATGCTCTGTCTCTCTCTGTCTCAAAAATAAATAAACGTTAAAAAAAAATATTAAAAAAAAAAAAAGAAATAGTTTCAAGACCTTTGGTATTGTTTGTCTTGTAGCCAAACAGGAGATGTGTGATGGACTTGGGACCATCCATATATGTATCTATGGATGGAGATTTATCTCTCACACTTTCTTTATCCATTCATCTGTGATGAGCATTTACGTTCCATCTATACTTTGTGTGAATGATGCTGCGGTGAACATGGGAATTCAAATATGTCTCTAAGATCCTGTAGTTAATTTTAATTGACCTGTCTTCAAATTTGCTGGTACTTTCTCCTTCCATGTCATGTCTGCTCTTTAGCCACCAAATAAGTTATTCATTTCTGATTTCTGATTGTCTTTCCATTTCAAGTGTTTTTACTTTATTAATTCTCATAGATCTGCTGGAATCACCTATCTCTTTGTTCACGTTGTCTTTCTTTCCCACTACATGCGTTAACATAATTATTACTGTTATTTTATAGCCATTATCTGATAACTTTTACATCTGAGTCATCCCTGGTCCTGTTTCTATGGACTATTTTTTTTTATCTTGATTATGGGTTATATTTTTCAGCTCTTTTGCTTTCTCCTGGTTTATAACTGTATGATTATATTATAGCAGAGACTGTATGTGAAAGGACAACAGAGACCTGAAGAAAATAGTCTTTATCCTCCAGAGAAGGACATGATTCTTCTTTGGTCAGGTTGCCAAAATGCAGACTGACTGAATCTAATCTGTAGTTAAGCTAGGTCTGGGCTTCACTGCAGCTTTGTTTCGTTCACAACTTACTTCAAATATTTTTAAGGCAGAATTAAATTTTTCTATTCAGTGTCACTTTGGGAATTGACCACTGACAAGAGTGAAGATTTCTTTTTGTGCCTCTATATCCTGCCTGATGGTTGGTGAATTACTGTGACTTCTTCTTTTTTAATTTTGTTCTACATCTCCTGTGGCTTTCTGTGCATCAGGATATATTTTTTTTTAATTCCACTGCTCTGTTTCCAGCTTTCAGACAGCTGTTACAGTGAAGAATTGATATAACCTCACTCTCCTGACCTAATCTCAGTTTTCAGAGGGTCATGCATTGTCTTGCATTCAGGAAAGGCCTGGGACACTAGGGAATCTCTCCCCACGATACTATCCTACCTCTAGCTTTTGTCTCACTACCCTGGAACACATGGTAAAAGCCAGAAAATGTGACAGTGAGATAGTCTAACAATATTTAAGCTATTTTGGAGAGGCCATTGCTTCTTAATCTTTATATCCATTTCTGAATCTGTTGCAGGGGGTTGAGGGGAATGTCTGTCCACTACAGATCAAATTAAACAAAGTGAAGATCTTTGAGAAGTAAAATGATCTATAGAAGCAAGGTTTTATTTCCTTTTTACATGGTATATTCTGATGTCAATATCCGTTTCTCAAGGAAAGCCTTCTAACACCAGGGAAATCCCATAGATTGTGTGTTATTATTTTGTTTTCTGTTTTGTTTTGTTTCTTGAAAGAGAGAGAGCATGAGCAAAGGAGGGGCAGAGAAAGAGAAAGACAGGATCAGAAGTGGGTTCTGCAGTGACAGCAATGAGCCAATGCAGGACTCGAACTCATGAACTGTGAGATCATGACCTGGGCCAAAGTCAGACACTCAACCGACCGAGCCACCTAGGTGCCCCCATTTCTTGTTTATTTGTTTGTTTGTTTTTTCCAAATGCCAGAGCACTTTGACAGTACTAACAATGTCAAAGATCAAATCAAACCAATTTTTCACTTAGGGAATTATTTTCTAGTCCCCCGTCTCTATGTTTAGAGTAATACATAATTGTGATTTTTGAAGGACTTTCTTGAGATTCTGGCTCAGGCAATTTAATTATGGTAACTTACTCAAATTAAAAAAAAAAAAAAAGGTAATTGTTACCATTACAAATGATGGTATTGAAACTCAAGTGCCATGCCCTGGTTAGCACAGAAGATCCAAGCTTTAACTTCGAGTCTCAATAACTCGAAATTATGTATTCTTTATATCATAGCACACTGATATTTTAGAATTATGCTCTAAGATTGTTTCAATATCTTTTCTCTGTCCTCTCAGATTCTTCCAAGACTATAACATTCTTCTTAACACACGGAAGTCCCAGTTTTGTTCATTTTAATATAAATTTTATATTAGTGGCTCCCTTTGCTACCTCTGGCTCAATGAATACAAAGTCAATTTTCTCTTCGTTCACAGATTTTTTTTTCTGTTTCTATTTAGGCATGTCTAAGTTTTTTTTTACTTTAAAATTATCAGGACCATCTTGGACTGTTTACTAAAGGACTCTGTTTTGTGGGGATATTCAATAGAGTTAATGTTTACCCTCTACTCTATAATTATTTGTGAGTTTCCTGTACCCTTTCTAGCATGCCGTCTGGAATTAATTGTTCTTTGTTCTCTGTCTCAAGGCAAGACATTTGCCAATGACCTGTTTTCTCCATTATGAAGCTATTTCTCCAGAGCACTCTGGTTTGTAGGGAATTTCACACACACACACACACACACACACACACACACACACACACACACACAAATGATTTTATCAGAAATAGAAAAGTTAAATTTGAATAAAAGGAGCTTTTCAAATAATTCATCCTCACTCTTATTCTGGTCTGTTGTTTATCTTTCTCAAATCATCAATTCCTTCTAAACCCCAACAAAAATACCTAATTTGTCTGTTTTGTCAGGGATCAAGAAATTCACATGGCGACTGACCTAATTCATTTCTGTACTATTAAAATGTGCGACATATATGCGAACATTCTCGTAAGACCTTCAGGAGTTGGGATACTGTGGATATTCCTGATAATTTATGTTTTGCTTCTCTTGTTTTACTATGGAATTCTAGATAATATAGTTGCTTCAATGATTGTAGCTGAACTGCATCGGTCTGTATAACAACAGTTGGAAGATATGAACATTTTTTGGGGGGGGGTTATTTTTTTGTTTGTGTTTTTGCTTTCCGTTTACTAGTCAAGGAACTGGCAGAGAGCATTTATTCAACAAATACTTTTGGGTGCATACTATTCCGGTTTTGTCACCAGGAATGTGCATTAGAATCATCAGTGGAGCTTTCACAATTATACATTTTTTGCCTCAAGCCCTAGAACACATAATATGCTACGTGGACTAGAAGGCCAGATTAAATCAGCTGTGGTCCCATGAAAAGAGGTAAATAAGGACCATTACCCAGTGGAACACCAGAGTCTGCTCTTGGCTGAGAGAATGTAGAAGTGAATATGATCAAGTCTTAGCTCCCAAAGTACTGGTAATTTATGCAAAAAATAGGCACCTAAATGTGCAACTTAAATATAGTGGGTAGTGTGCCCAACTGATATGGAGAATAGAAAATGTTTTCGGGAGAAAGCGATGTTTTAGTACAGTTCTGAGAAACAGGACTGACTCATCCAGATGGAGAGGAGGAAGAACATTCCAGACAGAGGGAGCAGTAGTAGCAAAGGCCCAGAAGGGAGAGAAGGACTTGAATCTTTGAGGAATTTCGAGTAAAAATTGTTGGTGGGAGTGAGCGATCAGAGATAACATCATGCAGGGTCTTGTAAGCCCTGGTAAGTGTTCAGATTTCGTTCTTGTCCCCCGGAGTTGTAAAGTGTATAAAAGATGAACCTCAAGTTAAGCAACCCTTGCATCACTTACAAGTTTTGAGGTTTTCGGCAAGTCCCTTAAATTCTCTAATCCTTAATTTCCTAATCTCTGAAATAGGATTCATCATGCCAACCTCTGGTGTGGGTGCAAGACAGAGCGCCATTACAATTAAGAAGTGGGTCTTTCAGGATTTTTCTCATCACAGAAAGCCATTCTCAGTCCATTTTCTTCAGCTTTCCCTTAGCTTGACCATCAGCTCCCAGGGGGCCGGCATCCGGTGGCGGGGAGCCGGAGGGCAGGGAAGCACAAGGCTAGGAGACCGCAACCCTCAGCGTGCTGAGTCTACAAGCAAGAGGCAATACAAGTAACACAAATAGCAATCCCATATCCAGCAGTGAGGTTTTGCTCTGCATGAAGAGATACTTTGAGATAGGTGGCCCCAGGCTTGCTAGAGTGGAGATGTGAGGTGTTGTTGTGCTTGGTCCTTCTGTGACTCTTGGCAGAGGGTGTGTGTGTGTGTGTGTGTGTGTGTGTGTGTGTGTGTGTAGCCCTTTTCCCCACAACTTTTTATTCTCTGGAGAAAGAAAATTCACCAAGAATGCCTCAAACAAATGGACCTTTATACCCCACTAGTCAGCCAGCTTAGCTCAACCGTAGTTAAGAACACTGGAATTACATGGATGGTTCACACTAAACATAAATATTAGGACTAGGTGAAGCGCCTTCCTTCCTTTCATGTCCTGCTACTCATCTGATAATCTGGACAAAGCCAGGTTTCTGGTGGCCTGGAAGAAAACAGAAAATGGCTGCTGGTAAGCAAACAGCAGTATGTGTCAGAGATTGGGGATCGTGAAGGTGTGGGGAATGATGTGGGGAGGGGAGGGGGGTCAGCAAGGAGCCATGAGCAAGGGGCTTAATCTGCAGATATTAAGGCTAAACAGGGACGTGGGAAGGAGAGTCTTGCCCTGCACACATGGGAGAGAGACGGCAAACACTTCAGAAATCCGGGGCAAAGAGGCCGTTAAAACTACACAGAGCTAGGCTGTTCTAGAAAAGAAGTCTAACAACAAAATAGAAGAAAAATGAAATAGGGCTATAAAACTGACACTTCAGGAAGCCCCAGATATCTCCTGGGGATTGCAGGTTGGCCACTACCTTTTTTGCCTGAAGCCTTCTCAGCGGCCAATACGGGGTGTTGGGATGTGCCAGACCCCCTGAAACCTAGGGCTGCCATATTGAAAACTGTCACTTGCCTTGCAGACATGCTAACACATTACAAGTGTCTTCAGGTGGAAATGCTTTTATTTTTATTTATTTATTTATTTTTTATTTTTTTTGGAAATGCTTTTAAACCAAAGCCAAGAAGTTAACACAAACACAGACTCTCAGCCCCGCAACCTCTTCCGCGAGAACAAATAATAAAAGTTTTCAGATTCCCCTGATAAAAGATAGCAGGAAGGCAGATGATTTCTAAATGTCCTCTGGCTTCCTGATATTTCGCATACCTTTTTTATTTTGCCAGATGAGTCATCCTCCGTGATTTGCCTAGTTATGAGGAAGGGCATGCATAATCCCTGAGGAGGCCCTAGCCGTCTGACCTGGTCACCAATGATTATAGCTGCAGAAACAACCAGGGGAGGGGAAAAATGCCACAGTCTGTTATTTTCTTGGAACAAGGATTGCAGTGTGTGTGTGTGTGTGTGTGTGTGTGTAAGAGAGAGAAAGAGACAGAGAGAGAAAACCTAGCGAGTGTCTCCCAGGTGTCAGGCACGTGCTGGATGTATTAGATGCATTATCTCTAATTCTTATCAAAGCCCTGTGAAGTTGTTTCCGTTATCCTACCTTCCGGATGAGGAAATGCAGAGAGGTTAAGAACTCTCCATCAATCCTGACAGCCAGCAGAATAAGTGAGCACCAGTCCCATCCGGAACTGGAGCCCATGCGTTCTGCCGCGTCGCTGTGAGCGCTGGGCAACAGCTTAGACTCTAGTGTGCTGGCATAGGAAGGTGTCTGATACACCAAGTCAGTGCAGATACCACAGTGTTGCCCGTTGGAGCGGCCAGGATGGGGTGCACCTCATTCTGGATGGCCTTCTCCGGTCCTGCATCCCACCCCAGCCCCATCTTCCACAGAGAAAACAAGAACTCCTTATGTATCTGGGTGATGTCCGAATTATGTATCTAAAAGGGAGTGTCCTCGAAAGCCTCAACCCTGGACTCCTGTCTCTTCTCTGTCTTTGTTCTCTTTGCAACCCCAATTGCAGGGAATCGAAGCTGGATTTGATACATAACCAAGGGCCTGACTAATCTAATAAAATGTTCTCCATGAGATCCATCTGGCAAAATTGGGATTTATTTAGGTATAGAGCCAAAAGATTTGAATCTGTAATACCAATTAGGTACATACACTGGTATATAGAGTATAGTATGCATGCTGTAGTATAGTATCCTATATGGTGATCATACACACACACACACACACACACACACACAGAGGTATATACACACAAACACACTTTAAAAAAAAAATTGAAACACTATTTCTGACCAACCAGCTAGTTTGGGCACTTATAATATCAAATGATACCTGACAGTGAAAAACATTATTCTCGATTTCCTTGTTCTCCTAATATGATTGCTTCAAGAACCGAACAGGTCGTTCTCTGTCAGAGTGTCTCCAGAATCATGGTTTTATGTAAAAATTAATCCATTAACTTCACTAGCCTTGTCACCTGCCACCTGTTCAGGATTCAGCTCCTAAACCTCAGGAGGGATGTTCTCCAGAACCAGAAAAGGAAAATGACTTTCAATCAATAACATACAGAGCCGTTCACTTTAGAGATTCTCTTTTGATTTCATCTTCAGGACGTGCTACGCCACCTCAAAGCACCTGAGTAAGAGAGTGTGGAAATATATTCATCTCTTGTTTAAGTAAACCCGCTCTGTGTTGCTAGATTTTTCACCCTCTCTGACCGCTTTTTCTTTTTTATTTTTATTTTGTGTTGCTAGTTTTATTTATGTATATCCCATTCTAACTTGGCTCTATTCTAATCTTTCAAAGATGTGTTCATTCCTTGTAGGTCTGAGAAGTGATAAAATTTTGACCAGAATCAACTGAATGCATTATTTAAAAGAGTGCGCTTATATGAAATAGCAACCCTACAGTTTTGTTATGGGATTCATGAGAAGTTCATTTGCATGGAATGCTTGCTTTAGAACATCAGCCTATGAATGCTGTCTGATTCAAGATGGGGCGGTACCATTGCCTTCATCCACCAACCACCAGCTGAATATCAGCTTTGGGCATCATCGACAGAGCCGAAGGCCTGAGGACTTTCTTTTGGGAACCACTGGTCAGCCAGACAACCGCCCACCCATACGTGTCCCTGGGTCTTCCCAGGCTGTGTGACCCAGCCCTGCCAGTGAGAATGTGGTCAGTGACCCACCTCTTGAACTTTCCTGCATCCTACTGGTCCACTATAGACGCTGCCTTTGGAACTGTGGAAGGAACATATTACAGATAGGTGTTTCCATACTTCTAATTATAAGACCATCACTGCTGCAAGGCAGTGAGGAATACTGGGCAGGGTTGGGGCTTTGGGGAAACCTGCATAGACTTAGGTTAGAATCCTAGCAGTCACACATTCTTTGAGGATGTGGATCCCTCAGTCTGTCTCATCCATCCCTTACTTACCTGTAGGAGTGACTGTCAGTTAGTTGATGAGGATTTTGAGAAGACAATGCCAGAGGGTTTCTCCAAATTGCCAGATCATAAAATTCACTTGGAAAGTCTGCCCTGATTCAGGAGATCTGGAATGTTCTTTTAAATTTTTTTTAAGTTTATTTATTTATTTTGAGAGAGAGAGAGAGAGAGAGAGAGAGAGACAGACAGACCACGAGCAGGGGAGAGGCAGAAAGAGAGAGAAGGACAGAATCCCAAGCAGGTTTCATGCTGTCAGCTCAGAACTCATGAAACTGTGAGATCATGACCTGAACCAACACCAAGAGTTGGACACTTAACCAACTGAGCCACCCAGGCATCTTGTAAAGACTTTGGATTTTTATTAAAAATTTTTTTTAACATTTATTTATTTTCTGAGAGACAGAGAGAGACAGAGCATGAGCAGGGGAGGGGCAGAGAGAGAGAGAGAGGGAGTCACAGAATCCGAAGCAGGCTCCAGGCTCTGAGCTGTCCGCATAGAGCCTGACGCAGGGCTCAAACCCACGAACCGTGAGATCATGACCTGAGCTGAAGTCGGATGCTTAACTGACTGAGCCACCCAGGCGCCCCATAAATGACTTGTTAAAATGTGTATTCCTACATTTTCACAGAGCAATTAAAAATTATCAACAGTCAAATGTGAAAAATATCAAAAATTTACAGATTTTTGATCCATTCATCTGTATTGGCTTTTTGTGTGTATGTGTTTAATTTGAGAGAGAGAGAGAGAGAGAGAGCATGTAAGTGGGGGAGAGGGGCAGAGGGAGAGAGAGAGAGAGAGAGAGAGAGAATCCTAAGCAGGCTCCAGACTTAGTGCAGAGCCTGATGTGGGGCTCTGTCTCATCTCACAGTGGTGAGATCATGACCTGAGCTGAAATCAAGAGTCAGATTCTCAGCCCATTGAGACACCCAGGCGCCCCCTGACTTGGCTTTCTAAAGGCCTTGAACAAAACCAGTCTTGTTACTTCTCCTTGGTACATTCTGGTATCTGACATATGATCATTCTGTTGGAAACATTTGAGTCATTCATACTTTAAGGTGATGAGCATATTCCCTTACAATCTTCCTTCTTTACTAGCACTGTGATTTTACTCACCTAAGTCATTCCATTGATTTCCCTAAAAACAAACTCACAGAATATGCCAAGAATATTCACAAATCTAGAAAATTCCATACTTCAATCCAGCTGACTAATTCCCAACAAAGCTTATATATTTCTACTCCTTTGATATCCATTTATCTCTGAAGGAAGGCTAATAGGTTTTGACATATATTTGCCCACCAAAAGCAAAAAATCATTAAGGTGTAAGAAAACATTAGCACAGGTGTGATAAATATGCTTCCCTGGAGTGGGAGATTCCCAGAGCTTATGCAAAGTCCCTCTGACTGTGAGCTCCCTGTGGCCCGGACGCAGCACTGTGCTCCCCCCTCCCCCCCCCCCCCCCCCCCCGGTCCTTCACAGCACCAAACGCAGCGTGAAGCCTCAACAGCATCACAACTTTTGTTGTTGTGAACTAAAATCAGCAGTAAAAATATTTTGAAGTTATTGGGCTGTATCAGCCAGGTAGAGAACATTTCGGTCAATTGGGTTTTACCATTGGCTGGGATTAGTCTTGGCTGTTACGTAAATGTTAGTTTAAAACATAAATACCTGGGTCTCTTGTTCTTCATGTCTTTCCCTTTCTTGTAACAGAATAGTCTCTCTCTCCCCCCTGCATTCTCGGAACTACATATTTAATGCTCTTCATGAATCCTTCCAATCTCAAGGACTCATCCGATGAGCTTTCCCTTGAGGACTGTTTTCTAGAACAAAGTCTATTGCAGGTATGATTTGAGTTGCAGGAAAGTTCTGATGGGAAGCACCAGGTGGCGCCAGAACCACATTACAACACCACCTAAGGGCTACTCCCTTGCATCGGGTGTTTGTCTTCAAGCACCTGATGGGTTTATGCTTCCTCTCTACATCTTCTTCCATCCAGGCTAGTCCCACGAGTCACCAGGATCTTATCTATGCCTCATTACACCATACCTGCTCAATTTCATCAGGCAGAAGGACGATTCCTTTCCCCAGCTGCAGGAGCTATTTCTTACTGGGGTGAAACAAAAGTTTTGGGTTTGTTAGCCAAGAAGCATTTATCCAAAGCCAGTAATGTGCTTGGCTCTGCTCTGCCTCTTGATTGAAAATCCAGAATTTTGCTGTTGGGAAGGAATGTTGAGTGCCTCCACCTATCCCTATCTCCAGCCCCTATTTAATAGGGAGAATACTCAGGCTCAGAGAGGAGAGGATCTCTAATACCACTCAGAGAGTTATTAGCAGCAACTATATTAAAGGCCAGGCTTCCTAATTCCAATAGCATTTCCTTAATGCTCCATATTATTCCAAGGCAACTAGAGGACAAACATCTTAAATTTATTCCATGCTCCCATTTGCCTTTGTAGGTGCCCCAGGAAATGTGCCAATTGACTGATGAGTAAACTGGCTCTGTGATCCTTTTATTCTGACATAAGACATAGTTATTTTGATCCAGAAATTCCAAATTTTTTTGAGGCAGGGATTTTGAACTTTACATTCAAACCAAGATTTTATATAAAAATGAAACTTCCAAAATTTAAATAATAACCCCTTAGAAATTGCATCTAAGTGTTTGTGTCCTTAGCAAATTAGAGATATGCTCAATATCAGAAGTGTCCTGAAGATGCTTTATTTTTACAACAGTGAAATATTTTTAACAGCATGATAAAGCTATTAAATATGAAGATTCGGGCGCCTGGGTGGCTCAGTCGGTTAAGGGTCTGACTCTTGGTTTCGGCTCAGGTCGTGATCTCTCAGTTCATGAGTTCGAGCCCCACACTGGGCTCCCGTGCTGACAGTGCAAAGCCTGCCTGGGATCCTCTCTCTCCTCTCTCTGTGCCCCTCCCCCTCAAAATAAATAAATTAACTTGGGGATAAAAAAGTAAGCATGAAGGTTTATTCATTTGTTCGCGAGCTACATGCCAATGCCTTCTCTGTGGCACACACTGTTCCAGTTCTCGGGATGCCACAAGGAATGGATAGAACACTCTGCCTTCACAAACGTACGTGCTGATGAAAGGAGACGAACAACGAGCGATAAAGGAGTAAAATAATATAGAATGTCAGATAGCAGTCCATGCTTTGGAGAAAAAACAAGGAGGGAAGGAGGACTTGAAGTACTTGAAAAGGGGGGCGGGGCATTCTGTTCTAAATAGCTTGGTGAGGAAAGACCTCGCAGATAGGAAAGGTATGTGCACAGGGCATTCCAAGCAAAAAGGAATGGCACGTGCAAACTACCCAAGAGAGGGGCATGCCGGATCTCTCCGAGAGGAGCAGAAGAGCAAGGCAGCCAAAGTTTCTGGAAGGGTGTGAGCCAAGGAAGAGAGTGCTAGCAGAAGAAGCCACAGAATATTGCATCAGCTTTCTTCTTTCTTTCCTTTATTTTCTTTCTTTCTTGTTTTTAAACCAAAGATGGAAGACTTTCTTGGAGTCTCTGCACCCAGTTAAACTTTCCTTTGAAAGAATTCATGGTTTTCCTTTTGCTACTGGGGAAAATACATAAAATGTCCAGGTTACTAATCAAGCTTCAAAGGTAACAGGGGAACACTGTCATCTGAGAACTGCCAAGGATTGATTAATTTTGAAATAATTTCCATTTCAGGCTGAAAATTCCACCTATCTGCTGGAACTGACAGCCCAGATTGATCACCCAAGCCAAGTTAATCATAACAAATGAAAATGTTGAGGCACCTGTAATTAATTACTACCTAACTGAGATTCCCATCTTTGCTAAAGATAGCCCCTGAATGTATCAGGTCACCCATCTTTCAGTTTCTTGAACTAGATTCATGATTCCATTTTCCTTCTGACTCCCCTCAGAACCCGCCGCATGTCTTAAACAGACAATTACTTTTTCCATCAGGTTTTAAGAGTATGATATGGAGGATGTATGCAATTAAAGGAAATGAGGAGTCCTGTGATGATAGCCCTTCTCTGCTGGCTCAGAAGAACTGGTATTCAGGAATAATTTTGAAGTATATGACCTCTTTCCCCCTTTTTATTTTCCTGACCTTCCTTAAAATACTGTGAATTAGGTATTTTTGTCATCATTATTATGATTCATATTTTACATGTGAGAAACGGTGGTCGAAGTGCTTACCAAGCTTTTCAATTCTCTTTTCTTCATCAAACTGCCTAGGGTTGCAGTTCATTTGATGCCTTTGTGCTCAGCTTGGTCTCATTAACCATTTCCAGTTCAGCAAAGAGTTCCACACCAACCACATAATAAGGACAAAAAAAAAAAGTTTGATGGATTGAACTTAACTGCTCTTCGTGAAATGTCTTCTACTCATTACTTGTCCTCTTCTCACATTCTTCTCTCAGAACTCAGCTGAGATGCCACTCACTCCAGGGGACTTCTACAGAAGTTCTTTCTCCCTCAGATGAATGGTCTCGCCATCCCCTATGCTTCCCATGTACATCGTGCACCTGTTAAATCATAATCTCTGTAACTACAACTCCCAATTCTGTTTGTAGCTCAACACATACTCATTGAAAAAAGGTATTAATAAGAATCTCCATCACAAGCCCACAGCTAACATACTTAATGGGGAAAAGCTAAAAGGTATTTTTTTTGAAGAACAGGAATGAGAAGCCCACCCTCACCACTTTTATGCATCATAGTACTAGAAGCCCTAGCCAGAGCAATTACACAAGAAAAATAAATAAAAGCCACCCAAATTGAAAAGGTAGAAGTAAAATTATCCTTATTTGTTGATGATGTGATCTTATATACAGAAAACCCTAGACTCCACCAAAAACTTTTAGAACTAATAAATTTTTACACACACACACACACACACACACACACACACACATGTATGTATGTATATGTGTATATATATGAAAAAAATCCCTGAGCAAACACACATATATACAAATGTGTATATATGTGTGTATATATATATATATATATATGTATATATGTGTGTATATATATACATATATATATACACACATATATATATATGTGTGTGTGTATGAAAATAGTCCCTGAGCAAACACACATGTATACAAATGTGTATATATGTGTGTGTGTATATATATGTAAATATATACATATGTGTGTGTATGAAAAAAGTCCCTGAACAAAAACACATATACATACAAATATGTATATATATGTGGACATATATAAATATATATATATATATATATATCCCTGAGCAAATAAACAACAAAGCAGACACAGACTCATAAACACATAGAGCACTGGTGGTTGCCAGGCGGCAGGGGGGTGGAGAGTTGAGTGAATAGGTGAGGGGATTAAGAGGTGCCAACTTCCAGTTATAAAATAAATACGTCATAGAAATGAAAAGCACAGCATGGGGAATATATTATTGTAATAACATTGTAAAAGATACAAAGGACATCCTGCCATTTTTAACAATATAGACGAAACTGGAGGGTATGAGGCTAAGTGAAATAAACCAGACAGAGAACGACAAATGCTGCATTGCATCACTTACATGTGGACTCTAAAAAAAATAAAAATAAAAAAAATCCAAACTCCTAGAAACGGGGAACAGAATGGTAGTTTCCAATGATTGGGAAGGGAGGGAGGATAGGGAGAGGTTGGTAAAAAGATGCAAACGTTCAGTTTTAAGATGAATAAGGTCTGAAGCTCTAACGTAAACATGGCGACTGTACTTGATAACACTGTATTGGGTAACTGAAGTTTCCTGGGAGAGTAGAACTTATGTTGTTCTCATAATAAAAACAGCCAAACATGAGAAAGAATGGATATGTGAACTCATTGGTAGGAATCCTTCCACAATGTATACATATATGAAGTCATCATGTTGTACACTTTAAATATATTTTATTTTTTTTTTAAATTTTTTTTAATGTTTATTTATTCTTGAGAGACAGAGAGAGAGAGAATGAGTGAGGAAGGGGCAGAGAGAGAGGGAGACACAGAATCTGAAGCAGGCTCCAGGCTCCGAGCTGTCAGCACAGAGCCCGACGCGGGGCTCGAACTCACAAACCGTAAGATCATGACCTGAGCCAAAGTCGGACGCTTATCCGACTGAGCCACCCAGGTGCCCCTAAATATATTTTATTTAAATATATTTAGATAAATATAGTTTATGTAGGCTGATAGAAAACATACATTTGATTTTATGTATCAAACACTGCACAAAAAAGATAGTGTGCGATAGACCCCGTAGGAATCCCAGAAATGGGGGTGGAGCAAAGGCCATGGAAGTGGCTGATAGCAAGATGGGGAAAATAGCCTCTGCTCTCAAGGAGCTTGGAGCCTAAAATGCTAGAATCATGTTAATTAAAGCACGTAGACAAGTGGAAGAAATAAATAATAAACACGTGAAAGAAGCAGAGACAGATTCTGTTAACATTCGAAGGATGGGAAGATGAAATCTGGTTGCTGAGCTCAAGGAGATATTGGTGGAGGAAAGAGTATTTAGGGGTCCGTTCTGAAGAAAGGAAGAAGCAGTGATATCTGGAGATGTCGTGTGGGGAGCTGGGGAGGGCGGGTGGGATGCAGGTACAGAAAGTCAAAGTCCAGGGCACAGAATAAAAGTATGGTGGTGACATGGGCGATGTGGGACCAGCATGGTAGTGAAGATTGGTCCTAACACTGAGGAAGAGAAGGAGCCAGATGGGTCTCTTGATTAAGGGACCATGTGTTGTAAGTCAAGAGAGGGCACATCTGGGATTGCAGACAAATATGGTGGAAAAGCAGAGAAGTGACCGGTGTCATGGGGTTGACAGACTCAAACACCTACAGGAGGCAGAACACAGCAGATGGAAGAAGTCGACCTGATTTGGGAGCTCTGCAGCAGATCCTTGTCCTGCCATTTATTCTGAGACCCGGGGCAATGTTTCTGAACACATTTGTGTGATGTTAGACACTGCTGTTCATTTTCTTTTTTTTTTTTTTCTTTTTTTTTTTAAACATTTACTTACTTTTGAGAGACAGAGTATGAGTGGGGGAGGGGCGGAGAGAAAGGGAGAAAATTCGAAGCAGGCTTCAGGCTCTGAGCTGTTAGCACAGAGCCCCATGCACAGAGCACAGAGCTCCAACTCAAAAACCATGAGATCATGACCCGAGCCGAAGTCGGACGCTTAACCGGCTGAGCTACCCAGACGCCCTGCTACCGTTCATTTTCTTAAGTGCCCATCTTCCCAGCAATCCCACTGAATAAGAGTCGTTACTGCTGATTTTACAGATGAAGTAGAGTTGTCTAGAGGTAACACAATTTATCCTTCTCCATATGCCCTTGTGTTTACTCACACAAACAGAATCAATTTGAGACGCTTAAAGGTTTTTGTACAAAGTGTCGCACTTTGCTTAGAAAGAACCCAAACTTGACTGTGACCTCCCTGGGCCCCAGACTCTTTCTCGGTGTGTGGTTTCCCTCATTCTATCAAGGACCTGGATTATGTAGACACTCAATGCGTGACTGATGATTTGCGTTGATATGAAACCCATCGGATATAAAATAAATATAAATATAAGGATATCTATGTTTATGATTGTGTAACTATAACATTCTGTGCTTGTAGAGTTTATAACAACTTTCAACTTGGTACAGTTGTTACATGTCTCAAAGTTCTGGAGTTGGCACTACTTTATATGGAAACTTTGCTACCTTCCCCGTAGGGTCCTTGTGAGCTTTAAAATGATGAATGTTTGTAGTTATAGTGCCTATCGTGGGGTAAATGCCTAGCCAATGTTGTTATAGTTATTGGTATCATCATCATTGCTATCCTAATTATTTTCACTTCCAAATGGCCTTCTAGAGTCTCCAGGACTGGTGTGATCATCCTAGTTTTGTAGAGGGGAATCCATTGGGCTCAGGAGGGAATAAATGGCTGCGTGTAACAGATCTGCAAAAAGACTTTAGCTCTTTCGCCTCCTGTACAGTGGTCTTTCCCTTGCCATCATGTCTCAGCATATCCATGTTAGAAAATTCTTCCAGTTGGGGAAAAAAGTTGGCAGAAAGGAAAGCTAATGAGCTGAATCATGCAGACAGACAGATTGGAAAAATATTGTTGTTCCTTTTGCATGTTATGTTCTTGCCAGAAATCAAGTAGGTGGAGATTTTGAAGAGTAACCAGTTAGATAAATATGGTGGTTTCAAATAACCGGGTTTAGAGCCAGACCAACTATATGTCAAGTTGGAAGGAAAAAAGCAGCAAATTCAGGCATGATGCTGAACTCATTGAGCTTGACTTACTACCAAATTTCTCTCTTCAAAAGTAATGACTCTAAAGAATTATAAATACCATAACCCTACATCATGAAGCATAACTTATTCCAAGAGAAGTTTTATATTTAAGTCGCCTCAAAGTTTTGGGAGTTAACTAAGACTACCAATGTCCAAGTCTGACCCCTGGAGCCTAAGAAAAGGATGAAAATGTTGACATAGCAATTGAGGGCTAATCACCTCACTATATCTATCTGCCCAGAGGTCACTCTCTGTCTTTAACCCTTGTCTACAACTCACACCAGCCTCCATAAGAGAAACCAGGTCTCACCAGCAATTTCCCAGCCTAATGAGATAAAAACCCTGATGATCAGTGTGTGAAAGTAAAACTAAGATAAACTAGTATCCGCTACTGATAAATATTTAACAGATGTGGTCCAAATCCGTCTGCCAGCTGGAGGAGGGAAAACCGTTCTATTTCACAGTTCGGATATAATTATTGGCCACATTTCTCCAAGCAAAGACAGTGACATTGGCTCACTCCCCAGGAGAATTTTCTTCTGATCCTGGTGCTGGGATTTGCGTTTCCTTCCCAGACTGCAGCAATATACCCTTCACTTGCCCCAGCTTATTCATTCAACAGATACCTGGAACCAAAACCATGTATGAGAAGTGGAAAGGGAAGCGGCTGGCTCAGGCTGTGTTTTTATGCCGACCGAAGGCCTCCGGTGCAGTACGTATGTTCTCGACATTGACGACTGCACATACCTGGGTGTCAGCGGGAGGCCAGACTGGTCTGCAAGTGATCATCCGACCCAGGGTAGTTCACTCAGGAGTTAGAAGAACTTTTGCCCAGACCCCGATAATCACCCTTTTGGACGACTTCACAGACAATCATCATTGTTCCAAGTACTATGCCCTTTACATTCCTTAAACAGACTATGTGCAAGTAATTTTCCTAAACATCACCGCTGAGACTCCTTCCAGTAACGACTGACTCATCATTTGGATTCCCAAGCAGCTGTTGTATAATATGAGCAGGATGTTTTGACCATGTTCCTTGACCTGACCGTTTTGACCCCAAGGATGTTTTGGTCCAGGAATGCATTCCCGAGTTTAGGTGGGTAACACACCACAACTATATCCGTTTCCTATTTCTACTCTTTTCCCATATCATCAGTTTCCAAACACTGTTACCAGAATATATACATTTATTTTTTTCTAAAGGACTAATCTGATCACGTCACTCCTCTGCTTAACAGCCATCAATCATTGACTTCCTATCAGCCACAAAAAAGTGGCACCCCGTTCTGATCCCACTTGACCTGCCTTTTCTCATCTCCAACCTTCTCCTTACATAATTGCCCGCTGGTCATCGAGCACATCCTGCATGTATCATAACATTAACTTACATTTCGTTTTGTTTTTCCTTGTCCAGGGCCCTCCTCCTGAATTGTTTTTAAGTCTCATTATTTCTCACTATAGAGAATCCTTTGAGGTCCATATCAAGTCTCTGCTTCAAGGAAGCATTTTCTGACAACTCCAGGCTTCGCAACCCTCCCCCCGCCCCCCCCCCACACACACAGCACGTGTATCCTGTCTCAGTCACTCTAGGCATTTCCTTACCATTTAATTAATACTTCTATTCATGAAAACATACTTGTCTCACCAATAATTGAGAGCTGAGTTTATGTTCTCATTATATAGTTTGCAGGAGCAGTGTGATTAGGAACCCGATGCATTCTTGGCTGTGAGGGTGAGTGGATCCTCTCAGAATTCTTCTTCTTTCATCCTTAAGTGTCTGTCTCAAAGCCATAGAGCCCACCAACGAGGACAGAACACCCTGTCAGGCGGAGAAGGATTTGTCATCATCCGGGAATGTGCAGAAGACCCAGATAGGAATACACAACTGATGCAACATAGTCCCGTGGAGTCTGCCTCTGGAAGGAGCGTGTGCAATCCGATACTGACTCGTAGTCAAAATATACATCTGACGATCTTGTTAACAGTGTTATTGACCATCTTATTGTAATCTGAACGTTAACAAACCTGTGACCTGGATAGTCATTTGCCTGTTTACTAGGTTAGCAGTCATCGATTGCGTACTCGCGCTGTGCCTGAAGACGCACGAGAGCGCAATTCTATCTCCACTCTTGAGGGATGTGGATGGAACAGCAGAAGCTCAGCAAGGTCGAGCGACGGCCACTGGGCAAACGCTGGTTGGCCTGGACTCCAGCTCAGATCTTCCAGCTAATGTCTCGGTCCTCTTCCCCACCTAGGTTGCTCTATGGCCTATGTTCAGGGAATACCTCTGCTCCTCCTGGGTTCTTAACTCTTGTCTGGATGGCTGGCAAGCTGAGGATAAAGACACAATGTGAGGGAGGAGGCCCTATTTTCGTTATGACTCGAAGAAGACAGCAGAGCAACCTTTCTGAGTTGGGTGGAAATCTGGCGGCTGAAGCAGCTTCCCAGAGACAGTTCCCGGTCACGGAGACTATCTGGATTTTTTTCCCCCCCCCGCGGTGTGCATTTCAAAATGCTTCTTTCCGCTGGCACTCGTGCTCTGTAAGACCTCACAGTTTCCCTGGGATGTGCGCCAACTTGATTACCTCTTTTTTCCATGCTTGGAAGCTGCTGTGTAGTAATCCTTTAACCTCTGCAAAGCCAGGGAAAATGTGACAGCAAAGACAATGTTCGTACTGGAGAACGTTTTCCCCATTTCGACGTGGAAGCTCTGTTGCGTATTTACAAAGAGGGGCACAGAGCTGTGTCACTCACAGTTGCTCGCCTGATCAGCTCGGAGTTCTGAATGGCTCCTTCCTTCTCCTCCTTCCTAAGGAAACTAGAGCATCCTCAGGAAAATGGCTTTGACTTCATGGCAGCACCTTTGATCTTTAATATACCTAAGAATCTCTCTGACTTGTAAAACTAGTTTTTATATCTCTCCCCACTTTTGATTAAGCCTTGATAGGGTGATCAACATGGTTTCAACTTCTTTCAGGTCCTTGAAATCAGCCTTGAAAGATCCTTGGTCCTACTACCTCTAGACTTCCCAGGCCAGGCCCCAAAGCCTCCTGCTTAATTCAGTTCATCAGTTTCTAAGAAGAGAGTGTAGGCAGGCCCCAGGAAAAGAGAGAGAGGGGGGACTAATGGGTTTCCTGTAAAGTTCTATTTTTTTCCCCTTTTATGGATTAAGTTGACTGATTGATTGATTGATTGATGTCTGATAAATGTGCTAGAGGTTGCCTAGGTATTCGCAAACAGATTTCCTCTTATCTGTGAACCCATTGCTAGACAATATTTCCCAGCCTTCCTTACGGTTACATATCACCCTGAGTGACTCATTTCTAGCCAAAGAAAATGCAGGTGAAAGCGACATATGCCACGTTTCAGCCGGCATTATAAAAGCTTCCTACAAACTACCCCAGTCTCCCTCCTGTGTCCACTGGTAATGGAACTTACTCTCCTAGGGAGATAGGGTCCCCTCCCTAAGGAAAGAAAATAAATAAATAAAAAGAAAACAAACAAACAAAAAACCTCAAGGCAACCTGGTTACATGCGTACATGACAACATCCCTCACGACCTTGTAACATGAAACCACTCAATCAGACTACATGTTTGTATGTTACCATATATGGGAGACAAAGAAATGAAAAATGTATAAAAAACTGCGCCACGTGGCATTCGGGACTCAGTTCTTCGGGTACGAACCCAACTGAGTGGTGCTGGCCGTTGCTTCCTGGAAAGAAAAGCGTTGATGTCACAACTCTCGGTGTGGGAACTCTGCTACACTAGGAGACAGTGAAAAAACTAAATAGAGATACCCAGGTATGTCTCTGAATTCCCATTGGAAAGCCATCATTGAATACATTATTGGATTTTATGTGACTGAAAAATAAGCACCTATAATGTCGAACCACTGAAGTGTGGGGGTTTATTTGTTTCAAAATCATATGCCACCACCAGCTGTTACAGAAATCAGCACCTTGGTGTTGGCTTAGTGGTTGGTTTCAGGGTGGCAAGGAAAGAGATATATTAGGCCAGAAGAGAAAGAAGTTTGTTTTGTTGTGACAAAATAGTCGGTTGCTTTCAATTTGAGAAGGCAACGTAGTTGATTCCTTACTCTAGAGAAAGTGGTTGGAAAAAGTCAGAATAATTGTGTATCAAGTTATATTGACTTGACTTAGCATAGGATTAAAAGAGAGAGAGAGAGTTCAGGCAAGAATAGACTGCGTTCCAAACAGATGTCCGTGACAGTCAAGAACATCCAAAGACCCAAGGTTCTACGGTGTTGAAAAAGCAGGCTACAGCCAGACCTCAAATGGTAACAGATAAGATTGAAAGAGATGTTTAGTGACTAAAGCCCAGTAAATATTCTCATTTGAACTAAACAGCTCAAGTCTGAGGCAACCATTCCTGAATAGTATGGCCTTCCTGAGTATTATTTCACATAGCATCAAGGTTATCACCATTAAGTTGAGACGAAGAGTAGGACGAGGTTTAAAAAGAAAAAAAAAAAAAGATTAAAATAAAGTAAAATAAAATAAAATAAAATGGGAGAATTATGTCCACGAAAGGGCTTTGACTGTGGTTATAGGGACATGGAACCACTTAGAAAAAAAATTGATCGGAGGTCTACAGAATTTATGAGAGAAATGAATTTTCAGCGAATTCACCAGTGGAGGCTGAAAAGCCCTTGCCTGTCCAAGCTTTAAATGAGCCCTGGAGCTTCCAAGATGCACAAGTAGAAAAGAAGCTATGAACTGTGATCAGCTTGCAAGGGGAGCATACTCCCCCGTCCTCACTTGAGCTGGGACCATTGAGGATGGCAGACAAGGGGACTCTCCCCGGAAAGCCAGCAGCCGTGCTAGACATCTGGGTTTTAACAAAGGAATTTCCTGTACTGCTGGGACAGAGGGACCTCTGTTCACCAAGGATCACAACTGCTGAGAATCAAGGGCTCTCCCATCTATAAGAGCCTAGAGGGGTTTCATCCTGTCTTTTCGCCACCATTGTTTTTTGTGTGTGTGTTGAAAGTGGATAGTAGATGCTTTGGCTTTTTTAGAGCACAGGTCTCTAGACTAGGAGTAGATAACACCAAATCTGGAGGATAGAAAGGCCGTATCGCCCAGAAATCCTGGATTTTCAACTGGGTGCCGTGACTGGATGTGATTTTAGGTTATCTTCCTTAGGTAGGGGCTGAAGTTCTTCCCTACGTGAGACGATGAAACTGATAGTTGGTGACAGTTTCCTCTTCTTCCGTGGCTATCCAGTTAATAATCCTCATCTCTCAGCCTTCCTTACAGATGTGTAACATGATCAAGTTCTAGGCAATGTTACTAGTTCTAGAACCGAGCCATAAAAACCTAGATACTTCTACACATAAACTAATCTTTCCCTTTCCCCTAAGCCTGTGGCAATATGTTTATATCTGTATATACCTGTTTTTCTCTTTTCACTAAACTGTCAGTGTAATAAATTCTAAAATAGTAGAAATAAGGTTGTATACGGCAGGGGCGGGGGTGACTATCACAGATTTGGGAGGCCAGAGATAACATTAAGGATATTTATGTCTAAACTAAACAATGAAGGAAGAGAAGTTAGCTGAGCATCAGGGTCATGGGCAAGATACCATCCAAGCAAATGGAGTAGGGAGGGAGACCCAGAGACACAAAAAATCCTACGTAGCAGAAAGTGAGAATCCCCCACCAATGTACTGTTAGTCCTTATGATGTCAGTGTCTTAAAATGCTTCTTCAGGTATCTCCATCTGTATCTCTTTTCCTGAGACTATCTCTGGTTGCTGGAACCTGTCTTCTGCCCGCGTACAGAAGGCCAGAAGTGCCAAGGAACTGATGCCTTTCTCTCCCCAGGATTTGGTGTATGAGTACCCCAAATCCCTCACCTCTGAGGTGGGTTGGCTACAAAGCTCATGTTCTACACTGGATAACAATAGTGGTAATGTGCTTAGTAATCCGGTCACAACTTCTTTCTGTGTCTCAAGTCTCTATTACCATACAGTTGCATCCTGAGATCAACTCTCAGTTAAAATTCACATGCCTGTGAATCCTTATCTCAGGGTCTGCTTTTGGGAGAAGCAAACTTCCATGCCATAATTGAAGAGCTAAAAAAAAAAAAAAGGTCCAAATTGATTGAAAGAGGGAATACACTGACCCTTGAACAAATGGGGGTTAGAGTCACTAACCACTCGTGCATTCAGAAATCCACGTGTAACTTTTGATTCCCCAGAAACTTAATTACTAATAGCCTACTGTCAACTGGAAAGCCTTACCTGTAGCAGAGTCAGTTAACATATATTTTGTATGTTATATGTTTTATATACTGTATTCTTAAAATGAAATAAGCTGGAGAAAAAGTATTATTAAGAAAATCCTGGGCGCCTGGGTGGCTCAGTCAGTTATGTGTCTGACTTCAGCTCAGGTCATGATCCCACGGTTTGTGGGTTTGAGCCCCACGTCGGGCTCTGTGCTGACAGCTCAGAGCCTGGAGCCTGCTTCGGATTCTGTGTCTCCCTCTCTCTCTGCCCCTCCCCTCCTTGTGCTCGGTCTCTCTGTCTCTCTCAAAAATAAATAAACATAAAAAAATTAAAAAAAAAGAAAATCCTAAGGAAGAGAAAATACATTTATAGGACTGTATTTATCAAAAGAAAGTTGTGAATAAGTGAACCTGAACAGTTCAAACTTGTGCTGTTCAAGGGCCAACTGTATAAGGAAGAGAAATTATAAAAACGCGTATGGGAAGGTAGCATTTGTACTTTATTTGAAGGGCATGTACATCCCACCGAATGGCTTGCTAAACAATAGGAATATAGTTAGACGTTAGATTTGTGTTAGAAAAAGTACCAATCTGGAAGCAAGATTGGTTTGGTGACAGATAGAGCAAAACCAGAAGGAGGGAGAAAAATTTGGAGCTTTTTAAAGTAACCAAGATTGAAATTAATAATAACTTGAATTTTGATCATGGACAAGTGGATGGAGAGGCAAGAGGGCTTGAGAGACATTTAGATGAAGGTAGATCCGAATGAGGCTGATCAAACTGACAGGTTTGATAGAATGTGAAGAGCAAGAAAGAGGATTAAAACCAAGGAAATTCCTTGGCAACCAGAGAAACTGGATGGAAGGTGACAGTGTTTTCCAAAGCAGGAAATCTAAAGGTTCATCGAAACTAACTGAAAGGAGGTAAAAAAATGCTCTGTTTGGCACGTGACGAATTTGAGACACCAGTCAGATAGGTAAATAGACGTATCTAGTTATCAGTGAGATTTATGGATCAGAAATTCAGGAAAATGATCAGAGATGGAGATAGAGATTGGAGTATTATTTAAATCTAGATGTTAATAGAAGCAGTAAGATGATAATATCCAGTGAGAACTCCCGGAGCAGTGGTTGATTGTATGCCTGCTCCCCAGAAGACAATTCTTTGTTTTTTCTTTTTCCTTCCTCTTACCACAATGAGTACAAAATAATTTATGGGTTTTATTTAGAGGACAGAGGTCAAATATGAAAGATATCTTGCCGGACAGGTGTTTAGTAATGTAGGTGAAACATCTATTTGTGATTATCTGAGCCTAGGACCTAAATAATTTTTTTTCATAATAAATACAAAATTTATTTTGTAAATTTTTTATATGCATTGTATTTTTCAGGAATGAAACTATGTATATTGGAGATCATTTTATTTACTTTTCTTTGGCTATTTGCTAAGAGTTATTCACTGTGATGGAATATGGTATCACTAGTGGCAATACGGGTCATGACATTTCCGTTACCCATGTATTACCTCTATGTCGGTTTGAAATTTCAGCTGTCGTAAGCACAAATATGACAGAGGTTTGAAACTTAGAAACATTAAGAGTTGTTACATATTCTCACACACACAAACACATTTAATTTGTGTATCACAGAATGATAAGAAAATGGGAAACTGCTACCTTGATTTTCTTTTCTATTTGAATTTCCAATGATAACATAATTGAACATGATACTCTGCACGGGTTTCACCCATGACTACCCTGCAGCTCCCTGCATTACAGTTTATTTTTACACTCCGTTCCTTACGATGCTGTCTATTGAAGGGTATGGTCTCCAAGTCATTTTGAGTACTAGAAACTGAATTTTGAGATAAGCAACAGATGTTCTGTGATCTCTTATCGCATCATCCCATGCCATAACATAGAGAATTATGTCAGCACTAAATATCAGATTTCCTAATTTTATCTTATTAGACTGTAATTTATATTCATATACTGAGATTAAGGATATTTCCCCCTTTTATTCAGACCTTTGACAATCGGTCTGGTTTGTATTTATCTTAATATTTTTAATCGAGTGTCCAGCCACACATCTAATTTTTCAGTCCCTACACTTCTCGGTCATGATGTCTTCTCATCGCCTGAATTCGATTACATCCCAATTTTTTGCATAGCTGACACACGGAGCCTAACATCTTAATTCCCTTTGTCACAAAATCTTAACTATTTTTTTTCACAATCTTTACCTTCTTTCAAAATCTTAACTGGTCAAACCACACTTGCGGTTCAATGAACACTTTTATAAATACAAAGTTGTTTTCTTTTCACGGAGACATTAAGAAACAAAATTCCTTTTCGTTGATGTAGATATTTCGTAGTGCCTGCTTGGACAGCACGTAGACTAAAATTGGAACAATACAGAATAGATTAGCATGACCCTCAAACAACAGTGATGCACGCATTCATGATACAGCTATTTTGTAAAAGTTGATTCTGTCGGTAATTTTCAGGAGGCCATACTTACATATTTGAATCTTCGTTTTTCCGGGGGTGTTATTGTCAGAACCAATGATGAATGACAACCCTAACATAGCAAGTAGAAATATTATTGCAGTGGAATCAAATTTTAGTGGTCACTGTTGAAAGAGATCATTGTATTCTGTTGCATCAAAGCTCGTATTCGAAATGCCATTCCCTATAAAAGTTCTCTGCTCTTTGTGGGGGGAGTGGGGGCACTCAGGGGTCTTTCTGCTTTAAGTAGCATAGAAACACTACGATTTCAGATGGATGCTCCTGTTGGAAAGACTGTTTCTTTCTTCAGGGTCAGAGACATAAATGGTAACCCGGAACATATGGAGGGAACAGCTACATGCAAGATGGAACAGACGACAAATTACCACCTAAAATTATATTGCATGTTTATTTTTGAAGGATTGTTTTCTTGTGTTGTTTTTGTTTGTTTGTTTTTTGGGTTTTTATTTTGTTCTGCCTTGTTTTGTGTGTTTGTTTGTTTTTGGTTTATATCTGCTGCCCTCATCACCCAGAATGTTTGCATCGGGTACACAAGATTTTGCAGTGACTTTGAGGAGTCCTGTGACCTCAGGTTATCAAGCCAGTATTTCCTCAAGCTCTGACACTCTGTGACTCTATGACTCAAGAATTATTGTCATGCTCTCCCTCCCACGGATCCTTAGAGCAGTGAGAGGCAGAATGTTCATATGAACCCATTTGGAAATTTGTCAAAATTCAAACAGACCATTACTGGCAGAGCTTGAATTTGCACAAAGCTTTTTTCTCCCCCTCCCATTCACTCTAAAAAAAAAATCAATTCTTTCCACTATACCATGCAGCTATTCTGTATGTTTCCACAAGCACTGAAGCCATGTGTAATGATTAGCATGTCAGAGCAAAAACAGAATCTATCAGGGCGATAATTTTTTTCTCGTGTATTCTTTTTATTATTTTTGATTACATGCAAACTACGTGAGCACGTCACTAGTTATCTATCTATTGCTAAACAAGTCACTCCCAAATTCGTGGCTTAAAGCAATACTCAATTCTTTTCTCGTTCGTTCTGCAGTCAGGGAGCTGGGCAGGGCTTAGCTGGGTCCTCTCACAAAGCTGCTGTCATCTCAAGGTTCAGCTGGAGCAGGATCTGCTTTCAAGCTTGCTCGGTGGTTGTTGGTAGGATTTAGTTCCTCTAGGGCTGTACGTCTGAGGACCTCACTTCCATGCTGGCTGCCGGACTGGAGCCGCCTCACCACCTGGACAGGTGGCCCTCTGCACCAGAGTCATCGTGTGCAAGAGCCAGGGAGGGAAGTCACGATCTTTCATAGCCTGACTGTGGTGTGTACGCTTCATCCTTATGCTGTGCGCTCCTCATTCACAGCAAGTCATTGTGTGCAGCCCTGAGTGACGGGGGGGTGAATACACGAGGGTGTGAACAGGAGTTGGGGATCACTGGGGGCCATGTCAGGATCTGCCCTCCACAAATGCACTCATGTTACATTGATTTGTGCAACTCGCGTCTCATACGTTCTCTCAAGAGCAACTTGATTGCTGAATGTATGTGGTTTGTGGGAGCAACTGTTTAGTAATTCACGTACATATACCTTTTGACAAACCCTGTACTGGACGCTCAGAATCCAGGAGTGAATATCCGATCCTTGCCTCAAAGGGGCTCAACTTCTGCTGATGGCTGGAGATAGACATATGAGCAAGATTCTGGACAGGGTAATAATGGGGGGGGGGTGAGCAGTGAGAGGCAGAACCTTTCCATGCCTAACATACCCATATTGTATAATTTCTCCACTGTCGTGGACTATGAGTCTAGAATTCTGTCCAGCAGGAGAGCAGACACAGAATTGAACACAAGAGACGCTAATGTCCAGGAGGAGACAAGAGCCCTGGACAGGGGTTTCATCTCTGTATTTATTGATCTCACAAGATACTATCCACGTGGTAATTGTGAAGAAAAGAAAATATTACACACATGGCGAATGTGAAGAAAACAAGATCTTACACACGTGAACTTGAAGAAAACAATTAAATAGTAATCATTAACTTGTATGTGTAAGAAGCAAAGGGTCTGGGAGGCAAGTGGGGTTTGTAATCAAGGTACCTTAGTATATTGGCATCAGATGGAAAGTAATTTCTTGCAGGTGTTATAACAAGTTACTTGTGATCCTATTACAATATCTCGCTAGCTAACCTTGGGCATTTTCACCCTACGGTGGCGACTTTCCTCCCTAAGCTTTTTTCTAACTCATTCATGTAAGTAGAACCTATTGCCCACAGTTCCCATTTTTGGTTTGTCTTTGTCTTCTTAAGTTTACATGCGAGGACCATCATGACGAGTTTCTGATCCTTCTTTTGCTGTCAGGCGGTTTGGAGGGTGATTCTTTGCCTGATTGATGAATACCAGTGATGGAGATCACGGCCATCAGATGAAAATCAGGAGTATATGCAGTATCATTGTGTTGTAAGAGGACGCCAGCCTGGTTAGACAGGCGCTTAAGGCTTCCCCATATTATATCAGGGGCAAGGACTTGCATTTGTGGAGTGGCTTCAGGATGAGAAGTCAATGAAGAGGCTTCTTCAATCTTGAAAAATGGGAACAGTAGTTGCTCATTCAGAATCCTCTGGAAGTCATGGTTGGTTGCGAGACATTCTGCCATGCCATGATATGGCTTCACTAATCCACAGAGGCCGGGAATCTGAAAGAACACAAGCATATCCTTGACCCCACTGAGAAGTTTAAACCAGCACCATAGGATGAGAGGGTTTATCTAATTTAGAAGAATGTAGCTCAGCTGCAGTTATTCCTTGAGGGTCAAGATTTAAAATCTTAATAGTGATCCTAGCATGATCAAGGAGAAGTTGAGGTTGTAATGTAGACAGCCATGGGTAATCTTCCTCCATTTCTTAAACATAATTTTAAGTTTATTATGTGCTCATCCTACAATTGCTTGGCCTTGTGGATTATAAGGAAATTTAATTTTATCTGCCATTTCCTTCTGCCTTTGTTTCCCACATCCTTCCCCCCTGGACAATTTTGACCCTTAAAATCTTTAAGGTTACTGAGGGTAGATGGTCTTCTCTTCTGTAACTTCTTACTGCTAAATAGGGGGCATAGAAATGTACCCACCTACGGGTCAACATTGATCAGTTGGGGTAAGTATAGGGGAGTTATGAAAGGGAAAGACAGAGTTCAGGGAAAATGGAGCCTCTTTGTGTAGAAAGGGTCATCTGTCTACTGGAAATTATAGGGGTCCAACAAGAGTCACAAAACTATGACAAAAAGACTTATGATTAAAAGATCTGATGCAATTGACAAGGAAATTCAGTTGTTTCTGTAGCACATAATGCTTCAATAATCGTAATATCAAGTGATAACCTTATACCAAAAATTATGAAAACTAGGATTTGCATATAATCTCTAGAATAGTTATAACATTTACTCAAATGTAACCTAAGGGTTATTATTTGTTTGACAGTGCTTCCAGAGTAACTTAACATACCAAAGAAGCCTAATTGGTCAAAAAGACTTCATTTATAATTTAAGTCTTGGGAGATGTGTTTTAAAAAAAAACCTCAGAAAGCTACAAAGCACAAAGCATATTTACCATCAGACCCAAATATCCATAGTTTCTCTGCAATAAGAAGCCAAAAGCGGATAAGCCTTGTTTAGTAATCAATGCTTTAGTATCCCATCCTATTTAGAAAAGGCCTAGATGTCCAATGAATTCAATCCCAATTTATCATGCAAGCAAAACTTTTTTGGTTACTAAAACCTTTGAAAGCTATCTCAACAATTATCCATGATCACTATGAGACAAAGTTAGCCATTACATTAAGTCATAACATGAGAATATTTCACCTTTGGTAAACAGGTCTATTTCAAACCAACAAACTTATGTTTGCGTCCACCTAAGACAATTTGTTCCCCATGGTTAATTTTTACCTGGAACACTGGTGGGGAAATCTGAAGTGAGTGGTCTTTGCTCCATGACATCTCAGAGACCATGTTTAAAGGTTGGGAAAAGGTTTCTATAGCTAACAATATGGCTCACAGTTCTGATTAGAACTGGGTCTGGTGTATAATATATGTTCCCAGTTTCTTCCAGTCTTCCAAAGGCCTGAAGCCTTGTGAGTTTTCCCCGAGGCATCTGTAAACACTGCAAGGGCATTCTTAATAGGTTGTAGCATCTGGGTAAGGATGTTGTCAGAGGGCATCTTTTGTTCCTTTAAAAGGTTATATTTTTTCCAATGACAAAATGGGGAGCCAGTGTTCTCTGGATATAGGGGTGCCAAAGGGCTGGCTGAAAATAAAGAGGCTTAGGTTCCTTGGAAATTTTCTTTAATTTACTTTGGGTGAGTCTATATCTTCATAAACATCATCCACACTCAGGGGGATAATGGCCATAGGGACAATAGACCACAGAACATTAGGGCCTTCCGTATGGTGTGTCATTGGTGTTTCACCTATTCGTTCCCAAATGTCTAGGTTGAAGGTTCCTTGCTAGGGAAACCAAGAACAGCATCAAGACTGAATGATAATTAGTAATTTAAGGAGTGCTATACGAATGTATTGTTTCTGTTTCGGGGATAGGGAGTCTCCCATATGATTCTTTCAAAAGTTCCATGGCAGCGAATCCTAATATAGTTTCACTTTTCTCTTACCTTGTCAGGAGAGATTGTAGTCATGTGCACTTTTTTCTTTTTTAGAGGTCTAGTCATTCCACAGCATTCTGCAGTCCTTGAGTTACATGGGCTTCTTAGTCACGTCAGCTTATAGTCATGTCGCCTTCTTAGCTACATCACCTTCTTAGCCACGTCACCTTCTCGTCACTTCAGCTTCACGTCAGGGTCACCATCTGTTGCAGACTATGAATCTGGCGTTCTCTCTTGTCCAGCAAGAGAGTGGACACAGAATTGAATACAAGAGAGGCTAAGGTCCAGGAGGAGGCAAGAGCCCTCAGCAGGGGTTTCGCCTACGTATTTATTGAGCTCTCAAGATCTTGCAAACGTGGGGAACGTGAAGAAAACAAGATTTTACACATGTGAACATGGAGAAAACAATCTGACAGTAATCATTACCTTGTATGTGTAAGCAGCAATGGGTCTGGGAGGCAAGTGGAGTTTATAATCAAGGTATATTAGTATCTCGGCATCAGATGGAAAGTAACTTCCTGCAGGTGGTATAACAAGTTACTTGCGATCCCATTACAATATCTCGCTAGCCAACCTCAGGTGTTTTCACCCTGTGGTGACAGCTTTCCACCCTAAGCTTTTTTCTAACCATTTATGTAAGTAGAACCTGTTTCCCCACACGCCACATCCATGGCCTTCTGTTGGGCAAGCAATAACATCATTTTGCTCTTAAAATTTGGTTTATTCAGTCAACCATCAGTGGTCAGTCCTTACTCCCTTGTAGTGAAATGGGAGCAAATGGGATGATTGTAAAACTATGGTACGAGTCTGGCCAATTGGCCCAAAGAAAGGAGTGGTCACATCCACAATGGAGAGCAGTAAGGAAAGGTCTTCGTGGGGAAATGGAGTGAGATTTGAGTCTTGAAAGTCAATATCCCAGTTGGATGGGTGGGTGTATATGGTTGGTGGTGCCATTTAGCAAGGCAAGGAATACATGGAAAGAAGCAGGTTCAGATGCAGTGTGAAATATGATCTTAATAGTACATTAATCAGGGTTTGGATGGAATATATAGAATCCATGCTATCGAGTTAAACTTAAAAAAAAAAAAAAAGACTCATAAAGGCTCTTGCACAATTCCTAGAAGGGCTCAAGAAGCTGCTCCCAAACTGAGGCATCACAGGTCAACTTCCTACATGAGAAAAAGACATTCATTAGCCTGCCTCTCTGGAAATTCCACGCATCATCGATTCCAACATTTGAACTGGTCTCACATCTGTGACTGCAATTGTAGGAATGTTGGGAAATTCAGTCTGAGGGTTTTCCAGCCCTGTTAGAAGGGCATCATGGGGATGATGGGAGCCATTTCTTAGCATCAGTCACACGTTTACTTTGATATGTTGTTTGAAGTGCGTGTGGGACACCCTTGTGGAGAAGCCCAGTAAGGATCAGCTAGCCAGGGGCAACCCACATGCAAGAGATCTGGTGTTAGCTGAAACCCTGAAAATATGTATCACCCAAAAAGAATGTGGGAACCAACAAAGGCTCCTAACAACTCTCTTTGGTACTGTCTATTCATTTTTAGAAAGAGCCAAGAACATTAGAACTCTTAAGTTGCCAAGAACCAATTAGAGCATCTATTTCAACTTTAGTCTAATATTTGAATTTGTTGGCTTCCTGGCTAAATTAATGAGTAATTACACTGAGCTTAATATCTTTTAAAACAACCCACCCCATTGTCAGACAATGTGCTGTCTCTGAAACTGTGTTAGATTCATCCGAGATTATTCTCCCCCAAACCTCCACCCATTCATTCTTTTTTTCTGTACTGGGAGCTGCACAGAATATGTTTGTGCCCTATTTCCTTCAAATGTCTATCAAAATTTATAGGGAATTCCTAATACCACAAGCCCCTCTTTGGATCACAAGCCATAAGTTGCTTCGAATGCTTGGCAAAACTTCCTGGAAAGAGACAATGAAAATCCTAGAGGATTTTGTTTCCCGGTGTTCTGTGGCTCCCCAGTGCTCTGAAACGATTCGTGAAGCTTGATCACCATCACCCTCACCCCCAGCTTCACCAGCCCCTGAACCCACCTAAGGCATCTCACTGACTCCCACCTCCCTCTGAGCTGGCTGACAGGTGTCGCCTCTGCTTACCCCCGATCAGCCATGCTGTAGGTGGATCTGTACCTTTCCCCCATGACTCTTCTTGCCACTGTCTCCATCTCGATTTCTTCATCTGAAGCGTCTTCGTTCCTGGACAGTAGCAGCAAACCCAGAGAAAATCTGATGCCTGTAAGTGAGTAACCTCAGAGCCAGATAAACACAAAGAAATAGATCTCAGGATTCCATGTTTAAGGATATCATTTTGAATTTTAAAATCTGACCAGCAGATACCAGGCACACCTGAGTGTCTGATGCCACTAGGAGGCACAGTTAGAAAAGGCAGCCGAGGTCTGGAAAAGCAGACTGATCGTAGATGACATCTCGTTAAAAGGAATTGTTTTGCAATGGTGATTTTGTAGCACAGTGAAGCTAACGATTCCTAATCTGCTGTGCAACAGAGGTACTGTGCTAGGGCTTTCATTTACTGGTTTGATTTAACACCTAAGAGTAAGGTAACTGTTACTCTCTCTTTATCATAGACAAAAAAAAAAAATGAAAGCTCAGAGCTGTTAGGTAACATGTCTCCGTATTAATTAATTCATTCATTAGCATCGCTTTTTATGATATTGCACCTGAGAAGCACGGCAGGATACAAGATTAAGATCCTTTTTGGTCTGTCCTGTCACTCAGCGCATTAAATAGGACCAGATTTAGGTTCCACCAAAAATTCTTAGGATGCTCTAACTTTGTATTTTGTTTTGCTTCATCTTCTCCAGAAAATTGCTTTCCCTTGTCATCGCATCAATAAATCTCCATCCAAAACATCTCCCTCAGGTAACGTCACACCTGGCAGATTTTGATTCTCAGCTTACCTTCCCCTCTATTCGGCTCATGCAGGTTTGGGGCATCAGTGTCGAGCAGGAGCCTTTAGAAGAGGGTGTGATTGCTTTCATCAACTTCTGAGCTAACCCACATCCCTCATGCCTAGAGTGGGGAAAAGGTTGGGATTTATTAAGTGCCAGGTGATAAACCTGACAAGACGGCTGGGACATTGTTTAGGAAATTGGAGTTGCAATCTCACTGCTGGTGACTGCTTGTTGATTGGCTTAAAGAATGTAATGATTTCAAGAGGTCTGGAGTCCAGAAGCCTTGACCCACTGCCTGGCACTTTTGCAGACTCGTTTTACAGATGCATTAATTGAGACCCTAAAGGATGGAGTAATGAAGTGTCTTTCCCAAAGTCAGAGAGAGAATTAGTGACAGAAATGGGCCAGAATTCAGAATTGTGAAGTGTTATATCCAAACTCACCACCTCCCCCTGCCCCCACTGCACACGCGCGCACACACACACACACACACACACACACACACACACTCCAACTAGACCCTCTCCTTCTCTGAGAGATAGCATCCTTCACGGAGGTACATTACCCACAGGTAAACATCAGATCCAATGGCCAGAATCTGGTTGGTGCTGTCCATTAAGCGGTGATCTTGGCATTCTCTCCTAGAAACTAGATTTGTTAGTGGGAATGTTGTTCTACCTACTCATTTTCCTATATCACATGCTTCCATCATCTTATTTCTCTTGACCAAGTGGGACATTAGACCGCTTGGAAAATTTTTACAAATGCATATTGTATCCATGTGTGCAGTACGAGCCCTGTTTCAAATATGTATATACATTGGCAACCTCTCCTTTTCCCTTCAGGAAGTTGGAAACAGATGTTTCAGCTAAACTAATAACTGTGCTTCTGTATTTGTGTTTGGAATTCAAAGAACTTCCATCCAGTGGATTAAAGTCAAATTCATATAGTTTGCCTGATGAAGCGAAACAATAACACGTTTGATAAATGTAGGAAGTTTTTGTCATTGGAAGATATTCTCCATTTGCTTTTTTTTTAATTTTTTTTTTTTACCTTTATTTATTTTTGAGAAACAGAGTGAGACCAAGCATGAGTGGGGGAGGGGCAGAGAGAGAAGGAGACACAGAATCTGAAGCAGGCTCCAGGCACAGAGCCAGACGCGGGGCTCGAACCCACGAACTGTGAGATCATGACCTGAGCCGAAGTCGGGCGCTCAACCGACTGAGCCACCCAGGCGCCCCTCCATTTGCTTAAAAAGGTGTGTGAAAACTGTGTATGAACAGGGGCTAGAATTTCACTTTGTTCAATTACCATAAAAAATATCTCCCGCTCCGTATCATGAGAACTCATCGATGCTAGCACCTTCCGTGCAGCCTGCGCCGTATCTGCAGAGACAGATGCCCATCTTCTTAGGCACCGATAGACCGTGGTTTATTCTTTATTTTTTTTTTTCACAGTTTACCCTCCAGGAACTATCATAGTAAAGAATTCATTTTAGCGTAAAAGTGCACCTACCAGTAACAACTTTGGATTGCGAGGAACTTGTTCTGGGAGTGTTCCGCAAGGCGAGCAAACATGTCTAATCAGTCTTCACTTGATAAATCAGTGACGTCTTGCAGTACGAGTCGTAGGTGACGTGGAATGTCACATGATCACAACTTAGCCAATGGTTCTTAAGATTCGCTTTGAGGTACAGATGCTTTGGATGACAAGCATGTTTCTGGAACAAACTATGCTTGCAAACTGAGCTTTACTGTCTGTCGAGAGAGCGAGCGAGAGAGAACTAATTGTCTATCGTATTCCAGGCTCTCAGAAGGTAAAAATAAGTAAGAATTGCTCCTGCCATCAAGGAGCTCGCATTTCCATAGAAGACACGTACGTGGATGCAAACAACTGCATACCGTGTAATAAATGTTCACAGTGCCACCTGGTGTGCACAAGAACTTCCTGTTTTCTCCCTCTTGCACATGAATGAAGGGAGGCACGGATGGCCCAGCTTGAAAGATGAAGAAATACAGGATTACACGTGTGAGTAACCTACCCAGTGTCCCACGGCAAGGAAGTTGCAGAGCGCACAGTTCAGGCCCTCTGACTTCTTGGCCAGCGCTCACCAACCCTCTTCATCAGCCTTTGAAGTGGGAGTCACGCGCCAGAGAGCTGGGTGGGCGCACCAGACCAGAGGGGCTGGAGGTGTGACAGAGGGGAGGGGCGTAGAGCTGGGGAACCTGTTCTACCTCCATGTTCTCGCTCTCTCATCAGTGGGAGAGGTCGATCTGTGAAACATACGTGCTATTCTCCAGCTTGTACATCCCAATGAGGACAACGACACAGTCCTTTCCTGGGGCTTTAGCTCAGCCTTTCTGCTTATTAGGTTTGCATGTGTGTGTGTCTGTGTTTTCTGTTGGTTCGCATGTTTGTTTTCCACAAGTCTGCCTATAGCATGTTTTCCTCTCACAAAATTCTGGCGAAAGCCATTAAAGTTGTTATTCGTTTTCCACCAGACAATTTTACTGGCCACTATGCCTTGATCTAGCATAGGCACTTTGCCCGTGTTCCCATCTCTTGACCCAGCCTCTGACCGATCTGAAATAAACTAATCGGATTTGCTTGGCACTTGCTGCCTGTTGGTGAAGCACCCTAACACCTTGCTCTAACTACTGGCCATGGCGATTTGTTTCAGTTGTCAAGATTTACGCTTAGTTTTCTCTGTCTTTAAAATAGAAAGAAGGGCATTCATTTATTCATTCCTTCACTCAGTATACAAACATTTATTGACCACCTCTGTTTATATCAGGCCTCGTGGTAGAGATTAGAGATGCCATTATCAGCGGAACCCAGTCTCTTCGCAGGAAGAGGCGGAGTTAATGCAGGGTGATGGACGCTATCGTAGAGGTGCACGGACTATAGGATCAGGGCACAGAGAAGGTAGAAAGAAAACCAGATTTCCTAGAGGAGACGGCATCTGCACTAACATTTTGAAGGACAACCGATGAATCAGGTGGATGGTGCAGAAAGGGTGGTTTCTCAAGGTCAAGGAGAATAGGAGGTGCAAAGGCACAGAAGCATGAACGTGCTGGGTCTGTTAAGGAGCCTGACTGTGGGACTGTGGATGTGAAGGGGGTGTAGGGCAGAGCCGAGGGAGAAGGGCCTGGAGGCAAAGTCAAGGGGTAGATTGTTTAACAGTCTGAGCAGATGATCCTTTATCCTAAAAGTCAGATGGTCTGAAACTTGGGTCCACGTGCTGATGTCTGATGTCCATGAGGCATCTAAAATGCCACATATTTGTCTCCATAGAGGCAGTTTGGGGGGAAGAGACAACACTGTGGTGAGTTGTTCAAAGACATTCTTGACCCATCATATTTTGAAAACATTTCTTTAGGCAACAATGTACCATTGTAGATCATTAACATGGGGAAGAAATGATCGAGTCAGTGCTTTAGAAAAATTCTTAACATGCACTGGAACTATTTGCTCCCGTGTAATTCATATGAATAAATTCAGTTGTCGTTTCCATGGCGTGCAGAGAAATACTCTTTGTGATAAGCTACAAGAACATAAAACTGTTTGACCAGATATGCAGACTCCTCAAATTTTGGCAACTTCTCTGCATCTTCAAAACTGGGTAATCTGGAAAGTACTGAAAAGGTATTATTTGGAAACAAAGCACGCTATTTGAAAAGACTTGCAACTCTTGCCTACGGGAAGCATGGCATTTGGGGAAAAGGCTTGTCCCATGTACTTTGGGTCTGTGGGCCGTGGCCCTGAATGGAACAGTGAATGGCTGACACATCCACTGACGTTAGTTGCTACATTTCTATATACATAGCTTCTCCACGATTTTTAAACAAATGCTTATGTTTTTATCAAATGCGAAAATGCAAAGCCCGGAGGGCCCTTCGGGAACTTATGCAAGGAGTTCAAACAGGATTTGAACCTTGAACTTCTCCCACATCCACACTTGATGAATTTGCAAATTCTCCAGTTTGGGAAAATGTGATAAGTGTTAGCAGTAATTACAGTTTTCATGCAGAAATAAACAGTAACTTTTTTTTTTTTCTGATGAATGAATTAAGCAAAATATCCAACAGAGTTTCTGGTTTGTAAACTTGCTCCGGAGAGAAAGCAAAGGTTGTGCGTTTTCGAAATGGCATATTTAAGACAAAGAAAGAGGAGAAAGAGGATATAACGTGGTCTCTGGAGTAGAACCATTTCACAGCCCTGATCACAATCTGCCATAGTTATGTATTGAGGTCGAGGAGTTTTTTCGTGGATGTTACAAGTTGGACAGCAGGGGGATAAATAGATAAGTCAGAAAAAGAACAGCAGTGGACAACGAGACTGAATCAGGGCTTAATAAGTGCAAGTCGTTTTCTGAGTATGATCCCATATAAACCTCACAACAACCCTATGTGACTCTTATCATATTTAGCCTCTTTTTACAGATCGAAAAAAAATACCTAGTCTTGAAAATGACTTGCTTACATGAGTGAATCGTGAAATTGGCAGCTTGTGTATTCGTTTAGTTTTGCTGGCTATTCTAACAAAAATCCCCAAATTTCAGTGACATCGCGGTTAATTCTCCCTCCTGAACAGTCAAAATGGGTGTTTCTGGTGGACGGAGATTCATTTTCTTACTTCTGAGACTTAGTTCTTTTTAGCTCGTGGCTGATCCATCCCTCACGTCTGTGGAGTCCCCTGCTTCTAAGCAGGGAAGGGAAGACGGACAAAGCTTACCTGCCTTACAATATTCCAGTGCTGACAGCTAGTCACATGGTCTCAGGTGGTGGCAAGAAGTTTGCAAATGTAGCTCCAGGCTGGGTGTCAACTTCCCAGAAACAACCGTATGCTATAGAAAGGTCGCTCAGGGACGCCTGGGTGGCTCAGTTCATTTGAGTATCCAACTTCGGCTCAGGTCATGATCTCTGAGCCCCACATCGGGCTCGTTACTGTCAGCGTGGAGCCTGCTTCAGATCCTCTGTCCCCCTCTCTCCCTGCCTCCCCTGCTCACACACTCTCTCTCGCAAAAATAAATAAACATTAAAAAAAAAAAAATAAAGGCAGCTCAAATTTTTGATAGAGAATTAACGGTCTGTTACAGAGTCCATCCTAAGTCTATTTATAATGTGAGTGGTTCTCAACCCTGTCGGATCCGAATGTCCCTGTTTTGTAACGAATAGTTGAATGCTTGCTCTACCATCTGGAAATAAATTCGTTAATTGCATAACCTACCTACACACAAATTTTCAAAAAGCAGATAGCATTCTTCCATGTAACAGAATGGAGACATGAAAGAAACTTGCAATAAGATAATAGATGTTTCAAGATGTAATTACTTAGTAACAAATTCCCTAAGAGACAGTGTATTAGTTACTTGTGTGTACAATCACGACGTGTGTGATAGCTATGCACTTCCGTGTTTTGTAATTAGACATTAAAACGTCATTATCAGAGATTTGGGGTTATGTGATTTTACAATATAGTAAACAGGTCTTAGTAAACTTCCAAAGTAAAGAATTTACAATCTCCTCTCAGTATATACAAGAAATGTTTTCTATATTGCATATCAATATCATGAAAACAGATTCTGTATTTGTATGTAAATTAAGGTGAGTTTTATGCACAGATAGCTATAAGTAGTTTTTTTGTTTGTTTTTGCCTCCGTGAATAGCCAGAGGAATTCAAAGTCCGGTCATTGTTCAGGACCATCCTTCACACTGCGGGATATCTGACAATCCTGTTTGGTGCACAAAATTCAAGTCACGTCCCCTCAATTATTATGACGACAGAAGCATTTACGACCTTTACAAAATGCCACTTGGGACGGATACCTCCTCTCTATCAAAAACCATGCCAATAGTCATATTTCCTCCCTGAGCTTGAATTTTTGAGGAAACTCTTTAAATTTTGAGAATAGTTTTAGAATTACAGAAAAATCATAAAGACAGTATAGAAAATTTCCATTTAACCACACCCAGTTCCCTCTGTTGTTACCATCTTCTATCCATATGGTACATTTGTCACAGTTATAAGCAAGGACTGATATTTATTATAATCTTAAGTCCAACTTTATTCTGTTGTCCTCAGTTTTTACCTATTTTTTTTTTCTTTCCTAAGATCCCATCCAAGATATCACATTACATGCCTTTACTTGTCATGTGTACTCAGGTTCCTCTTGGCTATGACAGTTTCTCAGACTTTCCTTATTTTTGATAATCTTGACAGTTCTCGGGAGTGCTAGTCAGGTGTTTTGTAAAACACCCTTCAGTAGGGATTTATCTGATTTTTTTTTCTCATTATCAGACTGGACTTTGAGACGTGGAGAGCAAGGCACTTTCGTTACTTCATATCAAGGGCACTTTCCCTCAACGGGACTCATCATTGTCCATGGTGCTCTTGATTATCCAGTTGGGGTAGCGTTGGTTAGGTTTTTCCACTTGAAGATGATCTGCCTCCTTTTCTGCTCTGGACTCTGAAAGGAAGCCACTGTGTGTAGTTTATGCTGAAGGAGCAGGGAGTTACGTTCCGCCTCCCCGAGGGTAAGAGTGTGGACAGAAATGATTTGGAATATCTCTCTATGGGGGATTTGTCTCTCCTTCATGATTTTAACTTATTCAGTTGCCTATTCACATGTATTTGTATGGCTATACATCCATGAGTGCATACTGAAATAAATAAATTTTAAAATTAAAAATAATAATTAAAGGGGTGCTGGGTGGCTCAGTTGGTTAAGTGTCAACTCTTGATTTCTCACGGTTCATGAGATTGAGCCCTGTGTAGGGCTCCATGTTGAGCACGGACCCTGCTTGGGATTCTCTCTCTCCCCCCCGTCTCTCTTTGCCCTTCTCCCACTCACACGTACTTTTTTTCTCTCTCTCAAAATAAATAGATGAACTTAAAAATATTAAGTAAAATATAAATGATAAATGTAAGTAATAAGTTAAAAGAAAATTAATTTAAAAATCAGGAAGGAGAGACTATTTGGTTTATAAGATACTACCACTGTATTTTAGTTCCTCAGATTGTTGCAGCTTTGGTATCGGTAGTCCCACAGTTGGGTTTTGTGTCCTTTGACGCACCCTCGACCTTCTTCTTCCTCTTTCTCCCCCTCCTCCTCCTCCCCCCGCCTCCCCCTCCCCCTCCCCATCCCCCTCCTCCCCATCCCCCTCCTCCTCCTCCCCCTTCTCCTCTCCTCCTCCTCCTCCTCCTCCTCCTCCTCCTCCTTCTGCTTCTTCTTCTTCTTCTTCTTCTCCTCCTCCCCTCCTCCTCTCCCTCCTTGGCCTCCTTCCCCTCCCCACCCCTTCCCCTCCTTCCTCTCCCCCTCTGTCTCCATCTCTGAAGCCATAGGATGGTCTAGCCTCATTCAATTCTAGCATATACGTACAGTGACATCAGAACTGTTCATCTGTACCCCATGAGAAACAGTGTTATCAGCCAGACTACACTGCTTTGATGCAGTCCCCTGTACTTTGAGCCTTACAGACACCACTTATCTTCAAAGTGCCAGGCCCACACATCTTCCACCCTCTTCAGTAAAGTGACTTCATTCGTTTGTCATATAGTCATGCTACTTTATCAGAGTTCACATTCCATCCCTGGATGCCTCATTCTGATAAATATTTTTCTTTTAATTTGTTTACATGAAAGTCGACTCTGGGTGCTGTAAATTTCAATAGCTTTTGACAAATGCATGGTGTCCTTCATGTACCATTTTCCCGTCATGCAGAATAGTTTCACCCCCTGAGGAATTCTCCTCTGCTCTACCTGCCAACTTGGAAACCAGTGGTCTTCACTGTCCCTGGAGCTCTCCTTTTCCAGAATGTCAAATCAATGCAATTAGACACTGTGTAGCCTTTTCAGGTTGGTTTCTTTACTTACCAGTATGCATTTAAGACTCATTTATAGCTTTGTGTGACTGGCTAGCTTAGTCCTTTTAAAACCAAATAGTATTCTGTGTGTGGATGAACCACTGCTTCCTTACCTGTTTTCCTATTGAAGGGCATGTCGGTCATTTCTAGTTTTTATGATTGTGGGCAAAGCTACTAGAAATCTTCACGCACAGGTTTTTGTGTCAATGTACATGTTTAAATCAGTCGGGTAAATACCGGGAGTGCAATCGCTTTATCGTATAGTAGGACCATGTTTGGCTTTAGGAAGCCTATGACAGTCTGTCTTCCAAAGCGACTGTGTCGTTTTGTATCCCCACTAACCAGGAATGAGTTATGCAACCGTGATTATAGCTTATAGCTAATGTCCCTCAACGGAGACATGGAGAGCACTGCAGTGCGAATTCTTCGTTTTTCAAGACTGTCTTGTGCACTACGAGAGGGTTAGCATTTGCGGCCTTCTGGTGCTAAATGCTGGCCGTATCCTCAGTCAGTGCTACAGCCAAGAGCATCCTCACACAACTCTAACATCCTCAGGCAAAGAAGTGTAGCCCCCCATGCTGAAAACTACCGATCTCTATGAAAATTTATAAGGGGGCCCCTGAGTAGCTCAATCGGTTGAGTGTCCGACTCTTGATTTGGGCTCAGGTCATGATCCCAGGGTCAGGGGATTGAGCCCTGTGTCAGGCTCTGCACTGAGGTTGGAGCCTACTTCAGATCTCTCTCTCTCTCTCTCCCTCTCTCCCTCTCTCCCTCTCTCCCTCTCTCCTTCTGCACTTTTCCCCCCACTCGCACTCTCTCTCAAAAAAGTTTATAATAAACATACAAGCTTGTGTTATAATAAAAAATATAAAGGATGCCAAATTATCTCCCAAATGTAAAAAAAAAAAAAAAGGTACGCAAAATATCCTTTTAAAAGCTAGAGAGAAAGATACCAACACGTTGAGGATAATCGGGTCTAAATGTGGGAACTATGGGTAACTTTTACCCTTATTTACTTCCTTTGAAACTCTTCCTGTGATTAACATACAGCACTCTCCTAAGATAAAAATATGTAAACATTATTCAAGAGTATTCTACCTAATGAAATGATTAATGAGTAAGTTTATTATGTTGAGTGGATTCTAAGTAGCTTTTGCTATAATAGCTATGTTCTTATTTCTTAGCTAGACTTCCATTCTTTCCTGAACCCAGGCCAATGTGCTTCTCACACACTCCCTTTGATTGAAAATAGTGACAAGACAAAAATGAAAGACAAGGAAAATGACAGAAAACAGCCAGAAGGTTTTTTCTTTTTCTTCCCCATGTTCTGTGCGCGCATGCTTCCAAATGCATTCTGCAATGATAATGGACCGTGTCCACTGTACCTTCCCTTCTCCAATTTTTTGGAGTCTCCAGTTGTAAATTCCAGGGTCAGTTTTCTAGTTAAGATATAGATGTTTTTCACATTGCATTTCAGAGAGACGGACAGGGAGAGAGAGAGAGAGAGAGAGAAGGGCAAAGCTAACAATATAATGCATGTTGAGAGGAGAAGACTCTTTAAAACTGTTTTAATGTCTTATAAGACAGGCAATTTGGGCATAAGATATTTTGCCTGGCAACCATTACCAGCGGATTCTGAGTGTTAAGGGAGATTTCATAGAATATCATATCTTGGCTATTTTCCACTCACTGATGAAAACTAGTCGGACACATTTACAAGAGCAAAATGATGTCTATAGGGACTGCTGAGAACACTTTCAGCCGAGTTTGGAAAAAGAATGCACTTTCGTGCCAGGCAGATCTAGGTTGTAAATACTTCTCTGCTTCTTTCTGGCTCCATGACCTCAGACAAGAGACTCAGTCTCTCCGGGCCTCAATTTCCTCATCTTAAAATCAGGATTGTGACTGGGTTACTGAGAAAATTAAATACATAAGGTCCCTAGCACCCTTGTAGACATTAACTTTGTCTTCTTAATATATTTCCGGGACCTGGAATTGAAAGAGGAAATTAATTTCAGCCAGCATCAGATCAATGTTTGCTGCTGTTTTGGAAACTGGCTTTTCAGGAATTGAACATTTTCTTCCTCTAAAGGGGGAAAATGAATTCTATTTCATGCACTTTACGTGTATATCAGTTATCTATTGCTCTATACCCAATCACCCTAAAACATAGTGCAATAACAATAATGAGTTTATTATTTCTGATGATTCTGTGGGTTGGTTGGACAGTTCTCATCCTCGCCCGGGCTTCATCGTGTGCCTGCAACGAGGCAGAGGTTCAGCTGGGGCAAAACTACCCAAAATGGGCCCGTTTACAGGTCTGGCAGTTCGTGCTGGCGGTTCGCCGAGCTCCTTGGTTCTCTTTATTTGGCTTCTCTTCCTCCAGTAGACCAGACTGAGCTTGTTTATATGATGGCAGGGACGTTCCAAGATGTAAGCACAGAAGCTATAACATCACTTTCACCAAAACAAGTCACGGGGAGCCCAGATTCCGGGGCTGAGGAAAGAGGTGCCGTTTCTTTATCAATGGAGCTGCAAAACACTGTGACTGTACTTTTTCAATCGGCCGCAACATGTCTCTGGACCTGTAATAATGATCGCAAATGCTCTGTGAGGTAGACATTGTGATTCGTGTTAATTAAGTATTAGGTAACAAATTCAGAAAGAAGCGATGTATGGTGGTTACACGGGAAGATTCTGGAATCAAACTGCCTTGGTTAGAATTCAAGCTGCCTCCGTGCCCACTCAAAGTAGATTGTGTGACCTGGGGAGAGTCACTTGACGCATTCATTTCCTACCGCTCTTCTAACAGATCATCGGAAACATAGTGGCTTAAAGAACACAAATTACTTTTCTTATGGTCTTGGAGGTCAGAAGTCCAAAATCAGCATCAGTGGGCTGAAATCAAGGTGTCAACACCTTCAGGAGGATCCCGGGGCGAACTTCCTTTGCCTTTTCCAGCTCCTGGAGGCTGCTTACATCACGGTCCTGCCTCACTCTGCCCTGCATTGCCACTCCCATCATGGCATACATCTAACTCCCGTCCCCCTGCCCCACTCCTTGGGATTAGATTTGACCCACTCGGCTGATCTAAAATCATCTCCCTGTCTCAAGACCCTTGATGTAATCACATTGGCAAAGTCCCTTTTGCCAGGTAAGGAGACATATTTGCAAGTTCCAGGAATCGGGACGTGGATATCTTTATTTTGCAGGAGGTAGGTTATTCAGTCCGCAACCCTTGGGCAAGGTGAACTTGATGCCTCAGTTTTCTCGCCTGTTAATGGGGTTAACGTAGCTATTTCATAGCTTTGTTATGCAAATACCATGCACTAAATATGTATGGTGTTTACAATGGTGCCTGAACCAAGGAAGCTCCTTGTAAGTAATAGCTATTATTTCCATCATTATTTGTACCATTTCACTCAGCTTACTAAATGGGGACCGAACACCCAAACTTGGCTTCCTGGCTGCACATGGCTTCTGAATGAATCGCTCATTTTTTTAATTGATAATCTTTGATATAATCTAAGTCACCAAGTCATTTATGCATAGTGAACACGATGATTACCAAGAGTCAATGTCTAGTGGAAAGTCGGTAGAAACAGTTCAACTGTAGAACAGGGGCTCAAAATGAACTTTAAAAAACCACATACTGTGAAAAGAAAAACTTTCTGTGGGGGCTTATGAGGTGCCACCAGATGTCTTATTGTTCTCAAAGTCCTTCACTATTGGTGACTTCCTCGTCGGGGCACACATTGTTTTCATCTTCTAAATGAGAAAGCCAAAACTCAGAACGGTTGAGGATACCGAGGTCCCAAAGGGGTTTAAGTCTTCCCCATTATGGAAATCCCGCTCTTATCCAATCCCGCCCATCGGCAATAAAAGGAATTCTTACCAAATGACTTCTTCATTTGAGACACTGTTGGGCTCTCCTTCCCTCGACTTTCCCAAATAAATAAAAGAGTGGAGGAGAAATCTAGGACAGGGAGCTTCTAGGCACAAACCCTTCTTGGTGCAGCCTGGGGGCAGCCAGAAAAGGCATTCCTGTAAAAGCTCCCAAAATACTTAGGCAAATCTTAAAGTTAAACAAGGTACTTGGTCCAAGTAGCTTAATTGCATCTCAGAAAAGTGAGCATAAAGAAAGGGTTTATTGATGGGCATGAGGAAGGTGGGGGTGGATGGAACAGATTTTCCCTACCGTGGGCCACTCCCAGCCTGGGTGGTCCTCGCAAGCTCAGATACTGAATTCAGTAGACCAGGGCTTGGACTCCAATGCTGTTCCTTACAGTGCTGTTGCTTTTGGGGTTTTGGAGGTGAAGGAAGGAAAGAGAAGAAGGAAGGAAAGTGAACCCAGAAGATATCAGGAGTCTGGCTGGGAACGATAAACAGTGGGAACGACCCCTATATTCGTTACTTGTAAAATATTCACAAAAACTGAACGAGATGGAAATTCAAGAAAAAGCAGCAGATGACTATATTAGGCCTTTTGGAATTTAATTTATATAATGAGGCGAGGAGTTAAGTAGTATCCCACACTTTGCAGATGAGAAAGTTGAGTTTAATCGACTTTGCCAAGGACACAAAGCCAGTATGTGGCGGAACTTGGAATAGAATTTAGGTCTAATTACTCTGAATCCAATGTAATTCCAAAAACATCAAATATCTGTGCTTTCCCCCAAACTTTGTTGTCTTACCATTGCAACATCTGGAGGTGCTGTAGCAATCAGGGTCTCAGCAGAAAACAGGATCAAAGAACGAAGCAAAGGCTGTTTAATGAAAGGCTTGTATATACAGGTGTAAATAGTGTTCAGAGAACCAAGAAGTTATAACCACGGTCTTCATCCTTACTGGGAGCAGGTGCTGCCTTTAGGCCTGGAAGGATGAGAGGGGGATGTACATTTACAGAGCCCAAGATAGCCGGAGCCATGGGAGAAGGGCTGCCCAGTAGGGGGTGGGCATTGGTAGAGATGTACCTACTTTCACACCACTGTCCCGATGGGGGCAGGCGATGTGAGGATAAACCCTCAGACCTCTCTTCTTCTCCAGCCTCCAATATCCTGCCAGGTTCTCTGGTTGCCTGAAGTCAACCTAAAGTTAGAAGTCAAAGGAGTTAAGGGTGAAGAATGTAAGTCAGTGTCCTGAGGCACAACGAGAAGAAGAGACTGTATCTAGAAGAGGCCACAGAGAACATCCAGCTCATCTAATTCTCATGGTAACATCCCAGTCTAAGAGGAAAAACCAAGTTCCGTTTTGCCCAACCTCTGACAGTCCATTTTTTTAAATCTGTAAGCCCATCAGTGATGGATAAGCTGAGGCTGAATCAATGCCAAACACGTTTTCTAGAAAAGTTTTCTGGGAAGTGTGGTGATAGCTGTTTTGAGGAACTGGAAAAGTAAGTATATGGCACATTTTGCTATGTGTGGGAGGTAACAGGTTTGAGGAGAGAGAGCAGAAAATATCCTGGCCGTGTCCAGAGGAATTTTGCATGGGGATCCCACTTAAGGATGGCAATCTTAAGGTTCTGCTCTTCCCCAACATCACTGGACAACTGGGTTACCACGCATGAGGCACTGTATGGAAAAGAGTGGAAGGAAAACAGTAGAAACGGGATCAAGGAAGAAGATTGGTTCAAGAAGAGTAAGCAGGAAATTCATGCATCGAGTGGTTCATACAACAGTTCTAGGAACTCAGGGCACAGTACAGGGTGTATTATTGTTCCTGGACACTTCAGAAAATAAGTAAGTATGGGCCTCCTGGGTCACACTTCAATGCTCAGAATACATTTGGCCTTCAGTATGCAGTCTTCTTTGATTAGACAAGGTGAACATTCCATAGCACATGGCATGCATCTCAGCCACAGTGTTCATTTCCTTACCCCAGTGCTGTTGCCATATAACCTCATTCACTTCACCTCATCCTTTTGAATTCCTATACGAGTGGTCTCTCTGCTTTGCAAACCTGGTCATGCCAGGGACCAACTCTTTGAAACTTTCCAGGATACTTCGGTTTCTACAGGGTACAGCCCAAGTTCTTAGCGGGGAATTTAAGGCCCGCCTAGAATCTGGTTACCTCCAGTTCCCCAGACTTACCATTTTAGCACCTCTTGTATTTGGAAATTTGTGTTCCCTCTGTTTGGAAAGCCCTTTAGTAGAAACTCTAGTTGAGGCTCTAATTCTCTTAGAGCCCTGTAATGGTCAGACTAGGCCAGGAGCATTGGAAAGCCAGGCTCCTGGGTTAATATGTTCTAGAGAGGCAGTTTCTTAGCGATGCTACACTGCTCATAAATGACATCATAGTATCTCAAGCCAAGGTATGTTGGCTCAGTTTGGTGCTCCCTGTATCTCTAGTTGGTATTTTAGCTTTAAAGTTGTGAGTTCTAAATTTTTAAAGTTCTAAAGTTTTACACTTAGAAGATTCACTGGAAAATTAACTTACTGATACTCTTAAAACTACATGGGAAATTGTAAGATTCTTCCCAGATTGAATGTCTAGAAGTTCTTTTGCATTCTGCACTTCCTCATGTATGGATGTACACCTGGAATCCTATTTGGGATACTCGGATATTTTCTTAATGCTCTGTTCCATTTTACTCCTCCTCCTCCTCCTTCTTCTTCCTCTTCTTCTTCTCCATTGTTCTGTTTGTTCCCTTGGGCAACCTTATTTTTGCAGCTGGGGATAAATCTGACATTCTCTTTAATTCTAATTTCAAGGGGAACCTGAGACTGTGCTGGTAGGGTGGTCTTTGAACATTAATATCCTAGAAACATAGAAAAAGTGTCATGCATTTTGTTAAATTTTGTTTGCACACAAGCAATAAAAATGAATCAATGAGAATCTTAAAACGGAATTGCACGAGGATTGATGAAGCAATTTGACTTAGACACCATCTTTCAGGAATACAGTAAGAAATTAAAGAAATAGCAATCCTCACATTTTTTTTTAATAAACATGGTGCAGATCCTGGTTGCACAACAATAATGCCAAATTATCTATGTGATTCAGGAAAAAGGTATTTACCCAGACATTTTGCCTATTTTACAGTAGCAACTTGTCAATTTGGTGAAACAGCAATTTAAAGACGTGTAAAACCAGGTATTTGAAGACTTTTCTGGTTAATTCAGGCCAAATTGTTAATCTAGAATCACAGCCAAATGTCTAAAATGAAGTAAACTATACTCTATGGATTCTACACTTGAAGTAGAACAGATCATGTGATATGATCGTTGTCCACAAATATCCGAAGGGATATCAGCTAGACAGGATCCCTAGCTACCATATCCCTTTTGGTTCTCTAAGTCAGGACCACCACTAACAGGTAAAGGTTATGGGTCATCATATTTTAGGTCCAGGTAAGTAAGAATGATCTAAGGAAATTGCTAAAAGCAGAATTGACTATCTCTGGGGCACCTGGGTGGCTCAGTAGTTTGAGTGATGGAGTCTTGATTTCTACTCAGGTCATGATCCCAGGGTCATGTGATTGAGCCCCACATCAGGTTCTGTGCTGAATGTGGAGACCTACTTAAGATTCTCTTTTTCTTTCCCTCTGCCCCTCTCCCCTACTCACACTCTCTTTCTCTCCCTCTATCTCTAAAATAAAATTTAAAAAATTAAATAAATAATAATAAAAAAAAAAAGAATGACTACCTCTGTCTAGAAGCAGTGAGTTTTCTACTATAGGAGGTATTAAAAAAAACCCAAAAAACAATGGGGTGCCTGGGTGGCTCAGTCGGGTAAGTGTCCAACTCTTGATTTCAGCTCAGGTTACGATCTCACGGGTTCGTGGTTTTGAGCCCCACATCGATTTCTGCACTGACAGTGAGGAGACTGCTTGGTATTCTCTGTTTCCCCCTCTCTCTGTGCCTTCCCTGCTAGTTCTCTCAAAATAAATAAACTTTAAAAATTTTTAAAAATACAGATATATCTCTTTACATAATTTATACAATTTTAGCTTTGGAGACAGGGATTGAGCTGTCTGGAAAAAAAAGTATATTAACTTCTGCTCATTTTCCTCTTTGCTGTTCCAATTATATGATTAAACTCTTGTGTATTAATAAGCAAAGGGCTTTTCAGAAGAGAAAGAAGGAAGGAAGGAAGGAAGGAAGGAAGGAAGGAAGGAAGGAAGGGAGGGAGGGAGGGAGGGAGGGAGAAGGGAAGGAGGGAGGGAGAAAATATGCATATATATCCCTGAACATAGAGGAAACAAAATCAACTGTATTTAGAGTGGGAAGGAACAGACATGATGATCTCATTGTTGTATTTCTAGGAAAGATGAGTCATACAATCTGCTCAAATTCAGAGTAGCTAGAGGAAAGCTGGACATCAATGATGCTTTCTTCCTCTTTAATAGGGAACAGAGGCTCAAGTTTCTTTTAAAATAAAAAGGAGAAAAGCACTTAGAAATTGGCCTAAATCAAGGAAACTTCACTAGAATGTTCTGTAAGATATGAACATAAATAAATCAGTTTCAACTTGAAATTAATTAAGTTCAGTGTGTGTACGATAGAAAGGAGGGATCATACAAACTATCCAAACCCTAGCTCTCCTGTTTCCAACTCCCACCAACCATCATCCCCGATATCAATTTTAATTCTCCTTTGATTACTCGCAAGCACAAAGCACCAGTTCAGAGACGTGAAGGGTTTGAGAAAAGAGCAAACCACAGGCATTCACCAGGGCACCAGCCCCTACCAAGATGCTAAGTGGGGAGCACATGCTTCTTTCCAGGAGCAACTCTTTGTCACGTGGGGAGCAAGAGGATGGCTGCCAGTGTTCTGGAAGATTATTTTCTTCTCAATTGCTCCAAAATATATGCCATGTTTTATGATCCTATAGACTAGCATTTATTAAAAGTCTACCGTGGACCCGGCACTGTGGAGTGAATTTGTGTAAGTCAAATTGCCATGTTTCTCTACTGGCATCCAGTTCCTAACCCTGGAGAGGATTCTCTTGGTGCTCACCCACTGGCCTCACCCTCTCTAAAAAGTCAAAGACATTCTCTCCAGGAGAGGAAGGAGGGGGTGGGGGTACTGACCTTTTTGGAATGAAGGAAGAGGGGAGCTATGCCTCTAGCGCTCCATTTCATCCGTGTTTTTATAAGAGTAGAACAACTTGCGGGTGCATTTTAGATCCTGCTTGCTCGAATATCATGCTTATAATAAAAGGTTAAAAGCAGAGACAAAAAATTTAATATTCAAAAACAGCGTCTGTATGAGTACACTGAAGTCTTAGTAAATATGAAGCCGATCGAAAACATTTTAGAGTCTTTGGAAGTGGTCTAACCTGGGCCAGTGCTCTCGTTTATTGAGTTGGGAAACTCAAACTTAGCAAGGACCCACTGTTGGCTAATGAGGTAGAAAAGTGAAAGTATAGACCCTGTGCCATGTGCAAGATGGCTTCGTTATATTAGCCTGAGTAATGCTTTTAAATTAGCTTTATTTTTATCAAAATTATGCTTGCACGTAATTGGAATTGTTCAGCAGTTCTACAAAGCTTATTAGAAAAAAGTATTTTTATTCCTAGCTCCCAGACACCCAATTTTAGCTCTTAATTGATTTTGCAGCTCTAAAGTAAGATGTCGATATCCCTACCTTTTAAAATGTCTTAATTCTTACACTTTGGCTTAAATTCATACTCTAGTACCTTCCTAAGGTGTAACAAGTAACATTTTTGAAAAAAAAAACAAAAAAAAACCTGATTTCTGAGGGTGACTTTATGCTAACACTTAACCGATAGTTTTCTTGGATAGAAAATTTGAGGCTGGACATTGCTTTTTACATTCAAGCTACTCTTGACTTTAACTTCCAGTATTACTGAGGAAGAAACAATGCAATTGTGATGCTTGTACCATTTTGGAAACCTTTTTTTTTTTTTTTTTTTCCCTTAAATGGAAGCTGTCCTTATCTTTGGCATCAGCTGTGATATCTCCTCAGATAGCATTCATTGGGGAAGGTCATTGGGTCTAATTTCATCTGTTAGGCTTGGTGTAAGGTGGGGACTATGAAGATGAACATTTTTATTGGGGCCCCTGGGTGGCTCGGTTGGTTGGGCGTCCAACTCTTGGTTTCAGCTCAGGTCATGATCTCACAGTTCATGGGATCGAGCCCTATGTGGGGCTCTGAGCTGAAAGCAAGGATCCTGTCCGGCATTCTCTGTCTCCCTCTTTCTCTGCCCCTCCCCTGCACTCACTCTGTCTGTCTGTCTCTCTCTCTGTCTCTCTCTCTCTCTCTCAAAATAAACAAACATTTTAAAAAAAGTGAAAATTCTTACCGGTTCTTATCATTTCCTGGTTGTTTTTCCTTGGACGATCTCCTCTCCTCTGTTGATCTGTCTTTCTGGAAATCCTGCTATTCAGATGGGGGCCCGTTTGCACTCACCTTGTACTTTTTCTCACCTCTACTTTCTATCCTTTTGACGTTCTTGCTCTAACTGCTTGTCACTTTCTTGTTTTATTATCTAATCCTTTTGAGACTCTTCCTTCTGCTACCATGCTTTTGATTTCCAAAGCTTTATTCAATTATCTAAAAACAACTTTTTAGAGAAACACATTGTTGTTTTATGACTGCATTTCCCCCCACTTTTCTCTCTGCAGATGTTAATGTCATCTTCTGTCCTGCAAGGAATTTATAGATACAGTCTTTTCCAAACTACTATATTTTTTTTTCTGGTTGGTTTCTTTATTTCATGGTAGATACTCTCTTCAAAGTCTGGTGATGCTTGCTTGTCTCTGACTAAGATCAGAGGCCTACAAAAACAGAATGGAATCTCTGTGGTGGTTTCTCTGCCTAGGGTCTTGTGCTGCCTTTCTCAGTGGGATTTTCTGAGAATTACTCCTTCATTCCTTAAGGCATCTGTTCATGAAATGAAATAATTTCTCTCCTCTGAATCTAGAACATACTAGTTATATGACATGAGAAAATTCAGAAAATAGTCACTCAACTTTTTTTTTATAATTTTTTTAATGTTTATTGATTTTTGGGGGGGGGGGGGCGGGTAGGGGCAGAGAGAGAGAGGGAGACACAGAATCCAAAGCAGGCTCCAGACTCTGAACTGTCAGGACAGAGCCCAACCTGGGGCTCCAACCCACAAACCGTGAGATCATGACCTGAGCCGAAGTTGGACACTTAACTGACTGAGCCCCCAGGCTCCCCAAGCCTCTAATGCAGCTTTGAAGACACAGCGGTTGCAATTACAAGTAGAGTGAGTGAAATAAAGCGATGTCGTCTCTCAGATTCTCATCCGACTCTTCGGGAGAATCACATGGTTTGTTTTGTTTCTTCACTGGTTTGTCCTAACCAGTGCTTGCTGGTCAGTAGTACCTGCCAGAGTAGGAACTCTGTACTTCTGAACTGAATGAATTTTTAAAACAAAGGAAAGCGTGTGCTCTAAGCCATCCAGAATGGATACTGGGGCTGATACAGCTCCCAAGTGTTATTTCCTAGTGCCTGGCTTTGCCTGACTGCTGTCTCAACCATGCATACAACACATGAGGCTGAACAGTGTGTTGGCCTGAACATCGGACGAGCCCGGTTCCAGCCACGAGATGGTCCGTTTGCTTCCAGCCACAAAGCGCCTCCTGTCTCCACTTGAGAATTTATGGCTTTAATATTTGAATCTTAGAGGAAAGAACCATAAAGAAAAATAGAAGGTACCAAAATATGCATTTCCTGGTTCCCAACTTAATACATATGCTTTTAATTGCAAGAAAGCCATCCACTAAAAAAAAAAAAAAAAAATGCCCAAGCTCCTCGTTACCAGTGCCTGTGGTGTAGAAAGGTTGAATTACATCGCCAACAGGAAACAGGACCAGTGGCCTCAGTATCCAGTCTGTCATCTTCTCAGGCACCTCCTGTATATACAAAATGCCCTGTGACTTGAAAGAAAATTTCAAAACTCTGTAAGTATGTAGCACAATTCCATACTGTGGGAAACTAGTCATTTCCTCTTGTCTACGCAGAAAGGAATTTGAAGTTCTTGGGAATTCCAACTTTTTGGAAAGCCCGAGGCAGTTAGCATTTCAGTAAAAAAGCAGAACAAATGTACAAACGATCTGTGTATCTGGGTTGAGAGAGAACTACGCTGGCTATCTTAAAGGGGAAAGTAAAAGCTGAGGGAAACGTTCATGCAGGCGGCCGATTCAGCCCTCGTGGATGTTTAATAAACAACTCTGTATGCAATTATATCAAAGGTCTGTATTCTATTCAAATGAATGCACCTGCTGATTTTTGGTTCTTGAGTAATTGAGGTCTCAGGTATGCAGCGTTCTAGGAGAAATGTGTTTGAATACTGTCTAGATCATGGGATAATTGACCTGTGTTGATTCTCCCCAGAGGCTGCCATACAAAAGCAAAGCTCTACAACAGCATCTGGGCTCTGCATGGTGGGCAGACCAAAGTGATGACGAATATTCTTCTTCTTAGGTGCGAGGCATCGTGAGAACTACCTTATCTGTGTTACTTCAGTGCATTTTCGTAAGGGAAGGTAGAGGGAGGAGGGAACTGACAAGTTTTAAGCACCTACTGTGTGCTAACCCCTAAATCGTGTGCTTCATTTATGTTATTATTTTGTAAATGTTTATTTAGTTTTGAGAGAGAGAGACAGAGAGTGCGAGTGGGGTAGGAGCCGAGAGAGGGGGAGACACAGAATCCGAAGCAGGCTCCAGGCTCTGAGCTGTCCACCCAGAGCCTGATGCAGGGCTCAAACTCACGAACTGTGAGATCAGGACCTGAGCCTCGGTCAGATGCCTAACAAACTGAGTCGCCCAGGTGCCCCTATGTTATTTTAATTAATGCAATAATCCTTGATGACAGTTTTTATTAGCTTCACTTTATACCTGAGGAAACCATGTCTCGGGAACATGAAGTCTCATTTATGGCTCCTATAATTGTTACTTGACAAAGTTAAGATTTAATTCAGTGTCCGTCTCTAAAGGCAGTACTGTTTCATTCACCATTCATACATTCACTGGGAAAAGCAGACCATGTCCTGTGTTGTCCCAGGATTCAGAGAGAATAAGGCAAAGCCCCTGTCTGTGGGCATTCCCATTACACCAAGAAATCCAATAATTGGATAATGTGCTAAATGTCCTAACCAAGTAATTGCTTGTCATCAACTCAGAGTGACCCTTTTAATTAATTCAAAATTCTCACCATTGAGGCACAAGGTATAGAAGTGAAATCAAGTTAAATCAAATTTCTAACCGTGAAGATTTATGGTTGGGGAGAGACTACCGCCTCTCTAGAATAGTATTTATGGCATCATGTTACTCAAGTCACATTGCTTGTCTGTGTTCTCACGAGATTTGTGATCTTAGGATGGTCCCTATTTATCTGTTTCCAGAGCACCCTCAAAGCGTGTGTGCACATCCCGGGGATCCATGTACATTTGTGTATGGAATCAGTGTACAAAAGAGTGAATGAATCACAACCTTCAAACTTGCCCATGTGGGCAATAGGGCCAGAACCAACTTGGAGCAGAAGAAGAGACGTACAATGTTCTGTCTTAGGAACACAGCTGGTGGCAGTTGAGATTCTGCTAGGGCTGGGGAGTGGCTGAAAGTGGGAAGACTGGGTTCGTAGAATTGGCAGGGATTAAGGGATTAAAAGCTGGCAGGGGTGGCACCTGTGTGGCTCAGTCAGTTAAGCGTCAGACTTCGGCTCAGGTCATGATCTCCTGGTCCATGAGTTTGCGCCCCGTATCGAGCTCTATGCTAATAGCAGAGAGTCTGTCTTAGATCCTGTCTCCCTCTCTCTGCCCCTCCCCCTTTCCCTCTCCCTTCCCCTCCTACACTCAGATGCACGCTCAAGGGATCTCTCTCTCTCTCTTCCAAAAATAAATAAACATTAAAAAACAAAAAGACATGAGCAAGAATAGTGAAAGGCTGTGTTTTTAAAAATAGCAAAAGGATAGGCATTTCAAAACAACAGGGGGATATCTCCACTAGGAGGTGCTTTGGAAGAAGAGAGCCAGTGAACTAACAAAGACTTCCTATCATGTCCTTGTGGTTGGCACTTTAATATTGTGTCTCCTTTGATAATCATCACAAAACAGAAGGGAGTATGTATGGCTATTTCATAGCAAAGGAAATAGGCTAAGTATAAATAACCTAGCCTTCTATGGTAACTTGAGGAGCTGAGATTTGAAGTCAGTCTGATGATTCCAAAATTGATGTTCTTCCCACCAGCTCATATCACCTTTCTAATCAAGACGAAGGACGAAGAGGCAAGAGCTGAATTCTAAAGCTGAAAAAAAAAATTAAGAGCATACATCACTTTGGAAATGTGCTTGCTGACTCAGAGTGATATGGAGGTACAGCTAACAATCAAATTAAATGTAGTTCTAGACAAGCTAACCATACTCTAAAGCAATCAGCATGATGTATTTATTCTCCATTTCCTCTCTGTGGCTAGAGATTCAAAGGATAAAGTCATTAAAAATCTTTCAGATGTTTGCTTTTTCTGGTGAAATGAGAGCATACCAGGTCTGGAAGGAGAATGTTCTAGTTAACAGAACTTATTATTTATACTTGATAAAAACAGTGAAAAAAGAATCAATCCAGTCCCTCATCCATATGCAAGGATCTTATAATAGTTCAAAGGTGTATATTTGTACCACAAATGAACCAAGGCCCTGTTGACCACGAACAGAGTGAGCCGAGAGTACATTGACTTTTCATTATAAAACAAAGCCTCATGTTCCTAAGATGGGTCATCATATTGACAGCTGATGGTAGCTGGATTTTGCATACAAAGTTGGGGGGGGGGAGTAAGTTCGAGGTTAGCGAGGAACATGTTCAACCATTAAGAGGATGCCGGCACAGTCTCAGGGAGTCTGGTTGATTCCATGGCCTTTGCTGGTGTAGGGAAGGGACAAGTGGAACAGCCATTTCTTCTCCTAAATTGGTCTGTTGGCTACAAGGCGTCAGGATGAAGTGCTTTTTGCAGCTCAGGTATTTTTCCAGGCTGCTTCTTGAGGGCCCTTCTGTCCCCTTAGCATTCTTGGTCCTGAACCTGTATGGGCAAAGTCCAGCCTTCACACCCAAGGCTGAGGTCACCCTACAGAAATGCAGAGTTGTGGTTACACAGCCTCTGCCCTCCTTCTTTTTCATTTGTGACTTCTGCACCCAAGCAGGACAAAAGCCCATCAGCTCGAGTTTGACAGCTCACAGCTGCCTGGTTCGCATCTGTACTGCATCAGACTTAGATAATGCAGTTGCATCTGGCCTGACAGTGGCCAGGGACCCGCAGGATGGAGTCATGGTTTGGGGGTGTTCCAACGGCTGCTAATGGAGCCCACATGACACAGGGCATGAAGGGATAAACAATAACACCCTCAAACCATTCTTGGGCTGCCGCTGGTCGGTTGATGTGTAATGATGCTACGGAGGAAGTATCCTGGGGTCCACACGTTCACATTCTAAGCCTAAAGCGACGCTTCCCTCCCAAGAAAGGTTTAAAATGTCCCTCCTACTGCTCCAGGTCACAAAATGACTGAGCCTGCGGAGAAAATGCAGACTTTGGCTCAGACAAAGAGAGAACTGCTGCTTTCACAGGCTCAGGAAGCAACGTGCAGAGCAAGGCTCAGACGTCAACTCGTACACTCGGGACTTGGCAACTATGCTGTGAGTAAATGCTGAAGCGACCTTAAGACCCAACTAAGTCCCTGAAGTCAGAAGCCCATGCTCCACTGCAGACCAGACTGTATGCACCAAGAACAAAGGAACCGTCTTGACCAGGCAGAAAGGAAACGAGCAGCCCACCCTCAAGAGTTTGGGGTGCTTACCGGTATTAGTAAAGAGAAGCTGAGTGAGACCTAGTCCTACTCTGTCTATCAGTCTGTGTGATTAACTATGTCTGACCACCTTCACACAGTTTGGGCCTCTTCATACAAATTCTAGTTTGAAACTATAAAGAGGGCAGGGAGAAATCCTTCTGGGGACTCTCATTTACAGGTGATGGAGCACCCCCTTGTCGGTGCTGAGAGGTACAGGGACATGCAACCTGCACCTGTTCCTCTGACAGTATCCCAGGCAGAACATCTCTGCCCTCCTCTGATGGCTGTGGCACCGCGCTCCCATCAGATTTCTTCAGTCTTGCATTCCCGAGGCCCCTCTTGGCCTGCCCACTGCTCAGGCATCGCCATTGTGCTGTGTTGATTCCTCTTAACAGGATGAAACCCACCTTTATTATTCTGAGCCTAGGATTTTACTCTAGAACCCAGTTGTTGCCAATAGAGTTGATGTAATCTGTGAATTAGACGACATGGGGAAAAGGGAGATAGGAGTTACCACAAAGCTTTGAGTCCGATCTCCAGCTTTCCCAGTTCTTCCTTGTGTGAGCAGTTGTCATGGGGTATCATCGAGTATCGCCGAGTGGATGTAAGGATTATGGAACATAACGTGTGTAAAGTCCCTAAGACATACAGATCCTTTGCATGTAGTCAGTACTCAAATGTATTCTCCCTATGCTCTGTGATAAGTAGCATTGGTAGAATTCATTAAATATGCAAATAGTTTTCTTTTTAATTTTGTTTATTTATTTTGAGAGAGAGAGAAAGAGAGTAAGAACACATGCAAGCAGGGAAGAGCAGAAAGAGAGAGAGAGAGAGAGAGAGAGAGAGAGAGAGAGATTGAGAATCCCAAACAGGCTCCACACTGTCAGTGTAGAGTCCCGACAAGGGCCTTGATCTCATGAACCGTGAGATCATGACCTGAGCCGGAATCAAGAGACGGGAGCTTAACCCACTGAGCCACCCAGGCGCCCCAAAATATGCAAATAGTTTTAATTAACATTATCACATTCCATCTACAGCGCTCCTATAAAGTAGGTAAGAGAGCCACCTTACAGTCTCTCGTTTTAGAATGGGGACACTGAGATCCATTTATCACATGCTGTCCTCCAGACGTAGTCAGCTTACACCAAGGAACTGGATCTTAACCCATGATTGTGCTCTATGTGGTAGGTATCCCGCCGGAAGAAAAAACATCCTGGATTAGCATGATTTAAACTGGATCATTTTCTTTAGGTTTGGACTTAAGTGTCATGTTTTAAGAGAGATCTACTCTATCCACTCTCCTACAGTAAATTGACCCCCTTCTTGCAGACTCCCTACCATACCACCCTAGGTTATTCTTCAAAGCACGTATTACTCCTTGTCCTCATAATTCTTTACCAAGTTTATACTTATTTACTGTCAATTTCCTCTCATAAGAATGTAAAATCTGTAAGGGCACCCCTTAGCCCTAAGCCTGGCACTCAGTAGGTGTGAAAAAATATATATTTTATAAGTTTAACAGAAAGGAACTGATATTTTTTGAGGATACCTTTATTAATTGGGTATATTTCCATTTAAAAGGTTGAAAATCCCCTTAATGATCCCAGATCTTCACTACTCATTTTTTTCCATTCTATACCATCACAACAGCCCAAAGCTGGGAGACTTAAGAAAAGGTCACAGTAACAGGCACATAGGAGTCCACACGACTGGCCACCACCAATGCGCTCACTGAGCTTTTTGGACTCAGGCTCCTCTATCAAAGGAAGGCAGTGATACTTTTCGTACAGCATCCTGGGAACCTCAGATGAACACACATCCACTCGTCCTGTCTGTGCTTGAGTTTGCGCGTAGATTTCCAGGATGGAATGGAGGGTGGGGGGTGGGGGCTGTTCTGATGGCTAAGGTCCCAATTCTTCCATGAGAAACTCATTTTCATGAAGAGGAAGGAAACAGCCCCCCCCCTGCTCCCCCCATTAACAACCGTGAAAAAGTGGGTGAACTTTACCTTCAAGGGATATTTTTGCATTGCACTTCATACCGTGCGTCCCACCCCCTCATGGTATATTGGGAAATCTGCCTGAGCTTTCAGCCCAAGTCAGGGCCTGGATCCCAGCACCAGCCTCAGGACAGCTTACCCTCTTGGAGCATTTCTGAGATCGAAGAGTAAGGAGAGGAGATAAAACTTGTGATGGGGAAATCTTAGTATCACACGGAGAAAACCAAATAACCAAATCCTATGAGGGGCAGAAGAGAGACCCCCAACAGCGATAACAAAAATGGGGAGTTAGGGACCAAACAGAGATAGGAGGAGAGAAGACCGATTAGGAGAAAAAGAGAAGGAAAGAGAGAGACAGAAGGAGAGAGGGAGAGGGAGTGAGGAGAGAGGGAACAAGGATCTAGGGAACTTGATTGCAGCCTGACTACAGAGAACAGCTCATCAGCATATGTGACCCCTCTGTATCTATTGGTTAGAGCTTGGTGCACAGGTGACCCACTACACTGGGTCCAAGAAATAGAATCAGGGCAAATTTGTCAATGGGAAATGCTTCACTCAAAGCCCAGTGTATACAGAGGGTAAACAGACAAATACAGTGACTCATTCCTCCACTTCCTGTAGCTCCGTGGCCAATGCCGGAAGGAACACTTCTGATCAATTTCCCCATCCTGAGAGGGGTTACTCAGGAATTAGGTTTCAAGACACCCAATGTTGTGTAGTTTAAGTGTACTTTCAAGGCCCTCCAGCACCATGCCAAGTTGATCATACTCCTGTGCCATGAGGCCTTCAAATATAAATACACAGTGTTGCTCATTTCTTACTACAGTGTTTTCCATAAACAATTGTGAAGAAAATCTGGCATCCACCAAGCTCTCTTACACCAAAGACGAGATTGTCACTGCTCAGGATTGTTTTTGCTGCCTGAGGCAAGCACCTCCAGGAATGTCTTCCATCTGGGTTCAGAATAACAGTAGTTCCTAAAATTATCCAATCAGCGTGAGGGAGTTTTTACTAAGTCTCGAGTATACTTCAGATTTCACTGGCAAATAAAGTCCGGTGCACCTTAATACTAAAAATTGTGATTTTTCTAACTCACAGCCTGTTTTCTAGTAAAAGTCCCAAACTTTTCACAGCGTGGCTTGCCCCAATAATACCGTGGGTCTCAGAGAGATCAACATGTGACCAGGACAAAGATGTCATCTGCTTGGTTGATGCTCTGGACTAGTGAGTAGGCAGATCGCTGATGCTCGAGGCAAAGCCTCATGCTGGCTGCATAGCCAATGGTGGAGCCATGCGTCTACCGAGGTCCTTGCTAAGGGAGCCTGACACCCAATGGAAAAAATAATAACAACAAAATAATAATTACATAAAATGCAACTCCCCCTGAGTTTCTAGTCCTGGAGTTTCCTTTCCTGCCACTTCTGCCTCTGGCGTGGCTGAGCCACTTCTTTCTGCTGACAGATGAAGTGAATAAAGCCCTGAATAGTCCAAGTCCTTCTGGCTCCTCAAGGTGATGGAGAACATCCCTTCTTTTTATGATGCACAAGATCAGAGAGCATCGGCCCCAAACTGCCTCAGCTCCGTCTTGCAGAATTCTTTCAGTGTCTACTGCCAAGGTAACTAGGTGTATTTCTCTAACCATCTACACACTTTGCCAGATTCTACTTCTCCTTTCCGAGGACCTATGAATTATACACAACCAATCCCGTTCCGCATACTCTCTGCCTCTGAACGTCAGGAATCAAGGTCTTGGTTCCTTTTATTCTCCGAGGTATCTCAGCCTCTTCCTATATTTATCGATGGAATTAATTACCTGAGAGGGAATGTGACCACCACGTTTACTTTAATCCTCCAGCAGAACCCAAGCTCCGTGGCTATGTGTAATCAAAATGGACTTCCAAAGTAGCATTTCTTTTGATCCTCAAAAAAACAAAACCAAAAACAAAACAAAACGAAACTCTCTTAATGAATTTTTAATACCCATCTTATCCATGAGAGAATGCTCCACAGTTATACATCTAGGAAGTATCAATACCTTGCATCCAATAATTGAGATATCTGATTCAAAATATGTGCTTTTGTTGCGATCATTAATTCACAGGAACATGAAGGTGGCTGTTAATCGGTCCACAGTTGTTACTTGTATGACGGGCTAGACTATTCTGAAGGATGAAGCCCAGACCTGTACTTCTTTTCTGTCTCGGCCCAGAGACCCCCAAGATGATTGACTCTGTAATTGGTGCTCAAAATAAGTAATTTTAGCTTGAATTGAATTGAGTCACATTAGATTGGGTAGAATTCAATTCATGCTCTTCATTGGGGACACTATTAATAACCTTGACCCCTGTGCAAACCACACTCCGCTGTAATTGATAGGGCCCCTCACACTGAAACCACACGATCACTGAGCTTGGAAAACTATCATTGATGACTATAGTAAGTACAACCTCTGAAGCTATCTATCATTTCTTTTGATAATTTTCTGAGGTCATAAAAGATAGTAGAATAAAACATAGCTTTGGAGTCTGAAAAACTTGAGTTAAAAGCCTCTCTCCATTGTACAGAACTGCCCAAATGTTGGCAAGTTGCGTAATGTCTCCGGGCCTCTGTCTTTGAATTTATAAATATGGTGACAATGCTACTGCACAGAGTGTCATACGATATAGCGAACTATAAAGGAAGCCCTCAAACAATGGCACTTCACTTCACAAGGGGCTTCTCTTCCACCCTATCCCTGGTGTCAAGGGGACTCAATATCCTAATGACAGCACCGAAGCAAAACGTCAACTGACCGCATTATTTCTAAGACTTTTTCTCTAATCTTGTCCAGTTACTTCTGCAGAATAGAATATAATGTTCTAGAAGAGTCAGATCATCTGGCTTTTGCTGACGCTGCTACTGATACTACCATTGTGATATAAAAGAATATAGTGTGTGTGTAGGTGATATAGCCGTTGGGTCCCTGCAGGTCCCCATAAGACAGTGAAACAGTATATGAAGATCCTAGAGAAAACTGTAGGAAAGCATTAAGGGCTGGATTCATTAGGATCCAGAATACTTGGCCATTCTGGATGTAAAAACCAGGAACAGAGACTGCATGGGGCCAGTAGCGTCACATCATTTCTGTCCTCCATAACTGCTAGTATGGTAATCTTCACTCCTCAATGCCATTGTCATCAATGGCCATTTTTAGCCCATCCATCTTTTTTTTTTTTTTAAATACTTATTTATTTTTGAGACAGAGAGAGACAGAGCATGAACAGGGAAGGGCCAGAGAGAGAGGGAGACACAGAATCCGAAACAGGCTCCAGGCTCTGAGCTGTCAGCACAGAGCCCAACACGGGGCTCGAACTCACGGACCGTGAGATCACGACCTGAGCCGAAGTCGGACGCCCAACCGACTGAGCCACCCAGGCGCCCCTAGCCCATCCATCTTTATAAGACAATGAAGTAGGTAATACAAATGGAAAAACAAATGCACGTTTGAAAAACATTTTTAAATTGGCTGTCTTTGTTTTTTTTTTTTTTTAATTTCAAAAACGACAGATTCTTCCATAATTGGGTATCTCCTTGCAACAATGATGGCCTGAATCACTGTTCCCAAAGTTCCCATGGAAATATTCCTTAAATTCGATTCTAAAAGCGTGAGTCTATGATCTGCTAGGTTGCGGAAAGATTTTTTTTTCCTCTGACTAATGCTTAATGTCTATATATCGACAGGTCCCTTTGAAAATTCATAAACCGTTCATAAACCCCCAGAAAAATATGCAGCCACACCTACACATATCATATGTGGACACAGATCAAGCACTGACCTCAGATCCAATAAACCAAGATGGCAGATGCCTGAACGAGGGCCCCAAGGCCAAAAGGGGGACTGCCGGGAAGGATATAGGCAAAGAATACTGTGCCACCGACTAGAGTACCCTGTACTGTCCCAACAGAATCTCACTTGACTGGAAAATGGCCAGAGAATCACATCAGTATAGTGGACAGGGGACCATTTACCTTCCTTATCCTCTGCCTAAAATCTTAATATACTGCTTTATGAAACTGACTCATTTTCATAGTGCAACTGTACAAGGGTCAGTTTGTTAAAAGCAAAAAATAAATAAATAAATAAATAAATAAATAAATAAAGGGGGATCAATGTTGACGGGATGAAAGAAGAAAACTTGGTATGACTGTCAAAAATGACATTGTCACAATAATGGATGCGTTTGCCTGGTTTCGAGAAATAGGACCAGAGCCACCAATGGCCTGTGCACGTTACTCCACAAGCACAAAGACAGTGACTATAGAGGAGAATGAGGGACAACTGGGAGGCCAAAGGAAAGAGTGAGGAACGTCAAGAGAGAACAGTTGGATAGCGAAGAGGAAAGACATTTGTTCACGGCCACGTTTGGCCAGCGTTTCCCAACCTCACCAGGACTGACATTTGGACTGGATTGTTCTTTGTTGGGAGGGGGGCAGCTCTCCTAAGCATAGAAGGATGTTTTTAGCAGCATCCCTGGCCTCTACCCACCAGATGCCCATAGTGCTTCCCTTTCCCTTTAGTGACAACCAAAAAATGCATACACACACACACACACACACACACACACAAAATGTCTCCTGAGAGCCAAAATCACACTCTGTTGAGAAACACCAGCGCTAAATCAAAAGGAGTTAGAAGTTCATAGCAAAATTAATTCTGTGAGATGCTTCTGTATCTATATAATTATGCTTGAGTAAACTATGTAGGAAATTTTCTCAAGTTCTGTCCATAAAGTACACGTATGTCTGGGCTTTGCGAAGAGCAGAATTTCTCAAAGTTTGTTTTGAATTAAATAGACCGTATTTGAATTGGTCATTCTTGACCATTGAATTTAAAATTTGGTTGATTATAGAGAAGGTCCATGCAAGCAGCTTCCATCATAGTGCCTCAGTCTGGCTTGGTCGGCACCAGAAGTTACTCATTACCCATTGACATTGTACCAGATAAGACTATGAAGCCACTAGCCAAACATGCGATGCACGCAGTGGGCATGATATATTTCCTTATTCAACAGATTGCTGTTGAGCAACTACAAGGTGAAATTGTATTAGATTCTGGGAAAACAATAGTTTATAAAGAAAGGTATAGTCTCTGCCCCCATGAACTTCAGAATCTAGTCAACAAGTAGTTCAAATTCAGACGTAAGAGACAGGCTTCCGCGGTGCAGGACTCTTGTAAGACTTCCTCCAACAGACATAAGAAACCAGTTTCACTGGTATTGGGGCGATAGTTTCAAGTAATTCTATAGGGAGAAGCTTCAGGCCATTTAGGAAATGACTATTCCAAGGTCCTCACTTGATCCCCAGCATACTTGCTGAGTCACTCAGTGAGGAGAGGAAAGAAGATGGTGAATTTCCGGAGATATGGCTAGTGTTAGAAACCCTACTTTGGAGAGAGGGGAGTCTGCCTTCAATAGACAACCAAAGTGACTCCGGAAGTGGAATGATTGTAGAGAGGGGAGAGGCTCTTATAGAGAATAAGATACAAGGACTTCTGAAGATCATTTCTGCAGCTGAAAACTTTAGAAATTTTCTTCCAAACTTTGCACTGCTATCTACCCACCTATTCACAAGTGGAAAAACATTTCCACGGTACGTATAAATATATGTAAATATAAGTAAATATAAGAGATCATAATCCCTGACCCTGTACTTATTTTCTGTGTAGTTATAAAAGCTATCTCCTGACTTCAGACAACAGCTTGATTGTTTACTTTCCATCTCAATTTACTTCTTCAGGTTTTCATTAGAGACTTGCAGGCAACTACTAACAAAGGGACAAACTGATGATGTGGCAACAATATTAGTCTATGAAATTTTGTAATTTTTGTTGCATTTTTTCTTTTTTTCTTTCTTCTTTTTTCTTTGCAATGGGTAGCCCACCCGGAAAAGGTCCCCTTAATACCTTATCACATCGGGCTATGTAGATGAAAAAGTTACGCACTCACTGAATCCACAATAAAAGGAATAATTTTTGCTAGATAAGAAGATCTGTTTATATTACCAACGGGAGATCCTCCTGAAAGGAGCAATGATAGAGTGATAGCTTAGAAGTTCCATCACTGGGAGGAGATGTTTCATAAATACTTTATAATTTGATAGATCACTGATCCACAACATCACAAGTGTTCTTACACCCGAGAAACCTTCGACTGGTCTCGAATTTTAAAAGTTTTGAGTCTGAGGTGCATCTCAGGGGCTTGCCCAAATCTCACTTCACCGCAGTTGTTCTCAGTCTATCTGCAGGATTGCTCCCGAAAAAACCTTCTGGAGAGTTTCATTAACCAAAGCATTTTCATAAAATAAGATGGGAAGATGGGTCAGAGCTCCCAGTCTCAGATGAAGAACGCCATAGGAACTCTGCTAGAATTACAAGCCACGGGGTTCTTGGAGGCAGCATACTGCTATGGGCTTTGATTCCAGAGGGTCTTGAGTTCAAATCTCTTTTGAGTTTCTGCCATATATCCATTCATACATGCATTTGTCCATTTATATCAATGAGTATGTATTTAACCTATTTAACCCCCCCAGGCCTTCATTTTCTGATCTATACAAGGGTAATGACAGTAGCCCCAGTATCACTAGGTTGTTAATGAAACCATTCATGTTAATATATAAAAATATGCTTAGAAAGATTCTCGGTACATCACAATTGTGTTAGTTATTGTCACGATGAGAACATGAAGGCAATACGAGGTGCTTTGAGGGGACAGGGATCTTTGTTCCCTGTGAGCGCCATGAGGAGTAGACGCTGTAAGGTCAGCACTCAAATATTTGTGGAATGAAAGAGGAAGAACCTGACGCCATCCTGCCACGGAACACCCCGGAAGCTGAAACTAAATGAAAATCTTAGGACTCTTTTACATGCAAAGGTAAACTCTGTAGCTGCAGTGTTCCCCGGAAGCGCCTCCCCATCCCGGAAGCGCCTCCCCATCCCGGAAGCGCCTTCGCATCCCGGAAGGACTGCAGTTCAGCATAATGGACACGTGCTTTCACAGACCTAGAGACATATTTTGCGCCCTCCTAGGAAGGGAAATTAGACTTCAGAACAATACATGTGCTGATACCTGTAAAGAAGGACACCCTCAGAGAAACCGTGAGCTACAGAACGCCCATCCCACAGAGGCAGACGGTGGTCATCTGCCATTAACGCTGGGTGAAAAGGGAAATAAAAATGTATTCCCTCAGAATAAAGGCATGCAATTCAGCCCCAGATGTGGAATCCACACCATCTTCATAAAAACAAACAGCACCCCCCCCCACAAAAAAATCCCACAAATACTAGAACTTTGATTTAAACTACTGGTTGGTGTACTACATTTGCCTGACAGAAGGAAACAAAAAATACGTTTCTAGGCACCCAAGGCCTCAAAGAATTGCCAAAAAGAGGTTCAAAAACATGAATTGAAAATCAAACACAACTCAAGGAAACCAGCAGCAACAACAAACAACAGAATTTTTCAGATACATAATAAGTATATTTAATATGTTTTAAGAAACCAAAGGTGGGAAAATGAGAAAGGGGAAAAAAGACCTTCAAAAATAAATGCAGTAACATTTAAAAGCAATTAGGGGCGTCTGGTGGCTCAATCAGTTAAGTGTCTGACTCTTCATTTAAGCTCAGGTCATGATTTCACAGTTGTGAGATCAAGCCCCACATCAGGCTCCACACTGAGCCTAGAACCTGCTTGGGATTCTCCCCCTCCCTGTCTCTCTGCCCCTCCCCTGCTCTCGCTCTCTATCTCTCTCTCTCAAAATAAATAAACTTAAAAAAATGAATTAATAAAAACAATTAAAAATATTTCAACCTGTCTCCAGTTAAAATAATCAATAGTCGGACAGACTTTAAAAATATATCAGCCAATGAATTTTACAAAACCCACATTCGATCTTACGGACACACTAGGTTGGAAGTGTAAGATGGAAAAATATGTGCCACGTAAGGCAAATATTTACAGAAAGAAAATTAGTAAGACACAGATCATGAAATAATGATAGTAGTTGCAGTGGAAATGTATGAAAATGACTATGGCTTCAAAATGTATAAAGGAAAACTTGACGGAACTATACAGAAATTGCCTAAATATAATGGAAAATTTTAATGCAGGCTGCTCAATAATCGAAAGACAAGCAAAAATAAAAATAGAAAAAAATAGACTTAAATAAAATACTGTTTGGAAGTTTGAGCTGATGAACGTGGAACCCCAAATCCAGCAATTGCAAGATAGACATAATTTTCGAGCAAATGTGAAAGTTTTACGGCAGTTTGTAATTTTGAAAATCGTAAAAGAAGTCCCAACCTGTTGTAAATAGCAATATCCTATTCACCATGATCTCTGGTCGCAATTTAGAAACCAGTGGCACCAAATATGTGTTTCAAGTAAACATATATTTGGAATCCACAAGTACATAACTCGTATCAAAAATGAAGTCGCAATGCCACATGTTTGAGCTTCTAAACACCAATAACATTGACAGGAAGTGGAGCACTGGATGAGCAATGAAGGGCCCCAGAAATAGGCGCGTGGTCCATGATCCAACACGTCCGGGAGGACTGTGACCAGTTCAATGCATTGGGCTGGGAGTGGACTTATCCAGCTCAAAAAGAGATGAAAGGGCAATAGGGTCCCTACTTTGCAAGATCCAAAAATCGATCTCATATGGAATTAAAACATAAACATGGATGCCAGGGAGCCTGGGTGGCTCAATCTGTTAAGCATCTGACTCCTGATTTCAGCTCAGGTCATGATCTCATGGTTTGTGAATTTAAGCCCCAAATCGGGTTCTGTGCTGACAGTGTGGAGCCCGCTTGGGATTCTCTCTCTCCCTCTCTCTCTGCCCCTTCCCTGCTCATGCTCTCTCTGTCTCAAAATGAATAAATAAACTTAAAAAAGAAAAGGAAACTGTGGGTGCCAAAATTTTACAATGTTATGAATACAGTTAGTAAGAGGCACTGTAATATGAGGCAGTGATTTCTTTAGAAGAAGACAAAAGGTACAAAAAAAATAAAGAACAGATTAGTGAATTTTACGATGTTGCAATTAAGAACTATGCACCTGTATTCATAGCACACACACACACACACACACAGTAAATCACCAAAATGAAAAAGAAAAAAGAAGTCCCAAACCCGAAGATTATCTTTTTAGTTCTGTGCCTAGTACAGAAACTGGAGCAGAATAAATGCTCAAAAGTCACTTGTTGAATCATTGAGAAGAAAGAAAGAAAGAAAGAAAGAAAGAAAGAAAGAAAGAAAGAAAGAAAGAAAGAAAGAAAGAAAGAAAAGGAGAGGAAGGGAGGGAGGGAGGGAAGAAACAAGGGAGGGAGGGAAGAAGGAAGGAAGGAAGAAAAAGAAGGAGAGGAAGGAAGGGAGGGTGGAAGGAAGAAAGAAAGAAAAGAAAGAAAGAAAGAAAGAAAGAAAGAAAGAAAGAAGAAAGAAAGAAAAAGAAGGAGAGGAAGGGAGGGAGGGAAGAAGGAAGAAAAAGAAAGAAAGAGAAAGAAAGACAGAAAGAAAGAAAGAAAGAAAGAAAGAGGAGAGGAAGGGAGGGAGGGAAGAAGGAAGAAAAAGAAAGAAAGAAAGAAAGAAAGAAAGAAAGAAAGAAAGAAAGAAAGAAAGAAGAGGAAGGGAGGGAGGGAGGAAGGAAGAAAAAGAGAAAGAAAGAAAGAAAGAAAGAAAGAAAGAAAGAAAGAAAGAAAGAAAGAAAAAGAAGGAGAGGAAGGGAGGGAGGGTGGAAGGAAGGAAGAAAAAGGAGAGGAAGGAAGGGAGGGAGGAAGAAAGAAAAAGAAAGAAAGAAAGAAAGAAAGAAAGAGGAGAGGAAGGAAGGGAGGGAGGAAATAAAAAGTTAATTTTCTTCCGCTGACTCATCCTAAATTGGGCACTTACTTCCCTCAGGACAGAAGACTGGTTTTCATGGGGTGATTAACACTTTCTCTAACACTACCCCCTGAAGTCATTCATACCTATAAGGTTTGAATTGCAAGCATAGCAGTGTGCAAGTATAGGGCGCTTTAAGAACTGCTTGCGCCCCTGTAGTAGCCAGTGTGTTTTGATGGGAAGATTAGAAAGAAAAACAGTTTGATGCCCCGAAGGCTTGAGATCAACTCCCATCGCTTCTTACTAGCCATGCTCAAGAGCATTGTACTCTGCCTCTTGGCTTCTCAAAAACTTCTGCAAAACTTGGATAACCTGCGGCATGCGGGCTTGGTGTGAGAATTAACGAGTTTCAAATAATAGGTTTGCAACGCCTCCAATGGTAACGGGTACACCATCAGTGCTCCGAACTGTTTATATCCCCCTCAAGGGGCCTGAACTCCAGACTTCACCCACATCAGTGTATTGCCCCCAATACCTAAGTCACCACGTTTCTCTCCAACTCCGGTGTATATATGAAGCAGCTGAGAACTTCAGGAACTCCGAGTTCTGCCCATGTCGCCTTCCTAGTGAATGAAATCCTGAGTGAATCTCAGCCAGCAACTGGGCTTTTCTCATTAGTATACCTTATTCCAAACTAGAGGCCAACGCGGCTACAACATCCAGCTGGAATTTCTAACGTTGGAAACATTTCCCGCTGTGCTGCCTGGGTGGGTTCCCCGACCAAGCTGAAACAAGGACTTTTACAAGAGCCTCCTCCGAGGTCTGAATGAAATGTTTTCCCTGGCTCTGGACTGGAGCCCTGTATTAACAGCAGAGACATTAGCAAAACACCGATCACAGTTTTTTATTTTCTTTTCTGTGGAATGTGACTCAGTCCTCAGGACCCATGGTGGGTTCCTTCTCCTTACATAACTATTTCTTCTCCAGAGTCCATTTGGATGTGAATAGGAAAGGTTTAAGTTCTCTCTGGGTCCCCCGCAGACTGGGGCTACCTATCGGAGGAGGTCCCGACAGCAGGAAAGGACAGCTGGGGAGTCCCCACTCTGAGAAGGGTAGAAAGGTGCCTGTGCCCCGTGAAAAAGGGACAACGTGGCTTTTGACACTAAGCACCCGTTCAGACACACACTCAGGCACGCACGTACGCACACACATCTGCACGAAGAGAGAACGAGAAAAATCTGAAAAGAAGGTTGCAGCAATCAGTGGCTTCTCCCAAATCTTTATCTTATTTTGTGCTGATCTGACATGTTGGTTTCCATAGCAACTTGGGGTGGCCTGGATAACATGGGAAGCTAATTTCAGAGAGGTCTACGGAGCCAGGTAGCACATTTCCGACGAAAGCTCATGCCTGTCTCCCGGAACTGCACCCACTGGGCTCCGGGAAGTGCTAACACCTATGAACTTGGTAATAAAGATACTCTTTAGCCCAGAAGAAGGAAGAGTCCTCATTCCTTCCTTTCTTTAGTTTGGAGACACCGAAATTAGCAACAGGAGAAAAAAGCCATACAAGATCCATGCTAACTCTGCTTAACTTGTAAGACAGAATTTCCCCAGACAAAGAATCATTGTGTCCTTTAAAGCAGAGTTCAGATTGGTTTTAAGGGCCATGATCAAAACAGAAGGTACGAAATTAGAAGCGATGAGACCGAAGAAAGGTGAGCCAGGATGATAATCTTCGGCAGGTGTTGTTATAGAAACTCACATAGCTTTAGAGGTTTTATAGAGATAGAGTTAGTTTATTTATTTATGTATGTATTAGAGTTTTTATGCTTCTAGTCTGGCAGGGGCTGTAAATTCCTACATCAATGAGACGGGGCTTGAGCCATCGTGTCATTTATATTTATCGAAAACAAGCACCTATGTAGAAAATGACACTATTCTATGGAGAGGTAACAATAATAATGTGAGAACATGAAAACCAGTAGCCTGCTCGCCACGTGTTTGGGAAAATGGGAGGTGGGGTCTGACGTGGAATCCGAGAGGAGGAGAGCTGGGAAATGTCCCAGAAGGTGAAGTCGGGGCCCAGTCTTCAAGGAGAGGCAGGTGTTAGCCCATCAGCAGGGGAAGCTGGAGAAGTGAGGAAGGGCACCCCAGCCGAAAACGACTGCATCCAGAAAGACATGAAGGTGAGGCACACACACTTGCCGCGGGGAAGGGGGAGCGCAGGCAGAATGAAGGGGTGAGACCATGTCTCAAGGGAGATGCAGTTGGAAAGATAGATGAGGAGCAGGGTATAAAGAGTTTAGACTAAGGAGCCCCTACCTGAAATCACAGGCGATGAAGGTTTCCTACATGGCAGAGACGTGATCAGGTCAGCCCTTTACACAATCAGTGTGGTGGCCTTTGTGGAGAAGGGGTTGGATAAGCCTGAGGACCGCTAAGCTGGTCAGGAGGTCTCTAAAGAGTCTAGGCAAAGACCACAGTCAGGACCAAGTCAGTAGGAGCCTGGGGGCAGAAAATTCATGTATTTAAGAATGGTGGGGGGACTTGATATGGTATAAGTAACTGTTTGGAGGTGGAATATTAGGAACTGAGAGAGAGAGAGAGAGGTATCAGCAGATACTCTCAGGGCATCTTTTCCTTTTTTTTTTAGTGTTTTTAACATTTATTCATTTTTGAGAGACAGACTAAGCATGAGTGGAGAAGTGGCCCAGAGAGAGGGAGATACAGAATCCGAAGCAGGCTCCAGGCTCTGAGCCATCAGCACAGAGCCTGACGCAGGGCTTGAACTCACGGACTGTAAGATCATGACCTGAGCTGAAGTTGGACACTTAACCGACTGAGCCACCCAGGCACTCTTTTTTTTTTTTTTTTTTTTTTTTTTTTTTAAGAAGACTAATGAAGGAGGACTTGGCTTATCAAGCTTAAAACATCATAAAGCTCTAACATTCAAGCTGGTGTGGGGGTCATCCAGAAAAGCCAGAATGGCCAAATTATACAGAAAGCCCAGAAGGGAACAGAGAATTGGGACACATTTCAGACACGCTGAAATGTTTGGTGTATTCATGGAACAATGGCAGAATAACTTGCTATACTTTTTTTTTTAAGTTTTGTGGGTTTTTTTATTATTTTGAGGGGGGGGGGAGTTATGCACATGTGAGCAAGGGAGGGGCAGAGAGAGGTGGAGAAAGAAAGAATCCCAAGCAGGCTTCTTGCTATTAGCACAGAGCCCAACTCGAGGCTCAAACTCAAGCACCATAAGATCATAACCTGAGCTGAAATCAAGAACCGGAAACTTGAGGGACTGACCCACCCAGGCGCCCTGCAACTGGTTATACTTTTGAAAAAGAATCTAAAATCCTTAATTCAGGGCCAAGTTAAACATTTTCATAATAAAAATAAATTCAAAAAAATATATGTGTGTACTTCCATACAGAGGTGAAAAGGGCTTTACCAGCTATTATCCCAAAAGCAAAGCCATAAAGGCATGAATAAATTGGATCGAAAAAAATCCCTTCTACCAAGAGATGTCATAAAGGAAATGACAAGACAATGAACTCAAATAAAATTTGCAGTGTATCCGACAGTAAAGTTAATACATTGAATATTTAAATATCTAATAAAATGATGAAAAAAATCCTAGTGGAGAAATTCACAAAGGATATGAACAGGAATAACCTAAAAAGCTATAAATATAACATAGATAGATAGATAGATAGATAGATAGATAGATATGTGTGTGCATATGATAAAATGTTCAATCTCACTCGGAAGATTTGCAAAGATGAAAAAAAAAATGGCAGGAATGTGACTGGCATGAGATTTCCAAGGAACAATTGGATATCATGTATCAAAAATCATACACTTTGCCCATAAATTCCATTTCCAGGCACCTGTCTGATACCAGTGCCAAAAAATGTCCATTTCAGAGTTGTTTATAAATACAAACTGGAAAATAATCTAAATTGTCCGATATTGGACAATATTTACTTAAATTATGGTGTATTTATACCATGGGGCTACACAGCCATAAACAATGAAAACAAACACAGTCATATCCCATCGTATAGAAATTATTTCTCTTTCCAGAACTCTAGTGTGTTTCACGAACGCAGGGCCTTGATCTGTTTTTTTGCTGTCATCTCTCTAGAGCCTAGAATCTAGCGTGTAACATAGCCTCAAGGAATGTACGTAGAAAGAACGATTGTTAAATGCGGTAGGCAGAATTCTAAGATGGCCTCTAGTGGCATTTCCATGATACATTATGTTTTAATGCAAATGGAAATTTGCTACGTAGTTAAGTATACTAATCAGTCGATCTTAAGCTATGGGAGACCATCCAAATGGGTCTAACCTAATGAAAAGGGATCTTTCAATATCGAGGGATTTCTCCAGATAGTAGCAGAAGAGAAAGTTATGGAGATGTAAAGCCTGAGCGAGACTCCATGTGAAGGAGTCTCAATCATTGCTGAGCTAGAGGACCCACTGACAGGGACCAGAGAGCCACCTTTAGGCAGTAAAAAGGGATCATTGGCCCGCACCCAGCAAAACAACAATGTTCTCAGGTCTACAATTACAGAGAACGGACTGAATGCGCTTGGAGGTGGATTCTCTGGTAGAGCCACCAGGCGAGAGCCGAGCCCCCCAGACACCTTCACTATGGCCTTGGGGTACCCTGAGCAGAGAACCTAAGGGTACCCTGGGGTACCCTAAGTGGAGAACCATCTGCCTGAATTTCTGACCTATGGGACTCTGAGATAAATGAGTGTTGTTTTAAGCCATTAAGTCTCTGGTAATTTGGTAGACCGCAGTAGAAATCTAATAAATTCAACAAAAATCAGCAGATTACCAAGCAGGTCATGCAGTGGGATTCTTTTTCATGCTGTTTATACATTCGTGTATTTATTAAGTTTGCACAAGAAAACTTGCTGATGCAGATACGTGGTCGTGTTAATAGTGGTGGGTTTTGTTGTTGTTGTTATTTTTGTTGTTGTTATTGGAGAATTGAAGTAAATTGGGCAGACTTTAACCATTAGACCCCTGGAAAGTCTGATAACCCGTTATTTCCATGGACTCAATCGCACAGAACAAACCTGGCCATTCTTTAAGGCCTTCTCAAATGCCACCTCGCCATTGGAATCGTTCCGTCCCGGCTACACAGGACGGTGTCGTTCTGGCTTTGAGATACAACAAATCAGGGTTTGAAACCTCACTTTACTACTTGTGAGCTTTGTAAACGGGGGTCATCTAAATAACTTGTCAAAGCTTAAGTTTCCTCGACTCTGAAATGTGAATGAGAATAGACATCACATGGGGTCCTTGTGCGGATTCAATGGAATACTGAATGCAGAGCAGATAGTATCGTTACTACTGGGCACCGGGTGACCTGCATGGCAGGTGCTCACTGAATTGTGGTTCTTCTATTGATCAGAGACCTGCTGCTGTAAGAGCTTCCAGTTTGGTCTCGTCCACTGTTCTTCTGTAAGTATGTCTTAATATTCCCAAGTGCTTACTTAGCACAGCGTCCGGCACCTGCCAGGTCCTTAGTAACTTGTGATCCAATTACTGTATGGAAAAGTAAAATAAATATTCGTAAAATTGGGGCACCTGAGTGGCTCAGTCAGCTGAGCGTCCAACTTCAGCTCAGGTCATGATCTTGAGGCTCGTGGTTTTGAGCCCCGCGTCGGGCTCTGTGCTGACAGCCTCAGAGCCTGGAGTCTGCTTCGGATTCTGTCTCCCCCTCTCTCTGTCCCGCCCCAGCTCATTCTCTCTCTCTCTCTCAAATAAATAAACACTATATTTTTGTTTTTTTAATTGGTAAAATTGAATCTTCAGTTTACCAGGCTGCAGTGACACAGGCAGGCCGTGTTAGGCAGCGAGGCAGGCCGCAGTAACACAGGACTACCACAAGATGTCAATGTGAATAGGAAAGCTCCACATTTCAGGAATATTCTGGATAATCTGCCCCTTCCCTCTTGTAGGACTCCAGGCAAACACACAACTGCAATACTGTAAAGGCAGAAAGCAAACTGCCAGGCATTTGCACACTTCCCTCCTATTCCATTGTGTGGATCAATACCTTAAGAACACAACTGCTGATTTACAGAGAAAAAAATATCTCAATATCACAACTGCTGATTTACAGAGAAAAATAAAGACCCGGGACACTTCATTTGGGTTCAATTCTACACGCACAACCTTTTTCCTATCCCTGCCCTAAATCTGTACCTCTGGGCGACATGGTAACAGAGAAGATGTGCAGTCAGCTTCTGACTCCACTGCTTATCATCTGGGTGTTTATGTAAGTTTCTCAATCTTTCTGAGCTTCATTTTGTCACATTAAAAAAAAGAAGAAAATGACTATATAGGAATTACAGATATACTGTAATTCAGTTGCAACCATATAGGCTTAAGCAGAACAGCATTCTCTGAAGACTAGTTCGCAGAGTATCCCGGAATCAAAAGGAAGGGCTTTCTTTGCAATTCTGGAAGGATTTGGGCATTGAGCCCACAGCTACTTGGCCTGGAGCATTCTATCGCTAACAGATCCACAAGTTCTGTGAATAAGGCTCACTTTGACATGGCCTCCAACAGTGGCTTTCCCTTTCAAAAACACACTCTGTTGAGCACACACACACACACACACACACACACACACTTGCTCCTCACTAGACTCTAAAAAAAGAGTATGAATGTCATTGTCTCTGGTTTCCTGTGGTCTCCATAAAATCTCCAACCAGAGTATTCTGGGCTCATAAACATGTCCACAGCCCGTTTCTCATCTGCTTTAATGACGTTTCCTAATGGCTGACATTGACATTGGCATCTTTTCTCTAGGGATAGTGTTGTGAGACTGGCTTTCCCCTTCCCCAAAATAGCTTGTGTGAGCAGCCCAAGAGATGGAATGTAGACCAATAATTTCTCTCTTCCCACGAAGAGACGTATCCTCCAAGATACGGGAACCCTGCCTCATTTCCTGTGGCAGCAGGCAGAGGGTCCCCATCACCATCAGGAACCCGTTCACAGCCCCAGCCAAGGAGTCCAGAGTTGTGCCGCTCCTGGAGCCTCGGGGAGGGGATAAGGACATAGTTACTGAAGAAAAGATACTACTCGGCATTGTGTATGTGTCAAAGATTTATAAGCCACGTTTTATAAATAAGGAAATACTCTTTAGAAGAGAAGCACATTATTTTGTTCAAAATACATACTCATTTCACTTGACCAGGCCACTTCAAGGGAACTAAGAGGAAAGCCAGTGTGTGCGTATACAGCTCTAGGGACGAATGTCAGCTGGTACATGGGACTGAGATGAAAATGTGGTCAGGAACAGGGTAGGGGAAAAGGGCACATCAAACAGAGCTCCCTGAGAACGCGGAGGAAGGAGATATCACTTGTCACTGGGAACTTCTTGGAGGCTAGCTGGCTGAGAGGGCCATGCCTTTGTCACCCCTCACCAGCCATGTGCACAACGACACCTGCGAGAGAGAGAGAGAGAGAGAGAGAGAGAGAGAGAGAGAGAGAGAGAATGAGCCGGGGCGGTACAGAGTTAGAGAGGGAGACACAGTTTCCAAAGCAGACTCCAGTGGGGCCTCTGGAGCTGGGCCATGTAGCAGCCTTAAGGACAGGCAGGCTTTTTTTTTTTTTTTTTTTTTTTTTTTCCTGGTCCTGGGGATAAAAGCACGAATGATGTCCAATTTTTCTGCTCCAGGGGCTCACACAGTACAGTAGGAGTAAAAAGCATAAACAGCCAACTGTAAAAAAAAAAAAAAAAAAAGAGAGAGAGAGAGAGAGAAAAGAAAGAAAATGTTAGCATTTGGAGAGAAATGGAATCACAGTGCTGTGGCAGCCTGGCAGAGTGAAGCGTGCACTCTCTGTGTCTCTTCTGGGCAACAGAACTTTCTCTGCGGAGTCACTGTTTGCTGAGGAACCCATGGTTGATCCCTTTGGGTCTCCCGTTTGGTCTGACATAACAGAAATGTATCTTCTGATCACTTTGATTTGCGTCTGCCCTTCAGTGGGTGGAGAAGACACTCTAGAATATCATAAAGTTCTAGGTTTAGGGGCGCCTGGGTGGCTCAGTCGGTTAAGGGTCTGACTTCGGCTCGGGTCACGATCTCACGGTTCCTGAGTTCGAGCCCCGCGCGGGGCTCTGTGCTGACAGCTCGGAGCCCGGAGCCCGCTTCGGATTCTGTGTCTCCCCCTCTCTCTGCCCCTCCCCCGCTCACGCTCTGTTTCTCTCTTTCAAAAATAAATAAACATTAAAAAAAAAAAAGTTCTAGTTTAAATCCAGCCTCTTCGCCGCTGACCTTCAGTTTCCTAACCCCTAAAAATAGAGAACACAGTACATCACTGAGGTTTTGTGCTGGTGTTGTTGGGGGAGGGGGATTAACCACAATGATGTTTGCAGTTTCCATGACAGTGGTTAATGCATTCGTAGAAACTCCAGGCAGGGTGGTTCTGGCCTTCTTGCCCCTCCCATGGCTCTATCTGGAAAGGCAGCCATGCACATGTGTTGCTATCTAAATAATGCTGCTAATAATAAAACCAAACACCACTATTCGCCCTCTTCTGGGTAATGGCTATGTCTTTCTTCTTCCACTGCAATCAGAGCTGTTGATTTTACTGCCACTGCCTTCTCTGTTAGGAAGGATGCCTGTTTATCTTCTCTGTCCTTGAGTCCCCTCCTCCCTCCCCCAGGAAATGACTTGCCACAGCCAGGGTAAGAGGAGGTGGATGTGAAAAAGTTGAACCTGCAGGTGGAGAGATGAGAAACCCATTATTCTCCGGTATCTATTTTGTATCTCAGGTTTTGTTTTGTTTTTTGTTTTTTTTTCTCAGATTCTCTTCCTCTCCCACCCATCCCCCCAAATGATGTTGCATCTGGGTGTCTAAATCCCGCTCACAGCTGTGCCAATGCCTTCTCCACTCTTTCCATCTGCCTGTTTGTTTTTCTTGGTTTTAGTTTGCAGTCTGCTATTTTGTATAAGCAAAATTATCCTTTCATGTCTTACCCGTTTCGACGGTTTCTTCTGGTTATTGTAAACTGCGGCATCTGCGGTGCCTGTCTCCTAATTACATTCCCAGCCTTCTAATAGGAAGGGCAAACAGGCATATGGGGCAGCAATACGGAGGCTTCTGCATCCCTGACCTCCACGTAGGAGTCCTCAGAGCTTTCCAGGGTATTTCATCGAGCTCAGCCTGCTAAGATAAAGCACAAACTTCTACTCGCCAAAGACAGTTATAACACAGACTGAGACAAAGCTCCTGGGCACGTTTTCTTCATAACTGAGTCATCGTGGCTCTCAAAGCATGACTCTATAAGTAGATGCGTATCTCCAGTTTCCTGGTTCTAGTGGTATTCAAATGATTGCTTATTTTTAGACCAATTGAGGCAGCTGAATCAAAGTAAGAACAGAGATGAGAAGAGTGACAGTCAAGAAATCAGGATTTGAAAAAGAAGAAGGACGAGGAGGAGGAGGAGGAGGAGGAAGAGGAAGAAGGAGAAGAGGAGATCAGGATTTGAGACCCACTATGGACACTAACTTGCTGGGTGTTTTGGGAGAAAGTCCCACAAACTCCCTTGACCTTAATTAACAAATCAGTTAAATTAGCAGCTGGACTAGATGACCTGTGAGGGAGAGGAAGAAGATTGATTCAATCAATGAGTTGTTCATTGTACCAATAATGTACCGGAAGTTAGGGAAACTAAGATGAATTGAATACGGTCCCTGTACAAAGAAGATCTCAATGTATGATAATGGGGAGATCAAACACGTACACAGATGATCTTAGTACAGTGGGTGCAAGCATAAAAGCATGAACAGTTCTCTGCATTGTTCATAGGATGATCTATTCCAAGGATCATTTTCTCTAAAGAAAAGATATTTCAGGCTTTGCATCCCATACAATGGCTGTTGCAATGACCTCACTCTGCCATTACAGGGTGAAAGCAGCCATAGATAATAAGTAAACAAAAAGCAGGTCTGTGTTCCTATGCAACTTTATTTGCCGAAACAGGTGGTAGACTGGGCTTGGTCCACAGGCTGCAACTCACACATTCCTAATCTGGCCACAAACATATTTCATTGAGGTTAATCTTCAGTGAATTCCTTATTCTCTGAAAAGAAGGACAAAGCTCATAGCCCCTACCACAATTGTAATTCCTTAATTTTAAATCAGACCTTTCATTCTTTCCCTCCCTATGAAGTGTCAGTTCCGTGAGAAGAGTGCCCACAGGTGGCTTATCGTTTTGCTGTTGTATCTTTAGCACCTACACCAGAGCCTGGAACGAGTAACCCACCCCTCCAGAGTATGTTGAATGGACGAATGTATAAATTAATGCTATAGAGGGGGCACGCAGTTATGGTCTGGTGCCATCTGGGAGCAAGGGTGACAGGGGGCTGGGAATGTTTCACAGAGTAGGTGACAATATGAGGTGGCATTTGGAAGACAAACAGGGGACAAGAGGATTGTGTGAGACATTCTAGACTCTCTCTGTCTTTCAATAATAAATAAACGTCAAAAAAAAGAAAGATGTTTAAATATACTATTTAATGTTAAAAGCAGACGACAGAAAAACTAAGAAGAATAATAGAAAATCAAACATTTCGAGATTTGGTGAAAGAGAAAAGTAGTATAAATGAGCAAAATCTTTATCTCTTATTATTTATTTATTATTTATTTATTAAAAACACTTTAGCTGTATTTATTTTTGAGAGACAGAGACAGACAGAGTATGAGCAGGGGAGGGGCAGAGGAAGAGGGAGACACAGAATCTGAAGCAGGCTCCAGGCTCTGAGCTGTCAGCACAGAGCCCGACGCGGGGCTCGAACGCACAAACTGCGAGATCATGACCCGAGCCGAAGTCGGACGCTTAACCCCCCCTGAGCCACCCAGGCTCCCCAACATCTCTCTTATTCCACCAGTGCTGCCCAATATCTAATATCTAGTATGTAAGATATGTAATATCTAAGCTATTACACGAGATCGTTAAGTTAAGGATACTAATGCCTTAACTCTTCCTATCGGTTTGTACCCCACTGTGAATTCCTGCTTTATGTCCTCTATACTCTTACATTATCAGCAGCATCGTTTTGTCTATCCCGCCAGACAAGCAGCACCAAAATGTCTATTCCTTATCGAAAGTTTAATTCTATCTGTGCTTATGTGATTATACTGCATTTATTTATATTTAATTTTGAAAACTATATGATCATTGCTCATTTGCTAAGCCCAGATGGGTCCAATGCTAAGACTTATGGAATTTCCAGAGGTGACTATTTCTACTTAGTAGGATTGCGTAGCTTCTCTAATTTACCTCACTTGTTAGCATATGCAGCAACATGGTTCATTCCATGTTCATGTCAGGTCTCTCTTGTTTATTCTCTACCTTCCTTCTCCAAGATGCATATACGGGGGTTCCTAGTTACCTTCTTTCATTCTGTATTTATCTCCCCTTGTCATATGATCATATGTTGAGTGTAGCCCAAACGCTCAACTATAATTTCTATCTATTGAGTACACCCCCCCCCGCCCCCCGCCCCCTGGAAATTTCCCTCTCGCCCTCCCTGATGCACTTCCAACCCTTTCTCCTTTTTTTCCAGTCTGGTTTCTTGCCTCCAGGCTTTCTGCTATCACTTCAGCACTCCCTTGAATCTCCTTTGGGGTGGATTCTGCTTCCTTTCCTGATTGCCTTCCTGGATTTACTGGAATAGATCCTCAGGTAAATCTCTAAAATGGAATGCATGACCTGCAAATGTTTGAGTATTTCCAAGTCTGAAGATAAAATATCTTTACATCCTCTGCCTCATAGATAACTTGGCCCATGGATCATTCACGATGCATTCTGCTGCAGGTGACAAACCATCCCACAACAGCTTAAGCGAGAAAGGTCTTTATTATCTGAAATAACAGGAAATCTGGAGGTGGGCGGTACCAGGCTTGGTGCAGTGGCTAAACACCATTATCAACGACCTAGGCTCTTTCTGTTATTCTCCCTGGCCATCAGCACTTTGCTTCTTACCTTGTAGTCACAAGATGGGTGACACAAATCCAAGCATAATATCCTCAACTAACTGAATTTGAGGCAAGAAGATGGACCACTAGGGAAGAGACTTCCTCCTGAATAGCTCTTTCTTTTTATCAGGAAAACAGTTGTTTCCAGAGACCCAGAAGACTCCTTGGCTGGAACTGCATGGCAGTCCCACCCTTTGAATAATCAATAGCAAAGAGGAATGATTTTGTCACAATTGATTTAGACCGATAATTCGTTATCCAGGGCCCCTCCTTGGCTTATCCCAGCTCAGCAAATACTCAACAAAACTGGAGATGTACCTACAAATAGGAGGAGAGAAAAAAAAATGGATGTTGAGTCGAAAAACGCAACTTTCCACCAAAGCCAACTACAGTGTTCTATGCTGAAAATGTTTTCCCTGGGAACTACGAAAGAATTACACCATTGTGTTCTAGCATCTTGTGTTACTAATGAGAAATCCGATGCCTGTTAATTTTCATTCCTATGATGTTTTCAGGATCTCTTTATTCTAGTGTTTGAAATTTCATAAGGGTGTGTCTCATTGTGACCTTCTCTTCTCTCTTTTCTTTCTTTCTTTCTTTTTTTCTTTCTTTTTCTTTCTTTCTTTCTTTCTTTCTTTCTTTCTTTCTTTCTTTCTAGAATTGTGCCTTTCATCTTCAAAAAATATTTTAACAATGTAATTTATTCAAGGCCAGTTGCCAAGTCAAGATGCAAACCTATTTCCAATTAGCCTTGAAATCCTCACCTCTTTCGCTTCCTGGTTCCACTCTCCATAACCCATTGTAAATTCTGTTGCAGAACGGACCCTGCCACTCCCCCTTCAAAATCCTCTCCAGCATTTGAACTCAATGTATATTAAGTTGTTGATTAACTTATGCCAGAGAAGCCAAGACGAGGACCTTATTCTTCACCTTAAGCTCTTCTCTGTTTTGACTAGATCCTACCTTTGTCTCCAGCCTCCTTCTGTGTGCCTGGCAGGTGGACCCACTGATCAGTAGAGAGTCAAAAAAGTAGATCAGGGACAATCATATTGTCTTTTATGGACAAGCACATTTCAGTGACGGACGTACATTAGGTCTTAGTTCCTATTTTGTTATTGTTTTCAAACTTATTTTTGTCAGTATAAAAGTCATCTGTTTTTATTTTTAAAGAAATCGCTAAAAGTCATCTGCACAAGACGAGCTTATCTCTGTAACCTACCATTGCTGTTACTTTAGCCACCAAGATTCGGGATCATTTGTTACACAGCAATAGAAATGGAGACATTAACTAATCATTTGAATAAAGTATCTTGAAAGAGTATAGATATAGATTATATAGATGAAGATACAGATACAGATATATACATCTATTGTTAAGAGGTAACAAAACATCGGAGAGAGCCAGTGTCCTGGCATATCTGCTAATATCTTATGAAGAGTGCTTAAACCAAGATGGACCCCCACGTGTAGCCCAGACTCAAAAAGAGAAATGTCTTCAGAGAATGGGTAGAATTGAAAAACAAAACAAAACAGAAACTCTTATGGGAGCAGAGGGGCACTAACATGATCAAACTTGACTCTAGACTGAGGCAGGAGAATGCCTCCCCTTATAATTCAAAAGTACACATTCACATTGCTTGTCTGGCCCACAAAAATCTGGTTGAGAATTTGCTTATCATTATCCTAAATTGGTAACACTCCCAGGTAAGGCCAAATCTGTGTAGTAGAACAAATATCATGCCCAGCCTCAAATAATTCACAAGATTATGTCCAAATATCTTAGAGGCACTGCCTCATCTTTGACACATTTAATTCAAGTTGAACTAAAGTTCTCTTACTAATTTTACTTTTTCCTCGACCATTTTCTTGGACTTTCTGGTATACCACAGTGCTATCCAGATTATTAGTGACTAAGGATTGGCTAATACCCTGACCTATTTTTAAAAATTTATATGGCTGAGAAAAACATTTATATTTAAGATTATATGTTATTAAATTTAATTCTAGTGCTATAATGAACCTAAAATGCTATTTTGCCTTCTTGACTTGACTTGGGCTATTCCCCTACGTAGAAAACTATTTCTCCTCCTTCTATTTTGAGTAATCCTTTCATTTTTTAAACTTTCCCTAGGGGCACCTGGGTGACTCAGTTAGTTAAGCGTACAACTTCAGCTCAGGTCACGATCTCACGGTTCATGGGTTCGAGCCCCTCGTCGAGCTCTGTGCTGACAGCTCAGAGCCTGGAGCCTGCTTTGGGTTCTGTGTCTCCCTCTCTCTCTGCTCCTCCCCTTTCTTGCACTCTCTCTCTTTCTTTCTCTCTCTCTCTCTGTCTCTCAAATAAATAAACATTAAAAATTGTTTCCCTTGACATATTAGCCCTCGTTATGTTAGCCCTTTTTTACAGCATAAGCAAGAGAGTTTATTGTCTCTTTGTCTGTGTTCTCGTGGCACCCTATTCTCTAGGATAACACTTAGCTGTATGGTCCTCCTTATCTGTAATAGGAAACTCCTGGAAAGTAAAATCTATGACTCATTATAGTTAGTCTCCCCAAACATCTAACAGAGCCTGACACACAGGGGGCACCACATAGATATTCACTGAATTTAATACATACACATAATTTGAATCCAAAACTAAGCTGAGAGCAAATGAAGCCTTGATGTCTCTTACTTTTTCACAGGACATTTCCAATGTGGGTCACAGGGAGAAAATCACAGTGAACAGCCCTCCCACATTTCCCCTACCCTTCAGGTCACACTCCACCGAGTAAAGTTCTCGGGGTGCTTCGGCAATACCCATGTGTCTTTCTGTAACAACCAGAAATTATGGGGCCTGGACAGGAGGCAAATTTATTCTCAGTCAGCCTGGGAAACAACCACGAGAACACTGGGCGAATAAAAATGATCTGTTCCATCTTTTCTCCCTTGGCCTTTGGGAAGCGACGTCCACTTTGATAAACGTCAAAAACAGAAGCAGCACAGAAGTCAAGTGCGTACGTGCCCTTCTCGCCCGTCTGTTACCATTGCTGAAGACAGCCCATGAACACTGCTTTATTCTGGGGGTCTTGAGCCTTCAAGAGCTCACGTGATCCAACAAATCCTTAGGACACGCGAAGAAATTTAGGCTGTGGTAGGAAATCCGTCTTGAGTGGCTACCAGCACAGGACCCTGTTACTAACAGTCGTGGCAGAAAGAACAGTTTGATATGAAGGACCTACTGGGATCTCCATCCTAATTAGAATGTACATTAAGAAGAGAAGTGTACCCATTGTACCAGGAAACTTGATAGATAGAAGAAAAACAAACAAACTCAGTGAGATGTATGTTTGCCACTCCAGAAACTTATATTCCAGATGGGTATTAAAGCACAAAAGTGGGTAATTTCAGTTCAATATGAGGAAGCACGGAGGAGTTAGCACCCAGCCTAGGGCTGTGTGGTTGTTAGAAATATTAAATGCAGCTTTCTTGAAGGACTTGATATCTAAATCTTGCAAGAGGAATGGAAAACAAGCAGGGGAAAGGGAATGGGTCTTTTCAATATGAAGGAAATGACACACCCATAATGCAAAGGCACAAAGGCAGAGCAGGCACACATTTGGGCAAATACAAAGAGTCTCATTTGCCAGGGTGCGGGGAGCATGGGGAGACTGGAAGGAAACAAGGCAGAAGTGGGCAGAGGCCCTACCCTGAAAGACTTCGTGTGTTAGAACCAGAGGGGTTATTATGGATTATCTACACCAGCACTTTCAAACTCTGATGTGCTATGAATCACCTAGGACTCTTTGAAATACAAGGTCCAACTCAGTGGGCCTGCGGTGGGGCCTTTCATACGTTTCATAAGCTCCCAGGTTCTAGATCTTCCTTGTCCCAGGGCAACGAAGCCAGCCAGCATAACCGGGCGCACTTGCTTCAGTTGGAGAATTCCCAGAACTCATGGATCAGACTCTGCACTTTTACGAGATCCCCCGTCATTCATCTCACATTAAAGTTAGAGAGGCACCAATCTAGAGCCATGGTTTAAACCCAGCTTGACTTTGGAGTTGCCTGGAAAATTATTTAGAAGTACACAGCTGGGCCACACCCATCGGATATTCTAAAGGATTTGGTATGACGTGAGCCCCAGGCGTGGGTGTTCAAAAAAGTCTCCAGTGGCGATTCTAAGGTACAATGGCGATTGAAAATCACGGAGTTCGGTAGGGAATGGAGAGCCCAGAGAGTGGAGGTGACTAGTCAGAGTCACACAGCAGTGGGCCTAGAGGTGAGATTGCAGACTGACGGCGAGGGCACCTTTAAAAATCTCACTGTGTCTCCCCAACTACGTACTTCATCCCCAGATGGTAGATATGACTCCAAAAACCCAAGCTGTCTTTCTTCAATTGGTTTTTCGATCAGTTCAAGTCAACCACAAGTTTGCTTAACCCACAGAGCAAAGTAAGAATCTCCCCCTTTTCCAGGCACTGCCTTTAAGCCTTCATGAAATAAAACGCACTTCCTGCCATGCGTGAGGTACTGTGCTAACAGTTTGGAGCACAGGAATGGGCTGTAAAGAAGAATAAGGAAGATGTGGTTTATGGGTACAATGGAATACTACTTGGCAATGAGGAAGAATGAAAGCTGGCCATTTGCAGCAACGTGGATGGAACTGGAGGGTATTATGCTGAGTGAAATACGTCAGTCAGAGAAAGACAGATGTCATATGTTTTCATTCATATGTGGAACTTGAGAAACCATGGAACCGAAGACCATAGGGGAAGGGAAGTGGAAAAAAAAAAGTTTCAAACAGAGAAGGAGGCAAACCGTAAGAGACTCTTAAATACAGAGAATAAACTGAGGGTTGATGGGGGGGCGTGGGGAAGAGGGGAAAATGATGAATGGGCATTGAGGAGGGCACTTGTTGGAATGAGCACTGGGTGTTGGACGTAAGCAATGAATCATGGGAATTGACCCCCGAAACCAAGAACACACTGTATACAACTCTACGTTAGCTTACTTGACAATAAATTGTATTTAAAAATATTAATAAAAACATAAAAAATTAAAACTCAAAAAAAAAGGAAGAATCTGAAATAACGTTGCTGTTTCACGAGCTGTGGGCTGCTCACACGACCGTAACTCACATTTGAGGGAAGCTAATGGACAGGAGATGTTCAGACAAGCGTGTGGAACAATTCACTCTCCAACTGCCCCGCAAGACCCCAGGGTCTCACCTAACCCCTGCGAAACTAAAAAGTATGCCAATTGTCTTAGAAAAGAGAGGAACATTTATTTTTGAACCTGACAATTAAAAAAAAAAGTATTTTTAAGCATTCGTAAACTGTTAGGGACAAATCTTTTTTATTAATTTTTTTTCAAACAGAAACAAAAAAAAACCTTGTAAGTTTTATGAAGACCGCTTTTTTATGATTTCTGTTATTAATGAGGAGCTAATACTGTAATTGTTTCTTTGCATAACAGAACTATTATATAAAACGAATATATTTAAGATAACTACATACTCATTTCTTTCCTTTCTTCTCTGCAGTACGTTTTCTTTAGAAGGCCAAATTTATGCTCTGGAAGAGGCAGCCGAAGAACCAACGCTGTAATTTTATGAAACCACAAAAGGCTCCTCCAAAGGGATCTGACTTGAATACACACTGCAAGGAAATTAATGGTCTCGGTTCAAACATCCTCTTTAATCCGTCTCATTTTGCCTTTCATAAGGAAGAGAACAATGCAGTTGTCAGGCTGACTTAGGAGAAGGACAAGTGTTGAGCAACACGCAGTTGGCAGGAGACCATGCGAGTTCTTTCTGGGGTATCTCAGTGGCCTTTGGGAGCTGCCAGGGCAGAGATGTGTTGTGTGTCATTATCAATTTGCACTCTGATTTCCTAACAGTTCAAGAGGCCTTTTGACAAAAGCCTCCATTTAGATCTAATAATAACTCTGGATTTTTGCTAAACGTCTCACAACCTGGGAAGAGGCCCAATTGCTAAACATACTTCCACGGCATGAGTTTCTTTTACTGAGCCCAGAGGGGACGGCCAAGCAGACGAGAAAATGTGTATTGGGGAAATGTTTTCACCCTTAAAAGCTCTTTCCAAAAGAACTATCTCAGTTCATTTATGAAGTCCATCTGAACAATTATCGTAATTATGGGTCACGTGGTTGTTGTCCAGTGCTAGCCTGGGATAATGGCAGCTAAAATGCAATAGCTCCCTATTTCCTTCCACATCCTACAATTATAAAATCTAATGGACTGAACTGACCTACTTCCTTCTACTTGGTCACACAACAGCTCGTCCATTTCCAGTAAGTTACAATAGCCATTGGCACCTCACTACCTTCAGGGGTGTGTTCCACATGTGGCCAGCCTTTCCTATTAGAATGTCCTCTGGTCGTTTCTGTTCATATTTCTGCATGCGAAACCACAGAAATATCTTAGCTCTCTCTCGCTCCTAAAAACATTCTTGAATTTATTCAAAGAGCACAGTATTTCCTGAGTGTCCCTCTCTCCCAACGAAGTTTTCTTTTCTTCAAGGCAGCTGTCCAATGTCCCCTTGAAGACTTCTCAAGTGCTATGAGAGCCCAGCCTTTGCTTGGGGCAAGTCATGAGGGAGAATAGGGAGGTGAGTCAGCAGAAATAGGGGACAGTGTGCTGGTCGGGGGAGTGAGAGGAAGACAGAGTTCATTTCCAAGATCAATAAGCATAATTGGTATGGCTTTCTCAGAATGGTCTTGGCTGTGTTACCCCGTCTCACAAAACTTCCTGAAATGCCCAAGTCATTCTGTGTTTCTGTCACAGTCCCCAGTCTGGGGTATAACTTATGTAGATGCTTTTCGTCTACTGCCGGGGTGTCTTTGGATCTCATTCGTTGGCATGTCCCTCATGAAACATTGAAGAGGCCCAAGGAAGGAGCAGATTAAACAAGCTGTCAAAAAAGTATATATATCAAACCACTGTTCTGTTATTTTTAGTAGTTCTTTAAATGGGTGTTAACGGAGGACAAAGTTGAAACAATTGATTCAAATTCCCTTTACTGCCTCTTTGGAAATGCAATACCTTTCAAAATATGCAGTTGATCACACATGCTAGATACACGATTGATAGTGTGGTGCCAGCATGCTGTAGGTTTTTATTTTATTTTACTTTTTTTTAATGTTTATTTATTTTTGAGAGACAGAGAGAAAGAGAGCATGAGTGGGGGAGGGACAGAGAGAGAGGGAGACACAGAATCTAAAGCAGGCTCCAGGCTCGGAGCTGTCAACACAGAGCCTGAAGCGGGTCTCGAACTCCCGAGCTGGGGGATCATGACCTGAGCTGAAGTCAGATGCTTAACTGACTGAGCCACCCAGGCGCCCCAGCATGCTATAGTTTTTGAACAGAAAGTGATTTTACCTTACATCTAGTTGTACTACCCAGCCAGAATGAGAACACCTTTCTAAGACCAGAACATCTCTCCGGAAATTGGTCATCCAAGCTTTGTCTGGACATTTCCGGAAATAAAGCACCAGCCCAAGTTTCCTAGATGCATCCGTGGTGAGTCCAGAACCATCAGAACACTCTTCCTCACAGCAGAGTTGATCCATTACTCCAGAAAGGTCTCTGTTCTGCCCTCTGGAGAAAAAAAGAAAACAAAAAAATCTGCTCTGTGGAGAAGAAGAAAACAAACAAACAAATCCCTATTTTCTTCTACATGACTGCTTCTTAGGGAAAAAGTGGCCCAAAATTATCACATCAATATTTTTCTAGAATAGAGTATTTGAAATGCCAAATAAACTGTGATGAATAGAGCAGCATCATAGGGGGGAAAAGCCTTTACCAATTAATCACATTTCTTTCCATATTTAACATAAGGGACAAAGTACTTCCTGAGGAAGAAGAGATGTTTCAATACTTAGAGTGTATCCAAGTTCTTTTTGTTTTGTTTTTTTTTTTTTTGAATGTTTATTTTTGAGAGAGAGACAGAGACAGAGCTTGAACGGGGGAGGGGCAGAGAGAGAGAGGGAGACACAGAATCCGAAGCAGGCTCCAGGCTCCGAGCCATCAGCACAGAGCCCGACGCGGGGCTCAAACCCACGAGCCATGAGATCATGACCCGAGTGAAGTCAGACGCTCAACCGACTGAGCCACCCGGGCGCCCCTCTCCAAATTCTTTCTATAGTTTGAAAATATATATGCATGCTTTAAAATATTCATACTTTAGACTGAAATACTCCTTTTGGGCAACCTATCCTAAAAACATAATCCAAAATATAGCAAAAGCTTTACACACCTCAGTAACCAACACAGTGATGTTTGTAATAACTGGAAGTTGCGAACGTTGCAAATAACCAAATTCCGGGATATAACTAAATAGCCCGTGGGTTATTACAGTAATTGAAAACCATGAAGCGATTCAAAATACGTTTGTTAAACACAATATATGAACATACGAAATGATACAGGAAGAAAGCAAGTAAAGTGAAAGCAGAGCATGGGGGTAGTGAAGAATGAAAGCCTGGGTGCCGGCATTCGGGAGATTTGAGCGTTGAGACAATGGGTGACGTACCTCTATTTTCTACGTTGTTTTATTTTTAAAGTACATGGTTTATAGTGATCAAAGAGAAGTGTCGTTTGAAATGGGTCTGGGAAAGTTGCCTCTTACAGGACCCTAGAAGGACAGAGGATGTCCATGGTCACCCTCTGTTCTTTCCATTGAAAGCAGTATATGAAGGTCATTATTATTATTAATCTGCAATTTCTCTAATATCTGTGACGGGTTTGATGAACACTGTATTCACTGAGGCCTTGCCCTGGTGCTCATTTACATGGAAAATGAGGGAATGATGGAATCTTTTTTTTTAAATGTACTTACGTGTTTACTTGTTTATTTATTTATTTGGGGGGGGGGGGAGAAAGAGGATGAGGGGCCAAAGGAGAGAGAGAGAGAGAGAGAAAGAGAGAGAGAATCCCAAGCAGGCTACACACTCAGCATGGAGCCCAACGCGGGCCTCGATCCCACGACCCTGGGCTCGTGACCTGAGCCAAAATCAAAATGTGTATGCTCGATCGACTGAGCCACCCAGGCCTTGGTAATAATGGAATCTTAAAATGCAGGATCTGTTAATCTTTGCAAAATGCATGGCTCCTATTCCATCAAACACTCAGCTAGTAGATCCTGTGTCGACAGTCTTAGTCTTAACCTAATGATCTGATTATTTGGCAATCCTCGTGATAAGCTCCTGGCTGCATGAGAAATGGGTGTTCAAAATACCAAACAATCACTCCCTCCGTACAATTTCACAGTCGAGATCGAGTGCAGATTTGCATTGCAAACACGAGGAATTTTTCCTTGTGGCCACCACATAAATGCCATGCCGTTTCTGAAGCTAATGAGTTCACGCTCTTGTTAATGCAAATGACATAGTGCAAACCTGCTTTTAGTTGAGTAAACTTTACCAAAGTAACAGAAGTCGTTTTCTTCTAAGTGGATGTTGTCTCTTATAAATTAAAGTCGGATAAAACTCCTTTACCCTGACAGAGTGTAATGGGTGAGCCCGGGTATATAAAAGTCATAAAAGTCATTTGTCATCCATAGCTGGAAGCAGGTTAAAGAACAAACAAACAAACAAACAAAACAAAAAACACTGAGCGTTTTACAGAGGGCTATGCTTAAATTGTCAAATTAGTCATAAAATAAGTTTGAAACATTGTCAAAACCGTAACTTTGTCGCATATTACAATTGCAAATTGTCTAGAATAGTTAAAAGGTGACCTGTTCTTCATCCTCTAGGCAAAAATCCTACCTGAGCAGGATAATGGGAGACGTGACCGGTAAAGGTGAAAAGCTTATGTGTCCAATAAAACTCGGGAGGTATGTGAGAGAGGGGAGTAAATCATCTGGCCTTTGATGTGGAAAGAAACGGCAATGAGCGCCCTTAGGTAAGTCACCCATTTATTTATTCACTTACTAAATAATGTATCCGTTTATTCATTAATTAAATAGCTCTACGACTTACCACTCAATCACTTCCTCATTTCCTCAATCACTATTCAGTAATTTACTGACTCGTTAATCTGATCACTCATTTATTTGCGTTTTTTTTTTTCCACTGAATGATATGTTCTTTACATATACATTCATTTTGATAAGCAACATTTACCAAGGCACATTGCTAGGTGCTGGCCATGAGGAAATGAGAAAGATAAGATCTCTATCCCCGGGGCGTTCCTGGTGAAGGAGACAGGCGCGTGGCTTTGACGAGTACTTTGCTAGAGGTGGGGCAAAAGCACTGGGGTGCAGAGAGAGAGGTCATTGCCTGTGCTAGGAGCCCCGACGGGGTTTTACGGTGTTATCCGAACTGTGCTGCATGAAGTAGCTCATTAGAAGACAGAGCAGGGGGAGTCGGCAGGGCTCATGTCGGAAAGAGAAAGAAGGTTCTTTCCAGGCAGGGGAAGCAGCTTGCGCCTGGCACAGACGTGTGAGAAATTATGCCTTGTTTAGAGAATGGTGAAGAGTTTAAAGTTCCCGGAGAAATAGGACAAGATTGAAATGACCCTAGATCGGACGAATCGGTTGGAGGCCAACTGTGAACAGCCTTTCAAACTACTCTTGGGGATTGTCGAGTGTTGAGCACGTTGGCACGGCACAGGCGGATGTGTACTAGGACCTCCTGTTTCACCCTCATGAATAAAACTGGACAACTGGTTGTCACCGTTGTAAGGAGGTTGAAGCCTACTTTGCTGTTCTCCCCCTGTGTTCCTGTTAAACTTTCCAAACTCTTGGTCTCATAGCTCCGTGAAAGCTTTTTTCTTCCGTTTTCCATCTCTGTTATTAGAACGCGAGGCTCTTGAAGGCAGGAGCCAGATCATTCGTTTCTGCACCCTCACTGGCTGCATGTAAGTGATGGAAGAATTAGTGGGTGAATAAATGGCAGCGTGAAAGGAGGAAGGACAGCAAGTCACGTGGTCAAAATGCTCCTAAGTAACAAGATTGCGGTGAGAATCAAGATCCTCCTTCTCTGGGTGGCTCAGTCGGTTAAGCGTCCAACTCTTAGTTTCAGCTCAGGTCATGATCTCACGGCTTCTTCGTGGGTTCCAGTCCTACATCAGGTTCTGCACGGGCAGGGAGGAGCCTGCTTGGGATCCTTTCTGGCCCTGCCCCACTTGTGCTGTCTCTGTCTCTCTCAAAATAAATAAGTCAACTTAAAAAAAAAAAAAAAAAAGATTCACCTTCACCAGCCCGTTTCTTACCCCCTCTCCCGACATTTATTGTGTTACTCATGACAACAATAAGAAATTTATCATACCATTTTTACTGTGAATCCTTTCCACCAAAGTAAATTATTCATATTACTCATGGTATATGAGTAATATTACTAAAATATATATTGGACAACACAGATAAGAGCTTTCTTACAGTAGAGACTCTGACTTTTTCTTCTTTTATCCTAGTACTATCTGATTTGGGTAAGTTCTAATCATTAATGCTGGTCAGATTAATGAATTCAGGACACTGGCAATGAAAACGTGACATGACTAAGAAAAATATAGGAAGATACTGCTCGCAACAATGAATATTTATGTATATAATTTATGAAAATAAGAGCGTATAATACCCTTTCAGACCCCCAATTGTTCGGACACCCTCTCTGCATCTTATTGATGTATCAGCGAGGATTGTAACAACTGAGAGTATACAGGCACCAATCAATATTTAGCTAGTCAATTATACAGTTAGATATATACCTACATTGTATTTTCATTTTAGCATTTTATATGAAAATAATGTCAGGCTATTAAAGAAAACTTCTCAAAAGCTATCTCTTAAAAGCCCGAGTTGTGACACATTTTCTTTTCCCAAATTCCTGTTTTTCCTTGTTTGACTTGTCATCACAATGAAGACATTTTTTTTCTTCTTTAAGGGCCCGAGTGATTAAATTAGACCCACCTGGATAATCCAGGAAAACTTCCCTGTTTCTGAGGTCTGTAACCCCTGTTCAGCGGTTCCAGGGATTAGGACATGGGCATTGCTGGGGGATGGTTATCCTGCCTCTTACAGTGGCACAGTCGAGCGAGGGGAAATGTCACAGACCGTGATAATCCATTGCACTAGCAATCTATCATGAGGTATCTAATCAGCTTTTAAACTCATTTTCTAACCACTCACCTTGGATCTACTAATCTGCCTGTAATCAGTTACATTCTAGCGATGAACGTGTGGTAGAAATGTCTGAATATCACAAGCCAGGGGGGCAAGAAGCAGGGAGATGAAAATGAAGAATCACGTGTAATCCAGTAGCGAAATACGAAAACAGGTTGAGCCAGCCGCAGTGCTGCCCAGTGCTGCATTTCTTGAGTCATTATGACCCGTCCACATGAAGGAAACAGTGACTTATTCTGGATCAGTCAAATTCATTCTGGGGAGCTTTCGGAATTGGACAAGAAAGGGTAGCTCCCTTTTTTATCTTGGCTGCAGCCATTGTAATGTGATCCAGACCTGCTTGTTCCAAGTCTTTTTTCTCATGCAGGAGACGGATAGAATCTCCTGTGACCCAACACGCAGGTGGAAGCCACAGTGTGAGGAATGGGGGGGGGGGGCGGGTAGAGTGGGGAGGACGAAGGGAAAAAACGCAGATCATCAGCAAGAAGACTATGGATTTCTGGATGTGGTTGATTCCAAGGCAGATCAGCCCCTCCTTTCCATCTAGTCCATTCTACCCACCCACACATCCGTCCATCCCCCCCTAGCCTCCACCACCCATCCATGCTTCTATGTACTTATGTATCATCTATCTCTCATCGTCATCCATCATTCCCGTGTGATCTCGTGTGGGTCGTCTGAACACAGGGGACTCTAACGCACTCACCGTTTGGCTGAACCCTCACATTTCACAGGTGGGGAAACTGAACTTCAGGGAAAGGACGGATCTGAGTATGGCTCTCTCTAACATCAGGGCAGTCATTCTTGCTGTCCCTCCAGAGTTGCCACGTGCTTCCCGACTCTGTATCTGTCCAGGCCTTCAACCCCCCTTCAACATTTTAATTTTACTTTCCCATGTTAAGTGAGCTTCCCTCGGGAGGAAAAACAATTGCAAAAAGGCTGTTTGCCTTCGGGGGGTATTTTGGTTTTGAATTTTAAATGTCACACTGCTATTTGGTTCTGAAATAGGAGACTAGGAAGGGTTCTGACGGTGACAGGCCTACGGACCCCCTTCAGCGAGTTGAGGGGCACTTATGTGTCCTCGTTGGGTGAAGGGAATTCTATGTAAGAAAGCATGTGAGAGAGTCCCAGCTATGCTCTGCTGACCGCTAGCTGTGTAATGGTGGGTGAACCATTTGAATTCTCATTTTCAGCCTCCACGTAAGTACGAGGGGGAATAATAACCAAATTTATTTTGCAAAGTTGTCATGGGGGAGTACATTGTGCCTAACACAGTGTTTACTGCCTATTAAGAACTGTATAAATGGAAGTTATCGTTGCAATGGAACATAAGCAGGAATCTTTAGGACTCTTTTTGAGGAAAGATCTCTTTGCTAATGAAGAAATTATGTTAAAATTCTGTCTTGGAAACAAGGACAAAGAACCTCGCCATGCTCTCTCACTTGCTGCCTGAGGTTTCAAACCATACTCATTTTTAAAAAGGAATGTGCTGGAAATACATTGAGAACCCTTGAAGTTACCTGCTGGTTCTATTTCTTTTGAGTACTTAATTTGCAAGCATTCTGCACCCTGCTTTTACATTTCCACATAACAAAGTTTATTCATTCTACAGCCCCTAATTAGCTGGTTTGATTAGGATTGGGGGGGGGGGGGGTTTCCTGATCCCATCCATATGCCATTCATTGGAGCCACCAAAGAGCATTGAGAATTATCCTGGTCCATCAGTGCTGAAACTGTCCCTTTCCACTGGAGCACAGACTTTTTACCATGTAACTGACCATCACATATGCGTGATGTATAAGACAATGAACAATAGATTGGAAAAAACAAAGGTGATCCATTTGCCCGAGGTCATTGTAAGCCAAGGACAGGGGGCCTGCTTTATTGCATTCTCCTTTGATTAGTTAATTTAGGTACAAACTCCCTGCCTTCAGAGTCTTTAATACCTTCTATGCTCCTCTCTTAGATTTTCAATAATAATATCCCTCTCTTAGGAACATATCATGCATAAAGTGAGAATATATTCATAAAAGAAACTTGTTATACTTTGCTTACACCATCAGTTCCCAAATTATGGAACAATTTTTAGCACATAACCAATTTTAACCCAGAAACACAGTTTCATTGAATACTCTTTCGGAAAGCCTAGACTAGACAGGTATCAGACGAAGCATATGTTAGAGTTAGAACTAGCAGAATCCATTAACCAAATTACATTAGCAGCATAAACCACATGGAGGGCAAAATGAAGTCTCCTGCAGGAAAAAAAAAAAAAGAGGAAGAACATATTTTTTTTTAGATGCTAGGAATAGACATATAATCGAAGACCGAAAATTTCCTGACCTAATGACCTCGATCGTAGTTTTGCAAGTTATATCACTCTCAAGGACTAGGTCTAAGTGGGGGCGGAGGGGGGCCACGGGGAGCATCATTCTGACTCAGTGAAAAGACAGAATTACAGACCATTATTAATGTAATGTAATCGTATCACTTGAACCTCTTGGGAATCACAGAGCAAATAACAGCAATGTTTGAGAAATGTTTTTCACCTAAGCTAACAATAGTAAAATATAATACCTTGGATGCTGGGGAAATTGTAGTGGAGCGTAGCACTTACATCGCATTATAAATTTGTTCAACTATGTTGGAAAACATGAGCAGCAGGGACATCAGGAGCAGTAGAAATGTACGTTAAATTTTACTCACTATGTTTAGAGCAAAGCTCATTTTAAGACAATATTCAAAGAGAAACGGTAAACAGGTAAAGATATTTCTTGCTTTGAGAACTGCTGGGAGTCCTGTTCTTTAACTTGACCCCCTGGAAAGTTAGTTCCTCTCTCCTTCTTTCTTTCTCTTCTTCTTCTTTCCTCCCTCCCTCCCTCCCTTCCTTCCCTTCCTTCTTTTTTCTTCTTTCATGATCTTCTTCTCTCTTTCTCTTTTTCTTTCTTTGCTTTGTTTCTGTCCTGAGGACATTGGCCAAATGGCACACATTGAAAGAGCCAACAGCCAGGAAAAAGTTAACAAATTATTCTTCAGGTTTTAAAGTTCGGTATGATTATATGAAGTTATGAAAATAGGTTTACATATTTAATCACTCGGGCCCTTAAAGTGGAAGAACAGAAGAGTCGGTCACAGGCCACACCAGAAGAGGCCAGAAGGCAGTGAAATGTGAGAGAGACCTCTGGCCAATGGCAGCTTTCAAGATGGAAGAAGGGGGCCATGAGTGAAAACACGTGAGCAGCCCCTAGAAGTTGATAACAACCCCCAGCTGACAGCCAGGAACCCCAAGGAACTGAAATCTGCCAAGCACTCGCACCAGCAGGGAAGCAGTTTCCCCTCCGGAGCTTCTGGAAAGGACCACAGCCCAGCAGACACCCTGAAGGTGGCCCGTGAGACCCATGTTGTGCTGCTGACCTGCAAAACTGTACGATCATCTATTCGTAATGTTTAGGCCACTGCCTTGGCGGTGATTTGTTGCCACTGCAATAAAAAACTAAGACACCAGGTAAAGCGGCCCTTTAGTTTTTTGAAGAGAGTGTTTGTTCTCCAAGTGGATTTCTTAACCCATTTGCCCAGCCCTAGGAAGCAGAATTTTGGCGGTCGTGGTTGGTCAAAGTCCCACCAGTCTAGGTTTCTCTTCTTAAGAAAAACTAGAGGGGCTTTCTCTCATTTCCAAGTGTATAAAGACGACAAAACCTCTTGTTGAGAGCAGCATGTGCGCTCTATAAAAAATGGGGTTAGGGGCACCTGGGTGGCGCAGTCGGTTAAGCGTCCGACTTCAGCCAGGTCACGATCTCGCGGTCCGTGAGTTCGAGCCCCGCGTCAGGCTCTGGGCCGATGGCTCGGAGCCTGGAGCCTGTTTCCGATTCTGTGTCTCCCTCTCTCTCTCTGCCCCTCCCCCGTTCATGCTCTGTCTCTCTCTGTCCCAAAAATAAATAAAAAACGTTGAAAAAAAATTAAAAAAAAAATGGGGTTACTTAACGCACACACAACGGACTCCAACAGAGCAATACTGGGTATAGGCGAGACTCATTAGCCAACACGGCCCAAACGAGCACCTTTTCCGGGCTGGCTGTCCAGCCTTTCCACCTGGATGCCCCTTTCTTAAACTGCCCATGTGACCCATGCCCCTCGTTTTTATTTCTTTAGCGTTCCTGTGTGCACTTCACTGACTCGACACTAACCTCAGATGCTCCTAGAATTTGTTTGTAATTCTGCTCAAGATAAAAATTCTACCAAATGAGTTATTTCTGTAGAGACTTTTCATACTTCAACTAATCCTACAAAATGCTGGCTCTCCGTTTTACTTGCTAACGTGAAGGATGGTAATGTGATGTCGTGACTCTGTCACTGCTAACCTTTGACAGTCGCACTTTCTCTAACTGCATTGTCTCCGTGTGCTAAGGCAATGCCAAAGCATTTAAACCTGTTTTTAACAATCCCAGTTATGATAAAGTGGCAGATAAAGATAATACAAAAAAGAAAGGAAGGAAGGAAGGAAAGAAGGAAGGAGGGAAGGAGGGAAGGAACGAAGGAACGAAGGAACGAAGGAACAAAGGAAAGAAGGGAGGAAGGAAGGAAGGAGCATGTTGACCCCAAACTTAAAAGACAGGATAAGATATACCCTTGAATTAATAAGGACTTAAAAACCAGAAGGTAAAGCATGAGAACACACAGTGCCCCTGACCTTGAGCAGGTATATTAAACCCAGAAACAATAGGATCTTGAGTGTTAACACCCACATGAGGCCAGGCTTTAAGACCTTGGGTCTAAATAAACCAGGAATTATAAATGAGACCACAGCTAGTGTTCCAAATATCGCACCAGCAGCGAAAGGTGAATCAGAAGATAAATCTCCCTTCTGCCCTAAAAACCAGCAGGAAACTTGATCTGTCTCTACCAGCACTTCATACGACTTTGGACTCTAAATTTATACCACCATGGGCCGCGTGGGTGGCTCATTCAGTTAACGGTCTGACTTCGGCTCAGATCATGATCTCCTAGCTCATGAGTTCGGGCCCTGCGTCAGGCTTTGTGCTGACAGCCCAGAGCCTGCTTCAGATTCTGTCTCGGTCTCTCTCTGCCCTTCCCCTGCTCGTGTTCGCTCGCTCTCTCTCTCTCTCTCAAATATAAACAAACATTAAAAATAATTATAAATAAATAAATAAATAAATGAACGAATGAATAGATTTATACCACCGGACTCACCCAGAAAGAAATACACAAAGCTTTAAAGGTACTTCAATAACACAGACTCCATACAATCTCCCACAGGGGGCAAAGTGGAGAGAGGGAGGCCTTCACTTGAGCTCATAATCAAAGGTTACAAAATGCATGAGGGAACCAACGATCCTAAGCACAACGAAGCAGACACGACCACGTGGACTGTTAAAGCCTCAGAACATCCACTAGTAAAACAAGAATCTGAAAGACAAATGATTAAGAATTAGAAATCAAAACACGGTAAGGGAAGAAAAAGAAGATGTTTGTACACACACACACACACACACACACACACACAACCCATATGTGACAGACAGAAGAAAACAACTTCTGGAAGTGAAAAACCCTTGATGTTAAAATTTCCTCAGACAGAGGGAACAGATTCAACTCCTCAGCATAAGGACTCAGTGCAGTGAGGCATCTATTTGGTTCACGTTCCCAGAATAAAGCAAGGGATTATAAGGACATGGTAAACATAAAGGGTCTTAACTGAGGCTACAACGAGAGGTTCCAGAAGGCAAGAGAAGAAGTGGCAGGGAAGCAATACTGGGAGAGATCGTGGCTGTAGGTTTTTCTACGGGGATGGAATAATGTGCGTCCTCAGAGTAAAACAGACCTCGGAGGGCATTTGGACGGCTCAGTGGTTGATTGGGCTTCCGTAACAAAAACACACCTCTGCTTTTATGCACTTTGCTTCTCTCTATCCTAATGACATTTCAGAAGTAGTGTCAATGAAGACGGCAAGTGACTAAAACAGCACAAACCGTGTGGTATGAGATTCCTTGTGTAAAATTATGCACAGAGGCCAGCCGTCTGTATTTTGTTGTGGGAAGGATACACAGCAAATATGAGGACAGTGGTTAGCTATGAGGGCAAGGGAGGGAGGAGGTGAGGAACGGGGTGGTCATCCGTAGGCCATAGTTCTTAGGTTTGGGCACAAAAACAATTCTGAAGCAAACATAGCAGCACGTTAACTTCTATTTAATCTCCGTTGTGGTGACCTCCCCCCATGGCTGTCTCTTCACAGGGGTGGGGCTCATTCGCGGGGCCCAGCCCGGGCACAGGGGGACAAACCGCGTCTCCTGCTTCTGTGCTGCTTCTGCCTGAAAGAAAGCACAAAGACTGAGGGTGTGTTGGCCCCGTGGGTAAATGGGTGCCTGTTCTTGTATTTTCTGTGCTTTTCTACGTTTCAAATGTTTCATCACTTTAAAAAGGAACCATGACTGGAGCGCCTGGGTGGCTCGGTCGGTTGAGCGTCCAACTTCAGCTCAGGTGGTGATCTCACAGTTCCTGGGTTCAAGCCCCACATCGGGCTCTGCTGCTCTCAGGGAGGAGCCTGCTTGGGATCCTCTGTCCCCCTCAGTCTCTGCCCTCCCTGGCTTGTGCTCTCTCTCAAAGATAAATACACATTTAAAACAAAATAAAAAGGAACCATGACTGTCTGCAGGGAGCCTCAAGTGGAAATGGAATCCCTGTTGCTCAGAAGGATCAAATCCCCATGTCACTTTCTCCCATCAACTAACTGGCCAGTTTTCTGTTTTCAACCAATAGAACTCAGGCTACTCTGGGTCTCCACCTCCAAACCTGAGAAATGGGTGAAGGGTTCTGGGATGTTTACCCCAGAAATCAGTGATAGGAAACATGGTTTTCAACTCCCCAAACAATATAGTTTCCAGTCATCTTAGGAAAGCACTGGAAGGACTGGAAACCATCTTTTATGTCTTACTTTCAATACACCAATGGGGCTTAACTCACTATAGCAGGTTCAGTTCTTAAGGGAGCATTCAGATATAGTAAAAATGAGTGCAAAGAATACCAAGGAGGTCAGTTATCCAGGTGGGAGGGGTATGATTTTACAGTTCTTTCAGCCTGTGTTAATTCTTCCAAAATGCAAAAGACCCCAAAGATCACAGTTTATGTCCTATTGTCTGATAATCCTTGCCTGGTTACCTGTAAGGGAAAGAAGTCTCCATGTATCTCACTTTTGAGAAGTAGAATAAAAATAATAATGGTAATGATGGGTTTTTCTACAACCCGTTGACTAATGAGTGAAAGCTCGAGTACAAGAAGTCTTGTGTGCTAAGAGTAAAATATACTGTGAAAATGTCTGAGGAAAAATAGCATTTTCCTGATAAGGAAAGGCAGATAGATAGATAGATAGATAGATCAGTAGATGATAGACAGATACTAAACAGACGTAGATGGAATTTGTTTCGCTTCTTTTTTCTCTCTTCAAAAAATGGTAGATGTCACAAAACACATATATGACAAAGGACTTGGATCCAGAATATAAAAGAACTCAAAAAGCAACATCAAAAATAAAATCCAGTTCGAAAATGAGGAAAAGACATGAGCAGATGTTTCCCCGAAGAGGGTGTATGGATGCAAAGCAGCACATAAAAACATGTTCAGCCTCACTCATCATTGTAAGAATGCAAATTAACAACACGGTGAGACATCACTACGTACCTCTTAAAACAGCCAAAATAACAGATGCTGGTGAAAATGCAGAGACACTGGACACACTGCTGTTAAGAACACAAAATGGTACAGTTCCTCTGGGAAATATTCTGGCAGTTCGTTGAGGAACTAAACATACACTTGTAATATGGTCCAACAATCATGTTCCTAGGCATTTATTCCAGAAAAAATGAAAATTATGTCCATATAAAAACCTATACACAACGGGTGCCTGGGTGGCTCAGTCGGTTAAGCATCCAACTCTTGATCTTGGCTCAGGTGATGATCTCATGGTTTGTGAGGTCAAGCCCTGCATCAGGCTCTGCACTGATGGCACGGAATCTCCTCGCAATTCTGTCTCTCCCTTTCTCTCTGCCCCCACTCTGACTCATGCTCTCTCTCTCTCTCTCTCTCTCTCTCTCTCAAAACAAAATAAACTAAACAAAATAAAACAAACCTATACATGAATATTCATAGCAGATTTATTTGTGATTGTCCCCAAACTGAAAACAACCCTAATGATCTTTAGTGGATGGATGGTGAAACACACTGTGGTACATCCATACCATGAAATATTAGGCAGCAATAAAAAGGAATAAACTCTTATGTGATGGTTAATTTTATACGTTACCTTGACTAGGCTAAGAGACGCCCACATAGCTGGTTAACATTATTTCGGAGTGTATCGGTGAAGATGTTTCTGGAAGAGAATATCATTTGCATTGGTAGACTGCGTAAAGAAGATCACCCTCACCAGTGTAGGTGGGCATCATCCAATCCATTGAGGGCCTGGCCGGAACAAAAAGGTGGAGGAAGGGTGAACCTGTTCTCCGCTTGAGCTGGGATATCTGTCTTCTCCTGCCCATGGACATCCGTGCTCCTGGTGTCGAGGTGTTTGGACTCAGACTAAGACTTACACTCTTTTGGCTCCCCTGGTTGACAGGCCCTCAGGTTTGGACTGGACCCATACCACCGGCTTTCCTATGCCTCCAGCTTACAGGCAAACAGATCATGAGACCTCTCAGCCTCCATAACCAGGAGAGCCAACTCTTCTTTCTGTGTATCTATGTATATCCTTTTGGTTCTGTTTCTATGGAGAACCCTCGCTAATACATCTTGACACACATCACAGCTCAGAAGGATCACAAAAGCACTGTGCTCAATGAAAATTCAATCTCCAAAGTTGCCCTATTCGATGATTCCACTTATAAAACATTCTTAAATGATCAAATTATAAAACTAAGAAACAGATGAGGGGTTGTCAGTAGTTAGAAATGGGTGGAAGGGATGGTTGGGTGTGAATATGAAGAGATAGGAAGAGGGAGACTTGTGTCATGATCAAACAATCCTGTATCTTGATTGCTGTGATTACTGATATCTGCATGTGCAATAAAGTGTCATAGAACAACACAAAAATACTGTATATAAAACTGGCGAAATCTGAGTAAGCAATGATTGTATCAATGCCAGTTGATGTTGACTTTAACCTTACACCGCTTTCCGGTTGGAGAAAGAAGTGGATATTTTCTCCACGACTCGAGGCTCACCCACCAAATGGCTCTGAGGCCGACATAACTGTTGTTAGGGAAAGGGCTCAAAGTTTCCAGTTAATTTCTTGGCATGACTAACATTTCGGCACAGGAAGAAGGACAGCTGTTTGGTTCTTATGATTGCTAGCAGGATAGTACCTGGGGAGGGAGAGGCTGATTATCCCACCCACCGGCGCTGAGAAAAATGCCTAGCAGCCTACAAGTTTTTAAGATAACAGGGTCAGGTAATTATTTCAAAAGAGACTTTATGCTTTCTAATCTCCACCATCTGCTGATAAGTGGTGAGATAAATAGGAACAAGTATAAGAGGCAGGCGTAAGATGAAAGGTCTGGGTTGCCTTCCGTAGTGTTCCTTTTTATTTCTGAACCGCTCCAACACACTGCATAAAATATGCTCTCTATGGATTCCAGCGGCTTTCTGGAGAACTCTTCACTTCTCAACCAGAAATATGGAACCTACTGACTTCTGAAAAATCGAGCTTGCTCATGGTTTTTTCATCTGACCAACAAATGCCATCAGGAATTGACAGTCTCTTAGGTTAGGGCATCATTGTGTAGCCTCAGATAATCTATGTTCCCAGCCTATGTTTGCTGCATGCTTGCTCTATGATCTCAGATAAGTTAATTGATTTAACTTTGGATCTTCCTTTTGTAAAATACAACTGATCATAGTACCTACTGCAAAAATGTTAGGAGTATTAAAGTATACTAATGTATGAACATTTTTGAGCACTGGGACACCTGAGTTGGTTGAGCGTCCAACTCTTGGTTTTGGCTCAGGTTATGATCTCATGGTTTCATCTGCGAGCCCCACATCAGGCTCTGTGCTGGTAGTGCAAAGCCTGCTTGGGATTCTGTCTCCCTCTCTCTCTGCCCCTTCACCACTCACGCTGTCTCTGTATCTCTCAAATAAATCAACTTAAAAAAATTTGTTGAGCACAGTATCAGGATCATAGGGAAAATTTAAGTTCAGTAAATGATAATGAGTATATCATCATTAATGTTAAGCAATCCAAAAAAGAAAAGCAATAAGCACAAATGTTGGATTCAATTCAATTTCAGTCTGACTTTGTTAGAATGTCTATGTGACCTCAATGACGATAGCTAACCACCAATTACCTAAGTCTTTTCAACTATAAAATAAAGATAGAGGCATCTACGACTCAAAAATATGAGCAGTGGGGGATAATATATACATAGAAATTTTACGGCTTTAAAGTTACGGTTATAAGGATGTCTTACTGTTCTATGAAAATCACCCTCCTTTGAGAGGTACCTGGGTGGCTCGGTCAGTTGGGTGTCTGACTTTGGCTCAGGTCATGATCTCATGGTTCATGAGTTCAAGCCCCGGGTCGGACTCTCTGCTGTCATCACAGAGCCTGCTTCAGATCTTCTGTCTCCCTCTCTCCTCTGCCCCTCCCCTGCTTGTGCTTTTTCTCTGTTTCACTCAAAATATGATGAATAAACTTAAAGTAAATATTTAAAAAAAATTTTGAGCACTCTCTTTTGAAATAGGAAAACATGCCACAGGCCCTGTTTCTGTATGATTACGTGTAAATATAAGATAATGCCATCACCATGTGGGTCTTGATGGCATCTGTCCTGAACAATTGCTAGAAGGCCTTGACCTCCCTCCTACCAGGCACTCCCTCCTCAACCGAGTTAATATGTAAGTGAATCAACTCAATAAAGAATGATCTAATCGTATCGCTTCTTTGCTAAAATTATCTAATCAATTTTCATGGTCTCAAAAAGAAAAAAACTACAAAATCTATACATATTTGGCATACATTCAATCCTCACAATCGTATTTGCAGTCCAGAGACCCAGAGAAGAGTTGCAGTTGAGTCTGAAGGCCATTGGCTGGCAGAACTCGCTCTTGCATAGAAGAGGTCAGTCTTTTGTTCTATTCGGAATTTAAGTGATTGGATGAGGCCCACACACATTACGGTGATCTGCTTTACTAGAAGTCCACTGATTTAAACATGAATGCCATCCAAAAACACCCTCGCAGAAATACCCAGAATAATGTTGGAGGAAATATTTGAGTAATGTGGCCCAGCCAAGTTGACACATAAAATTAACCATCAACTGGCCCCATAGCTTCATTTTCTGCTTCTTTGATCACACTGACTCCTCCTCTCCTGTCTGTGTGTCTTCTCCTCTGAGTGTGTGTCTTATAAGTGACTACATTTAGAACCCCCCTGGATAATCCAGGATAAGATCCTTATCGCAAGATTTTCAATTTAATTATATTTGCAAGGCCCCTATTTCCAGACAGGGTAACATTAACCTTTTTCCCATACAAAGTGAGATGTGCAGTGCCCGGGGATTAGGATGTAGACATATCATCCTATGATATGTGAAAGGGGCCACCTTTCATCACACTGTATTCCTTCATCCGAAAGTAGCGTCCCATTCTTCTAAAGGTTCATACGACATGTCCATGGGTATCTATTTTGGGTTATATCGCTTCACACATTCAAAAAAAAAACACACATATCAGTCACCCTATTCCATGGCAGACACTGTGCCTACTGCCATGATCGCAAAGAAGACTCGCCACGAATCGTAACAAAATCATTAAGCTCCTACGAAATGCCAATTTTTCTGGATGCTACATTATACCCTATGGCAGTATGTGATCATTCAAAACTCTCTATCCTGATGATCTGTTTAATCCTCATGGATGGATGAACACACGCATGAATTAATTAATAGCTAAACAGTGTGCTTTGGAAAGCCAAGATGAGAAGCAACTCTCTTGATGGAGGGCTGAGTCTGATTCTTGAAAGGAGTTCAGAGGTGAGGTGAGGGCAGAAAAAGCCCTCAGATGCCCTGAATGGTATGATCATACTTGGCTGATCTGTCCTAGACTTCATGATCCTCGAGCAAAGATCCTTGTTGCTCTGTTTTTATACTTCTATCACTTTTACGTTGAATCCAATGTCTTGGACAGAGAATATTCTCAAGCCTCAGCGACTGTCTAGACTATTGTGCTCTTCCTTATGGTAGACACTAGCCCCCAATGGCTGTTTAAATTTTAATTAAATGAAGTCAAAACTTCAGTTCCTTAGTTGCACTAGCAGCGTTTCAGCTGCCCCAGAGCCACATGTGGCTGGTGGCCACTGTCCTGGAGCGTGCAGATAATAAATATAACCAGCCTTGCAGAAAGTTCTACTGGGCAGTACTGGTCTAGAATGAAGGAATGAACCGGTGACAGTGTCCAAAATGTTAGCCCTGAACAATTCCTTGTATTTCGTGAATCCAGTGTCCTCATTTTACATTTGGAGACACCAAAATCCACCCAGGCAGAGCAACTTCCAAATTTTCATAGTGAGTTGGTTCCTGGTATGTTGATATCCCATGATGGGTTGGAGTCTTTCCTCTGCACCTCGCTTCTACTGAATTGTGCTACACATGGTGTTCACTCTAATGATTTCCAAGAGGACAGGTTTTATTGTGAAGTAGTCTCTCATAGCAAAATTCTCTAAGGTCTTGCTGGGCAATGTGGGTGAGAAATCTACAAGACCAGCTTGGATAGCTGAACCAAAGCCTATGCAGTTCTCAGATGAATCAGGATGCTTGATTTGATCAAGGACTGGGTCTAGTCACGTCACCTGCTGAAAACCAACCCTCCAACCAAGAGTGCCAGTGGCTAATCATCAGAGATGTGGAAAGAACACTGAGAAAGAGGAGAAGGGGCAGTAAATTACAGCACAAGGTCTTGCATTAGAAGGGTTTGAGCTCACATTCCATTTCTCCTCCATTTGCACCATAGCTTTGGTAGATTCCCTTTTTTACATTGAGATTGTTTCCTTATCTACAAAATGGGAATAGTGACACCAATATCATTAAGTGGTTTTGCATGTTAAATACCGATCACTGCCTTAGTCCGTTCTGTCTGCCGTAACAAAATTCACAGACTGGGTAGCTTACAAAAAACACAAACTTACAGCTCACGGTTCTGGAGGCTGGCTGTCTCCAAGGTGCCAGAATGGTTGCCTTCAAGCAAGGACCCTCTTCTCGGTTCCTAGTGCCTGCTTTCTCACTGTGTCTCCCCATGATGGAAGGGGCTAGGGATCTCTCTGGAACCTCTTTCATAAGGTACAAATCCCATCCATGAGGCCTCCGCCTTCATGATCTAAGCACTTCCCAAAACCTAACTTCTTAATACCATTATCTTTAAGGGTTAAGAGTCAACACATGAGTTGGGGGAGGGGCAAAAACATTCAAATCATGGCATTACATAGCAATGTAATTTACACTAATTATTGTTATGCTATAAGAAGGAGAAGATTAAGGAGGAGGAGGAGGAGGAGGAAGACCATTAGAAAAGCAGATACAGATGTAATAATAATAAAGACCAACGCTTACAGAGAACTCATCATGCACCAAGCATTGAGCTAAATGCTTCTGCATATATTAATCCCTTCAATGCTCACAACAAACTCATGAGAAAGGTATGAATATTATCCTTGTGTCACGTATCCAGTCACTGGGGCCCACAGTGACTTATCTAGATGCTCACTGGTAAATAAATAGGGAAAAATCAAACGCAGACAGCCGGGCCCCGGAAAGTGTGCTGTTAAATACCCTGATTCCAAGTGGGAGAGGCCCTGCCTGTAGAGTGGAGGACTTCTCCGGTCTCTCCACCCAACAGGAGCTGATGAATGACTCTTTGTTGAGAGGCTACCCTGGAACTTAGAAATTCAGCTGGAAAAGCTGAAACCCAGAACGCCACAGGACTTGGGTTCCAGCCTAATGTGATGGTTCAGACCACCTGGTTCCCTACGGGCTGCGCCTGGATCATTCCCAGGTGCTGCTCTGCATTTTCTGCTTAGACTCTTTGCCAGTGCAGCGCTGACATTTGGTCAAGCTGAAATGCCAACAGCCACAGTTGGGGCTTGTTTCAATCCTCCTGAGCTAGTTCCTGTTTTCGAAGCTTCATAGGTTGCTGAAACCAAACATCCTACCTAATAATTTTAACTTTGCAAAAAGCATCTCCGGTGGAAGAGTGCCCACATCCAGTCTTCGTTGGTCCGTGTATGTCATAAATATTTATGGCAGGCTACACGGGCCAAGAACGGTGCACACAGACACATTTCAGGCCAATCTCTTCCGGAAGAAGCTCACAGCTGGTGACAGACGTGGACATGGAAACAGTCAACTCCAGCCTTTTAAATTTTGTGAGAAAAGCCTGCATAGGGACTGGAGGAATCACAAAGGGGAGAGTGACCCATCCTTTCTGAGAGGCCACCGAGAATTTAATCGGCTTCCCAATGAGTTTCTTTTCAGAGGACGTCCCCGCCTCTTTCTCGGGAATACTTGCATAAGGTTGCATAGAGTCAAGTTTGCCCCTGGCTTTCTGAGATGTGTGAATTTCTTTTCTCAAGTCTCTGTTTTGAGAAACATGAATGAACGTTTGCATTGGTTAAGGTCTGGCTGGCCGCCCTATTTGGCTTAACCGAAATTTTGAAGCCAAATTCTGAGGGGTGGGTTATTTTTTCCAATTCCTTAATTAAACAGCTAGAAAGCACCATGAGATTCATTCATCTTTGTATCTTTTCAAATGACTTTCACTGAAAGGGCCACTATGTTGAAGTCACCGCTTTTCTTTAAATAAGATTTCTACTGTGTGCCGTAGCTGTTTATTTTTATAGTTCTGTGTATTTGACCTCGTGTGTGTGCCCTGACATGACTTTATTGCAAAAGGGTTTGGCTTCTAAATCTAAATAATAAATAATATCTGGTGGTAACAGGAGGAAAAGAACTATCGGGACCGTCTGTTCCCTCCAAAATTATAATCACGAAAATGAAAAAATATGAGAGGGCTCACGTAAATGAGTGGCCGCGGGGCGCAGCACAAGATGCTAAAACCCTTGAATAGAATTGGGGGAAATCATGCTTGCGAAGTATGTCAACTATATCAGGAACTACCGCTGGTACTTTAGGATATAAATCTTAGCCGAGCAAACGCCACGAAAGAGGAGAAAAACGCGAGCTCAGAGATGTGAAGAAAGTCCCTAATGTTACCTAGCGGGCAGGTCATAGGGTCGGCGGGAGAACCTGTCTTGGTGGCTTTTGCCCATTCCATTTTGCCACACGGCTTCGTTGTTCAAAGTCATCTCTGTCACGAAACCGGCCAAAAAGGATGTCCCAGGAATTTGGAGTATGGAATCATAAGCTCTTAGGAGTTGACGGCATTCGTTCATGGACGGTCTGTTCGCACCCCAGAATTCCCTTCCGTTATTCACGTTTCCTTGATGCACCCCGTTGTTAGAAATACATCGTCGCCTGCCTCCCACTTCCAGTGGTACTAGAAGCAGCAGACCAACATTCCTGCCGTGCAAAACTAGAAAAGCCAGATCAAAAAGCCGGCAAGTCATTACTGAGGCAACCAACATCTGAGGAGTGAAACCAGAGAAGGAAAGGGGTCTCCCAGGAATGCCAGGATTGATGGGCCGTCACCAGAGTCCTGCCTGCCACAGCCTGCCCACTGCCTGCCTGATGCTGCCGCCCGTCATGAAAGTTTCAAGCCTCCCCCACCCCTCGTGGCTTCACACCGTCCCCTGGCCTCCGCAGTCCTGGCCTCCGCAGTTTCCGCCTCATCGCTCTTGCCCAAAAGAGCCTGGCATGTCGGCATCGTCTGCTGGCAGGTTCTCATCTGGGGACGACGCCTGCCGCCACAGAGCTCCTCGTGGATGCTAATCCCTTCTTCCCCTCCCACCCCACTGCTCTCTTCTGTCCCTTCTTGGTGCAGGGACATGGTCAGGTGCTGAGGTCCTGTCTCTATCAGCTCAGGCATCACAGCAAGGCTCAGGCTGGGTGGCTGAAGCAGCAGATGTTTACTTCCTCACACGTCTGCAGGCTGGAAATCCATGGTCAAGGCGTCAGCAAATTCGGTTTCTGGGGGGAGCTCTCTTCCTGGCTTGACCGTGGCCATTCCTCTGTGGCTGAGTGGGAAGGAAAAGCTCGGGTGCCCCTTCCTCTTCTTGTAAGATCACCAGTCCTATCAGATCAGGGACCCACCCTTATGGCCTCATCTAACCTTTCTACCTCCCTAATGGCCCCATCTCCCAGTACAGCCATGTTGGGGGTTCCGGCTTCAGCATACGAATTCGGCGGGACACAATTCAGTCCATAAAAGATACAGATGGAATAAACTCATTCTTTCGGCTTCCTTACCTCTTCCTTAATAATCATCTTCTAAGCCAGTTCTAGTATTTTTTGTTATTTGATCCAGTGATGGAATTAAAAGAATGAATAACTTCAGAGACACGAAACTTCACTTAAGAGATGAAGAAGAAAAGGGGCGCCTGGGTGGCTGGGTCGGTTGACCATCCAACTTCGGCTCAGGTCATGATCTCAGGGTTCCTGGGTTCAAGCCCTGCTTCAGGCTCCGTGCTGACAGCCTGGAACCTGCTTCAGATTCTGTGTCTCCCTCTCTCTGTGCCCCTCCCCTACCCGTGCTCTGTCTCTCTCAAAAATAAACATTTAAAAAAATTTTTAAAAAGAGACCAAGAAGAATGATTGTAAGAAAATAAAAAAAGTCTCTCAGATTGTTAATTTTCATTCGTTTCCTCAAGTTTTATTATTCAATAATTTGCTAAAGCAGATGGTTTGCCTAAGATAGCTTATCGCCATCAGCTGATAAGGTTCAAACCAAAGTGATAAAAATTGATAAGAGGAGCAGTATTTATTATTTCTTATTACTGAGGCCCTAGCAGGTGTTAAAAGTACCTGTGTTATGTGCTTTCTGTTACTTTTAATTATCAAAACAACTCTGAAAAACAGGCATTTGTTTTCCCGTTTTACATACTGTAGATAAAGAACCTTGAGTTCAGTATTGAGTGATGTGTCCCAATTCACACAGCAGATAAATAGCTCACCGCCGTGATTTAAACCACGTCTGTTTGATTCTCAAACTAATATGCTTGCCATGTAAGGGAACACCTAGAAGTTGCTACAGTAACTGTTGGGCTTTATAAAATATCAAAAATGGCTTGCAAACCTCTCTGTCAGTATCTTACAGATGCCTGTGGGGCCTGGAAATCTATCATAGGAAACACTGGTCATATTCAGCGCCTTTTTACAAATAAGAAAACTAAGGTCCAGAGAACAGGGCCGCCTTATGATTTTCTTGGACTCTAGGTACCTCGGTGTTTGTGGGCTTCTCCATCTATAAGAAATTATTAAAAATTACTATTTATGGGGCTCCTGGGTGGCTCAGTCGGTTAAGCATCCAACTTTGGCTCAGGTCATGATCTCACAATTCATGACTTCGAGCCCCACATCAGGCTCTGTGCTGAGCCTGTTCAGATTCTGTGTCTCCTTCTCTCTCTCTGCCCCTCTCCTGCTCTCTCTCTCTCAAATATAAATAAACATTTAATTTAAAAAATTTTTTAATGTTTCTTTATTTCTGAGAGAGAGAGAGGGAGGAAGAGAGAGAGAGAGCATGAGCGGGGGAGGAGCAGAGAGAGGGAAACACAGAATCCAAAGTAGGCTCCAGGCTCTGAGCTGTCAGCATAGAGCCGGACGCGGGGCTCGAACCCGTGAACTGCGAGATCATGACCCGAGCGGAAGTTGGACGCTTAGCCGACTGAGCCACCCAGGTGCCCCAACACTTAATTTTTTTAAATGACTACTTAGCATTGTAGAGTTATAAAAACAAATATTCCATGTTAGAGCATTTTCTTTGACCCAAAAGTTCATTTTTTCCTTCTGATTTTGCAAAAAGAAATTGAAACATTTTGTGGATCCCTGCAAGCTCAGCACTGTGCTTTTTATGCCCAGTGGATCATTTGGTCATGCCAGAGACATTAAGCAATTTTCAGATTACTTTCCTGGTTCTCTAGACCTATATGTTTTCATGAAATGAGAATATTGTATAGAGTATATGACTTTTGTATGATTATAATATTATATAATTATAACATTATATATACAGAGAGAGAGAGAGAGAATGAGAGAGAGGGAGAGAGAGAGATTTATCTGAAGGAATTAGCTCACACGATTGTGAACTGTGGGGGCTGATAAATCCCAGGGTCTGCTGTCTGCCAGGAGGAGAGTAGATGCAGTTCAAAGGCCTGGGAGCAGGAAAGGCAATGAACCTATAGATTTCAGTCCAGGTCTGCAAGCCTGAGAGCCAGGAGGACTTAGGGCAGGAGAAGATTAATGTCACAGCTTGGAAGTCAGGCAGAAAGCAACTTCAGCCTTCTATCTACCTGTTCGTTCTATTCAGGCTCTAGGGGGGTTAGATGATACCCGCTAGCGTTGGGGAGGCCAAGTACTCTCCCCAGGCCACCACTTTAAGTGCTAATCTTATCCTGAAACAGCCTCACAGACACACACAGAAACAAGGTTCGGCTGGATATTTGGGCATCCCACAGCCTAGTCAAGTTGGGGTATGAAATTCATCCCCCAACCAAGTACTATTCTTCATCTGTGTTTTAGATCCCATCAAAGCTTAACGAGTTATGCGGGACATATTCTTTAGATTTTACGTCCTTTTCACTTCATGTCCGCTCTGTATTTGTTTCTATCCTTTCACACATAGATATTAAATTTTTTAGAATAATTTTTTGCCAAACACAAATAGAATAATCTTCCGCTCCGTGAGCCCGAGATGCGTCGCTGAACAAAGAAAGGCAAGTGTGTAAGGAGGACGAGGGTGAGGCTGGGTGGAGGCAGGGAGCAGCAGCAGAGGCCCGACCCACGCGGTCGCTGCAAGTGTAACTGGCTTTGAGTAAATCGTCTTCACTTTACTCTTAAATCCTTTCTCTTTAAGACGTAATTAGAACCATCTGGTAGCCTCTCTTGGTTCGCTGAGGCTAATCCCTGTTTACTGTAAATGTCTAAATGTGTATGGAAACCCAAGGGTGGAAGGTGGCTGGTGAAAAAAAAAAAAAAAAACAAAAACAAACCACATACAGACATACACACACACACACACACACACACACACACACAATGCTTCGCAAAGAACCAAGGAAGCCCCATAATCACTGGAAGTGAGACATCATAGTACTTAATCCCGGTAATGCCAGAGGTGTTGATTCATACAAATGGCTGCCACATGTTCTACAAGATTGAGGTTGTATTTCTGCTGGGGATATGTTCCCAGGAAGTCCAGATGGTTCTGCCCGCAAGTCCGGAGTCCCCTTGTACCCCCTGCCCCCGCAGAGGGAGCCCCAGCGGCCTAGGTGGGAAAGGCGAATCTACCTGGGGCGGACCGCCTGCATGGGCAGCGGGAACCCGGAGCCCCTCCGTCACCCCCAGCCAATGCCACACACACATGCCACCTGCATGTGGTATTCGCCCTTTCATTCCTCGTCGCACACGTGTGGGGTCCTTTTTCACCAGGGATGACCTAAAACAAATGGCCAGTCAAAATCCAACATGAGACGAACAGATTCCAAATCTCAAATGGCCTCAACTGCTTCTGCAGCTGTTTCAGTAAAATTCTTCCCCACGGACACCAACAGCTTCCTTCTGTCCCCAACCTGTTTAACAGTAAATCCTCCCTTCTGGCTCAGATGACCCTGCAGCCTATAATCCCCCTTGCCACCCTGCTTAGCCCCATCCTCTCGTTAATCCTCCTTTCTTCTATGGAAAAGCTCAGGAAGACTTCGATGTTTCCAAAGTTCTCTGGGAACCTCACGCTCACCTCCCTTGTCAGGGAAAACCTCATCATGTAAGAAACAAAACGGTGGGAGGACATCTGACTCAGTGAACAAAAGAAGGGCTCGGATTAGAGGCCAAGAGGGGTTCACCTGCTGTCTCTGGTGCTAGTTTTCTCTGTGACTTTGGGCAAAGGATTCCCTGAAGTTGTGTAATGCACACTCTCTATCACCGTATGCCGTGTAGAGACACATCCGTGAAATGGGGGTGACACTACCTGACTCATACAATTATGGAGAAGACATACCTAATGTGAAAATGGCCTAGTAATAGGCAAAAGATGCCATTAACCTGACTGTCAGTTTTTTTAGCCATGTTCACAAAAATCGCAATGAACTAGATAGCTTTGTCTTGAAAGCTTGTTTTGTTTTGTTTCCTAAGGATGTGAACGCGTCATATAGTGCAGAAATGCAAAGACCATCGTCGATCCAATATCCTTATTGTATGTCCTGAACTACGTTGCTTCCTAAAGGAGCTTAATGACTTTCCGAGTCATTTGGTTCCATTTGGTTGCAATGAATTGACTCACTGGGTCTAATCTTCATATGTCTGTTACCCAGGGCTTGGTGCATATCGTAAGAGCTGCACATACAGGGCGGCCGTCATACCCTCCCACGGGACTGGAGAGAGTGAAGCTAGTGGGCGCTTGTAGGAGAGATAGTTGTTCCCTGGACAAACTCTCCAAAATTGCCTTTTCTGCAACACATTTTTAAGTTTGCAGTTGCCGCGATGAAATCTCCGTCCTTGACCACAGACAACGAGAAGACGTCGCATGTGCCATGCAATTGGATGCTGAGAAGCATGGAGACGGCCATCCATACGCCGTGCCTTTTGGATGTCTGCTACGTCACCAAGCACAGATTCCGGGCTCTGATATCAGAACAGGCTCGGCCTCTGCCTCTGAGCTTTCCCCACGATGACTTCTCACGTTGGTTGCGATGGAGACAAATTAATACGCTCCCCCCTGCTTTCGTTTCCAGGAGGCTTCTCCATCTGCTTTGCGAACACAAGGAGTTTGGTCTTCCTAGTGGGTTCAGCCTTCATCTGTCTCTTCATACCGCAAACTCAGTACAGCGTGTTTGGGATTTAATGCCCTTCTCTCGGCCACCTCGCCCCTGGGAGCAGCTCGGCACATCGCCTGCACAATGTAGAAGAGCCCTAAAAACGTTAGCTGTTAGTATTCAACATTGCCGAGTGTCCTGAGAGAGCAAGGAGAAGCCACAATGCCTCTAATGACCTGGCTTCAAAAGTGATACACTGCCACCTCCACAAAACACTGTCACACAACCGGCTTTGACTCGGTAAATACGAGGACACCACATAGGGTGTAAATACCAGGAGGAGAGGATCCTTGGAAATTGGCTACTGCATGTAATGTCACACTTTATTTATTTATTTATTTATTTATTTATTTATTTATTTTTAACATTTATTTTTGAGAGAGAGAGAGAGAGAGCATAAGAGGAAGAGGGACAGAGAGAAAGAGGGAAACAGAATCTGAAGCAGACTCCAGGCTCTGAGCTGTCAATATAAGCCTGATACGGGGCTTGAACCCACAAGCCAAGAGATCATGACCTGAGCTGAAATTGGACGCTTAACTGACTGAGCCACCCAGGTGACCCTATTGTCACACATTTTTAAATTGCCATCTGAAATATTTTCTTTAAAAAAAATTTTTTTTAGTGTGTATTTACTTTTGAGAGAGAGAGAGAGAGAGAGAGCATGAGCAGGGGAGGGGCAGAGAGAGACAGAGACACAGAATCCCAAGCAGGCTCCAGGCTCTGAGCCGTCACCACAGAGCCCGAGGCGGGGCTTGAACGCACGAACCGCGAGATCATGACTTGAGCCGAAGTCAGATGCTTCACCGACTGAGCCACCCAGGTGCCCCTGAAATATTTTCATATGTTTAGATAGCTGCAAATGTTACCCTTATGTATTATATGTTATCCAAATGTATAGTTCTGTTAATATATATTGTGGAAATATAAATATATTTTCATGAAAACCCTGGCTCTGTAGATTTCACTCCCTCCATATAGGCAGATGTCCACCATAATACCAACTAGAAAAGAAACGTGGCCTCATTTTAAAACTTCGAATAAAAATGTTGATATGCATGGCTGTCGAAATAAACTCCCCAGGTCTCGTCCTAACAAAAGGAAAGAGAAAGGGAGAGAGAGAGAGAGAGAGAGAGAAAGAGAGAGAGAGAAAGAGAGCCACGCAGGCTTCCCGTGAATTGGTTCCCTAGATTCCATCAGGCTTTGGCAATTCTTCTGGACGCTCTCTGCTTTGCACTCCTTCAGAGAGGCGCACTTTCAAATTCTCTCTCTTTGTCTCTCTCTCTCTCTCTCTCTCTTTTTAAAGTCTGGACTATTTTTACACCCTGGGACAATGCTCGACGAAAAGATTCCAAACGGGCATAGCTTGATTGCAGGAGAAGGGAGGCCACGAAAGGCAGGTGGCGGAGGAGATGCCGTAGGCACCACAATCCCTTTAAGCCCATCAGTGTTGGGAGCTGTACGTATGCCATGGGTCTGAACGCTGACTGAGAGCTGCCCTTGTCCCCATAGCCTTGGGAGGGGTCACGCGACCTCCAGTCTGAAGACACAGCTTCACCTGTGCCCTGCGAAGAGGCCAGGTAGGGCTTCTTTATCACGGGCTGGCACATTCTTCGTGGCAGGAGCCACGAATCCCACGCCTTTAAGGCCCCGGTGCCGGCTCAGGGCAGACGGCTGATGGGAGCTGGGCGACGTCGCACTACCACGCCTGCCCCAGTGCTCCCCCCCATCCGTGGCCGGCATCACAGACTGTGCACGGTTTTCAACAGAGCTGACGTGTGGCCTCGGAATCCTTCTCGATACAACCTCAGGAGGCTTTTTCAACCTATCGAATTAGCGCTCCGGGTTTCTCCGAGAGACTGGCACCAACCCCACCCCGAGCCCACACCACCACCAGAAGCCACAGGGTGCACCCCGCCGATTCCCACTGCACCCTGCCTTCCTGGGAGACCCTGCACTCAATTAAAAAAAAATTGCCTTGCAATTACCTGGACTTTAAGACCTGCTCTGGCCCATAGAATGCAGGGCAAGTAGTCCTGTGGCTTTGATGAGAAACTCAGAGAAAAGAAGGAAAGAAACAGAACCCTTTTCTTCTTCTGTAACAGGGAGTAGGTTGTGGAGGTGCTTGGAGTTTTCCAATGCTCTGAGTTTCTCCCAGGCGTCCACTGCTCTCTTTAAAGAAGGACGCAGTGTATAGGTTTGCAGCAAACATGAGGAAGAAAGGGGGAAGGCAGACCTGTTGGAGGACTCCCCTTTATCACCTGGTTTATTCCCTGCTGAAATGGCCTTTCTGCTTTAAGCCTATTTTGTCCTCCTCCTCATCTCCAGCGCAGATGAGAGCGTGTGGCTGGGATGGTGCTTCAGGAGAAGGAGTGGTCTGTATCCTGAGATGCCGGGGACCTCAGAGAAATTCAGCAGAACCACCCCACCTGTCGGCATCGATTGCCAGACTCTTCTGAGGATCTCACTGTGGCGTTGATATACTTATAACTAAATTACGATCATCAGCTTTCATTTGCTGCATATGTTATATGCATGTAGGATACGTAGCAGGTCATTATGATCAGTTGGGCAATATTCACTTTGGGAACTGCAAAGAAAGACTTACTTCTCGAGTCAAGCTATGCACACAATACATGCACCCTCCGGGGCGCAGACACGCTATGGTTCCGTCTTCTGCTCACTCTGCAGGGACATAAGAGGGACAGTCCCTGAACTCCTATCTCCCCATCCATAAAGCAAAAGCTGTGAGATCATACTGGAGTCTCTGGGATCCCTTGTCCCCTCTCCAACTTTTGATGCTCTTACACTCTACATCAAAGTGAAAACGCCCAATGTCTCACCTCAATGGGATGGTTACCAGCCTTTTTAAAGCCTTCGAGGCCAGCTATCCTGCCAGTATTGCTCAGAATTTGTCAGGAGTACTCAGCACTTAGTAGGTGTGAAATAAGTAGTTGTTGAATGAATGAACACGTTACAGAAGGTGATTAGGGCAGCACTAGAGTAGGACACGATATCTGAGCAGGATTTAGACCCTGGGCTGACAGTGAATCATGCAAACGGTGCTTCTTGCCAGCTATGTCCCAATCGCTAACAGAGGACAAACCCAAGCAGTGACATGACTCCTGTGACCTGGTCCTTCTAGAAATATCAGCCAGGCCATTTCCTCAAGTCACATGGTAGGCCCTGGGACCGGACTCCGTTCACATCCTTAGGAATGCGAGCTCTTGTCTTCCCAGGGACCCTCAGATACACAGCCCATTGCTAATGTCCTCTGGGGAGCAGCTATGGGAACCTCGCGCTTACAGGAAGGAAGAAGGTTCAGGGAAGGCCACGATCCACAGCTATTTTCAGCCTGAGTTCTCTCCGTTCAAGCAGAGGTCACACTTCTTTCTCGAAGGCAGAGGAGCCTCAGAGCTGGCATGGGTTTAATCAAAAGATTACCAGCTTGGGATTTGGTAAAAGTGGTCCTCCTCCTACTTCTATTCAATTTATGTCCTGAAGCTTTGGCCTTTCAGTCTTTAAAATTCATCTATTCGGAAACTATGGAGAACCTCCTACTTGCCCAGAGTACTTCTAGATGCTGAAGACAAGGTTATTAAAAAAAATAGTCCCTATTTTCATAAAACCTTTAGTGGCAGGAAACAGGCGATAATCCAATAAAAATAAAGTATGGCAGATGATAGCGTATGGGGAAAATGATAAGGGAGAGTATAAAAAGATAGATAAGAGGAAGACTTGCTGTTTAATAGAGGCTGGTCAAGGAAGGTGATGGGAACTGCAATGCCTGGGGTATCGTGGACTGAACTGGGCAAGGGGGAGCTGGAAAACGTCCAGAGGAAGTGCATTCTGGGAAGTACAAAGGCTCCCAAGGCAGGAGTAGAGCTGTGTGTTCCTCTGAGGAACAGAGAGCAAGTTATCAGGGCTGGGGAGAAATCATCAACCGGGAGAGGGGCCCCTGTGAGTCATGGCCAGAACTTGGTATTTCCTTCTGAGTGGGGTGGAAAGAAAGCCGCAGGAGGCTTTGGACAGTGCAATCAGCATAGACCTCAAGGTCAAAGCAAAGAGAACAATTAAGAGAAGTAGTCAGATTCTGCATATTTGACAGGATGGGCCCATTGACTTAATCTAGGGTTTGAGAGAAAGAACATAGTTAAGCTTGACTGCAAGATTTCAGGTCTGAGCAACTGGGGAAAACAGTCTGCAATTCACTGGAACACTTGAGATTGTTTATTTTTTTAAAAAAAGCCATTTTATAAACATGGGAGAGTGAAGTTTGGGGCCTATTACTTTTAAGATTCCTATGAGAAATCCAGATGGACATGTTGAGTAGATATTTGGGTATATGAGTCTGGAGACCAGGAGAGAATCCTAGGTTGGTCGTGTAGTCTTTCCGAAGCAGGCCACCTCACCTGAATCGCAGAACACAAAAAATAGTTTCTCAATTCTCCCAGTGATCATTCATGAATGTCAAACGCATCCCAGACTTACTGCATTAGAAACTGAGGGTGAGGAGCACATAATTAAGTCCTCCAATCGTTTTGAACCCTTGGCTCAATGCCTGAAGACACCGGTAGTTTAATTTCTTTTGAACGCTGAATGAGGGAGCCATGAAACTGCAAAATGAGGGGATCGTAGTTAATGATACTCTGTAAAAGTAAAGCCTTTTCTACCGAACCTTCTATCAAGGCGAAAGGTTCAAATAAGCCATTGGCTTTCATGTATTCGTGTGTTTCTAATCGACTCAAGGTATCCAAATTGGCACTCTGACATTGCCTTGTGCAGCGGGTGATGGTACGGGTATACGTACTCTGTGTGAGGTTAGCATGAGAGGAGGTGCCTTGAAACATGGTCATAAGGATAGTGGAAACAGCTCATAGACTCAACATTCTTTTAAGAGCAAACATACTCTCTCCTGGATCTGCCTGTTGGAGAGGGCATCCTTAGAGAAGTATGAAATCCAGCCTTAATCCATGGGTTTTAAATGTTTTAAGCTAATCTACAAATCATTTCCATTCCCAAAGGAGTAATATGAACCATATCAGAGTGTAGCGTTCATTCACTCGATAGAGATATATGCTATGTGCTAGAGACCGGTTTTTTTATTTAAAGTTTTTTTTTTAATTTTTTTATTTAAAAAAATGAAAAGAAAGTATAGAGTTGCCTAACTGCGTTGGCACAGTTAGTTGTAGCTGCTAGGCGTTCTCAACGCTCCCTGTCTTGTTCCTACTCCAGATTCTCCGTGTTCTAGATGGTTGAACCTTCAGCGAATTGCTTAGTTGGGTTCATGGGTTTCAGTTTTCTTCATCTGTCAAATGGGTATAATAATGGCCATATCTACCTCCAAAGGAGCTGGTTGTTATCGTAAGGGACATGGTGTCATTAAAATGTTATCTTTTTATAGAGCTATATGTGTGTGTGTGTGTGTGTGTGTGTGTGTGTTAAAAAAAATGATTGTATTGCTCAGTTGAGAAAGAGAGGACAACTCTGGAGTTTATAATTGTATGAGCCACATCTGGAACAATACCTCGTACTTAATATGTATGCATTCAGTAAATAAGTCTCTCTACATGTATCTAATCTGCACACTTCACATGAAGGGAATCATACAATATCTAGTCCTTTATGACTGACTTCTCTCACTTAGCGTAATGTTTCGTAGTGCATCCGTAGGGTCGTGCATACCTGTATTTCATTTCTTTTTATTTATGAATCATATCCCATTGCATGGATGTCAACATTTCATTATCCACTCACCCACTGATGGGCATTTGGTTGATTCCGGATTTTGGCAATTGCAAGTAACGTGACTACGAATAAAGGGAACAGTCAGGCACAAGTCTTAATATAGACATATGCCTTCATTTTTCTTGGTAAAATACCTAGAAGTGAAATTGTTGAATTATATGATAACTCCACATTTAACCATCTAAGGAGTCGCCAAACTATTTTCCAAAGTGACTGTGCCATTTTACATTCCCACTAGTGACACAGAAGGCCTCCGCTTTCCCCACGTCATCACCAAGATTCCTAATTACCCAAATTCTTGGTATTTATATTTAACACCCCAATTTTTAGCACATCTTCTTTTCCAATACACGCATTTAAGGCGATAAACTTTCCCCGTAAACACTGATTTGGCTACATTGTCATGTTTTCTTTTTTTATGTTGTATTCTGTTTCCATTTAATTAATAACATTCTTGAGCCTTTCTTTGACTATCTACATGTAGATTCCTTAATTTCCAGATTTACTGTGGAAAGGGGACATACTTTGTGTGATTTACTACTTAACTTTATTGAGGCTTATTTTACTGCCTGGTATTCAGAGGTATGATCCAAAAGAATGTCCAATAAATAATTATTAAATATAGGGTTTGATATTTGGGCATTAGGACACATTTTCCAATCATGTTTATCAAACATTGTGTAAATATGCTATCTGATTACTGATTGTTACCCACTTTTTCTGCCAGTCACTGCGAGAGGAGTGTTAAAATCTCCCAGTGTGAGGGGCGCCTGGGTGGCTCAGTCGGTTAAGCGTCCGACTTCAGCTCAGGTCACGATCTCACAGTTTGTGAGTTTGAGCCCCGCGTCGGGCTCTGGGCTGATGGCTCAGAGCCTGGAGCCTGCTTCCGCTTCTGTGTCTCCCTCTCTCTCTGCCCCTTCCCCCTTCATGCTCTGTCTCTTTCTGTGTCAAAAATAAATAAACGTTAAAAAAATAAAATAAAAATAAAATAAAATCTCCCAGTGTGATGGTTGGTTTGTGTATTTCACGTGAGATTATGCCAGTTTGGTTTCACACATTTTGAGGTAATATTTTAGGTGTGTTTAGAATTAAAAATGGGTAGGTTTTTGTTTTTAACATTTTGTCATTATGAAGTGACCATTACAATTAGTAAGGCTTCTTTTTGCCAAACAAACTTTTGAATGTAATATAGACCAGCATTCTTTCCATAGCTATTTCCATAACATTTTTCTTTTCTTTCTCTATACCTTTATAGATGTCGAAAACACTTGTAAAGGGCACATAGTCTTATAGTCTTCCTCTCTTAACCAGTGTTTAATTCATTCATACTGGGACTTAAATTTAATATATTTACTGTAACTTTTAAAATTGTGCCCACTCGGGGCGCCTGGGTGGCTCAGTCGGTTAAGCGGCCAACTTCGGCTCAGGTCATGATCTCACGGTCGTGAGTTCGAGCCCCGCATCGGCTCTGTGCTGACAACTCAGAGCCTGGAGCCTGTTTCAGATTCTGTGTCTCCCTCTCTCTGACCCTCCCCTGTTCATGCTCTGTCTCTCTCTGTCTCAAAAATAAATAAACGTTAAAAAAAATTTTTTTTTAATTGTGCCCACTAGCCTATGGTTTCTTTTTCTCTTTTGCTACCTACCCCAGGATCTTTTTAATTATTATGTTTGCCTCTGTTATAAAGTTTGTGTTAGAGAACAATTACCAGCTGACACCAGGCAAATTAGCTTACTTTGATGTGAGTTTAATTTTAAAGGGACTATTTAAAAAGCAGTGGGAAGGGGCGCCTGCGTGGCTCAGTCGGTAAGCGTCTGACTTCAGCTCAGGTCATGATCTCACGGTTGGTGGGTCCGAGCCCCGCATCGGGCTCTGTGCTGACAGCTCAGAGCCTGGAGCCTGTTTCAGATTCGTGTCTCCCTCTCCCTCTGCTCCTCCCCTGTTTGTGCTCATTCTCTCTTTCTCTCTCCCTCTTTCTCTCTCCCTCTCTCTCTCTAAATAAACATTTAAAGTAATGAGAGAAGAGAACAGTTACTAGAATCTACAGTCGGAAAAGTCTGATAGAGAGGGCTGCCTGATGAAAGTGGAGATCTTGACCCAGGGAAGCAGCCAGACATCCAGGCAGCAGAGGAAATAAAAATCCTAGCATCACACCCAACTTCAACCTCTCATTCTCCTTCCCCCTGTGTTCTCCCTCTGGCTGTCCCCCAATCAGAAGCCAGAGGCCGGGGTGCCCACTGATGCAGCCCAAACAGTTCACCCTCCTAGGCACCACACAGCGCGCGGATGAGTCAAGAATGGCCCTGGAGTAGCAAAGAGAAACTATCTAAGAAGAGTTCTACACATTCTTTGATTGGAATTGCTGTGGAACTTACAACAGGCGTACTCACCTTCATCTAAAACTAAATAGCTACCGATCTCCTGGATAATGTGAAGTTCTTAAAATGTGTCCGCTACATTAAATTCTCTTAAAACTTATAAGTTATTATTGTATGTTTTGTATTTTGTATTTTAATTTGAACTTGTTTTTAAACATTTTTTATTTTTATTTTTATTTTTTTTTTGAGAGAGAGATAAGACCAGCAGTGGGGGAGGGGCAGAGAGAGAAGGAGACACAGAATCGGAAGCAGGTTCCAGGGTCCGAGCTGTCAGCACAGAGCCTGACGGGGGGCTCGAACTCACAAACCGTGAGATCATGACCTGAGCGGAAGTCGGACCCTTGACAGACTGAGCCACCCAGGTGCCCCTAATTTGACCTTTTGTAACCAAGCAAGCATACAATTAGTGTCATATACAATGCTCCTTTAGTAACAAGTTGCTGGAAATAAACCCTTGAGAATTTCTATTGCTGAGGACTGGTTGTAAACTTTTAAAACACTTGTTTCTCTGCAAATATCGTTTTCACCTTTATTCTTGAAACATATTTTCGCTGGGTATAGCCTTCTCTGATGATACTTTGTTGTTGTTTGGGATTTCTTCTCTCTGTATGCTTGGAAGTCAGTCTGACTTTCTGGTCACTCATTTAAGATTTTATTTGGGTTTTGGGGCAGCCACTGGGTGGCTCAGATAAGAATTTGACCTCGGCTCAGGTCATGACTTCAGCTCAGGTCATGATCTCACGGTTCGTGTGTTCTAGCCCCGTGTCAGGATCTGTGCTGACAACTCTTTAAAAAAAAAAAAAAAAAAGATTTTATTTTGGTTTCATGTTTGTTTTGTGTTTCACCATGACATGTAGAGGTGCAGCTTTCTTTTTATTTTATTTAAGATACAGTTGGCTTCTATCTGTGGGTTGATGCTTCCCATTGATTCTGGAAAATGCTCAATTTCTTTTTAAATAGTGGTTCTTCTCCATTCTCTCCTTTCCTGTAGAATTCTAATCAAATACATATTAAGCTTCTTACGCTATGTTTCTCTTCTTTCATCCTTATTTTGCATATTTTTTATCTTTATATGTTTCATGCTATAAAACTTCTGATTTTTTAATTCATTTTTTCTTGCTATGTCAAATCTGTATTTGATTTTTATTTTATTTTTTTTAATTTTTTTTAATGTTTATTTATTTTTTTGAGACAGAGAGAGACAGAGCATGAACAGTGGAGGGTCAGAGAGAGGGAGACACAGAATCTGAAACAGGCTCCAGGCTCTGAGCTGTCAGCACAGAGCCCGACGCGGGGCTTGAACTCACAGACCTCGAGATCATGACCTGAGCCAAAGTCAGCCGCTTAACCGACTGAACCACCCAGGTGCCCCTGTATTTGATTTTTAAATGATGCTTATCGTATTTTCCTTTCAAGGTGTTCTAATTGACTCTTTTATAAAGGTACAATATTGCTTTTTACTTTTTTTTTTTATAGTTCTTTCTTTTCTCTAGGTATTTCCAGGCTTATCTGTTACCTTTTTAAATAATCATAGTTGCTACTGTTTCCTGTCTGGTAAGTCTAGTATTTGATGTCTTTGCAGCTCTTTTTCTACTGTGTACAAGATAAAACACACCCACACAGTTTTGCTTTCCAAACGAGTACCTTTAATTGATTTCCTAATTAATCAGCAACAACAGGTCAGGATAAAAAAATGGCTTTAACCAAATCTTCTGCCTACCTCTGATCCAGGGGATTTATCTAGCAAAGCAGCTCCTTGAAGTTAATCAAAAATTATACTGGCTAAATGTCCAAAGGAATGGACGTGTTGGAATGAATGGCACATGCGCATAAGAATGAGAGAAACATAAAACATCTTCAAGGAAATAAACTCAGGTGGTGATCTTAAACTGAAAACTCTTAATATGGAGTCAGGATGCTTTCCAAAGTACGTTCATATTCACCAAACATCCAGCAGGGGTTAATCACTTTGGAAACCAAATTAAGTTATTCATCATCTCGCCTAAGGTAAGGAATCTTTCCAGTGTATGAATAACAAGAGGAAGGTTCAAATAAGTTAGGTGATTTGCCCGAGGTTACAAAGGGAGCAGATCTGAGTTTAGAACCCAGATCTAAAAGCAAAGTCTACTGGGTGCTATTCCAAAGTCAAAGCCATCAGCCCAGAAAGGGAGAGAGGTAGGATAAGGTGAAGCTAAAATTATGAATCACTTAAACCAGAATGGAGAGATTGGATGAGAAAAGTATGTTGCATAATTTAGGCGATTTCCTTGTTTGGGAAACTCTTCACTTTGTTTCCAAGGAAAATGTAGTTCCTTCGCCTCTGGCTTATGGCAGCAAGCCTCAGCAAGGTCCTGTGGCCTTTCACTCTCCCCTCACATTGGGACTGGAAGAAAGCTGTAACAGGAGGAAGCCCTAGGAATGAGAAGGCATAAAACATTTCGACATACTCCCCGTTTGCTCCCCCGTAAGGATTCATATTTCAAAATGAGCCACATAGCTTTCTGACCCTTTGAGCCACTTCATAGTAAATTTTCTAAACATGCAATTTCAGAATTATAAAATACAAGGAATGATGCTTCCTCTTTTATCGAAATAGAAGCCGACCCGAGGAGTTGAATCATTTGTGTAAAGCCACACAGATGGTGAGCAATGTATCGGGACACTGTCCTTTGCTTGTCTCCCTAAACGTGTGTTTCTTTGTTGAGAATCATGCATATTCGGCGCAAAAGCAAAGCATTCCTTGCTTCTAGACTTTTGAATTCTTCATTTTATTTTGGGATCTTTCAGAAACCGTACAGATCCTCAGCTGACCCTTCAAGCAAAGGGAATTACCTACCTGGGGCTGGGTGATTCCTATGATCCGTTTCCTCTGAAGGTCAGGACTCAGTACAAAAAGCAAAGTTTGTTACTCTCTGGCTTCATTTCTTCCTCTAAATCGTCATGAAAACTTGGCTTCTGTTTCCTTGTTTGTAAAATGGATGCGATGTAGAACTATTCGATTTTCAAGGTTCCTTACTCTCTACGATTCCATAGGTTTGATTTTCATTTCAAATAGTACATACATGACTCTCTATTTGTGCCAGGCTTTGTGATAAGCGGAGACAATCCAGAAGCTAACTATGTTCATTTCCTGCCCTCGAGGAACTTGAATTCAAGAGCGGAAGGCAGATCTGAAACATAATTTTCACATAGTAAATGCGGTGTAATAGGAACAGATATAATTTGTCTATATCGTCTCCTTCGAGTAGTCTATCTGTGATAAAAACTCCAGATTAATCCCTTAGAAAGCTCATTGGCGGCCAGAGCGTCCTGTTTCAACATATACCAGTCATAAAATGAAAAGCCTATCTTTAAACGCACTTCTTTCAATGGGCTAGGGCTTGCCAGCTGGAAGCAGGGCGTGCATTTCAGATTGTAACAGGATGTTGCAAGTACTTTGTCCACAATGCTTTTCAGATCTCAGTGGAAGGATGGCTCCCCATTGAGAAACTTCTGTCAACCTTGCAGCTTCTCAGTGGCCAACCCCTCCAACAGCACCTCACAGTTAATCCAGACTAAATGCTTACAGAAATTGCTTGTCTGGAAAGGGTGAGCTCATGCCCCGGTGACTGAAATGACTTCCAGGCAGTTCCCAACCCCCACAAACAAGAGCACTGTTTGGGAGGGGATTGTGCAATACCTATCATCATACCTTGGCTGGATCTAGGAGTGAGAACCTGCCTTCGTATTGTGTGTTTATAATTCAACTCCAAGCGAGAGCCAATACAGAAACATTCCATAGGGAGAATAAATCCTTGCTATCAGCTGACCCATCCTCTTTTGTTTAAAGTGGGGAAACCAAGGTCTTGGGAAGAAGAGCTGTGACTTCTCAGTATGCACAGCAAGGCAGGGCCAGCCAAAATTAGAGTTCTCTGTGTCTGGTACAAATTTCAGTGCTCTTTCCAAAATGCTGCAGCTTGAAGAGTGACCCCCATCCTTGGGTTTTCCTGGAATACACCCGATATACATATACATTTACACATACAAATACATGTGTCCATATAAATATATATGCACACATACATGCACATATGTACGTATCTATCTATACATACAGACACGTAAATATATATATGGCAGCTATTAGCTGAAGCTGTTCTCAGCTCTTCCTTTTCCTGCTTCTTGACTTCTACCTCAGGCTCTAAAATCACTTGGCACAACGCTGTTACTGATCCTGTCTTCCATTTGTAACGGATTTTTGCCTCTCTTTTATTTGTAACAATATCGCATTAAAATATTACTCATGATCATTGAGGTCTTGTTAGTGCCCGGTAAATGCCGTGTCCAAGATGAGTCCCTCATGGCCTCATCCTACTTTCAGCCCTGTTTCTAGGCTCCAGGGCATTTTTTTTATTTTTTGTAAAATAACAAGGGACATCCGGCAGTCTGCTCAACAGGGGCACAAGGTCTAAGATGGACATCTTCATGGGAAGGGCTGAGAAACTTTGGAAGGGGAAGTAGGAGACGTTCAGGAGGCTGGTGTCCTCAGGACCACAGATACAAACAAAGAGTCCATGTGGACGAGCTGTGCCAGTGGCAAGGCCAGCTGTCAGGAAATGGCCAACAGCGACATTCAAACCAGCCTCTGCAGAACCCCAGGGATGGGGGCCATCCAAAGATCTCCACCCAAATTCGGTAGGAGGGAGCTCACGAAGGTAAGAAAGTGGGGCTCACCTTCGCCAGCTGTACTTGGCAAACAATGGCTCTGAAGCATATCCGATAGCTCTGGAGATCTTTGGCCTCCATCACGGTGCTAAACCAGGATCCAGACTTTGGCGCACTGGGGACCCGCCAGCCACAGGGAGGTCTCGGCGCGGGGGTGGCGGGGAAGGTGGGTTGTCACATTGGTCGTTAATGTGATTTCCAGTTGCCTGAGCTGGAGTGCGGCCCGCTGCCCTCACCTCTTCCCAGCCTGGGTGAGGTCTTTTAACCATCTGGCTAGTTGTCTCTTTCTGCTCATGGATGTGATCTTCCCGAAGGCTTTCTCCAGTCACTATTTCCAGCCTGGAGCTGAGTAGATGCTCAAGATGTATGTGAGACTCAATAAAGGAAGGAAATGCGTTTAAACAGATGGGCAAACCTTTTCTGAAAAAGACCAGAGCGTGGATATTTCAGTTCTGAAGGCCATGGGGTATCTGTCACAGCTACTTGGCTTTGCCCCTGAGGCAGCCCATAGACAATAGTAAGTGCAGGGGCGTGGCTGTGGTGACAATAGTCTATTTGTGGCCCCGGAAATTTGAACTGCAGAGATGTTCATGTTTCATAAAACAGTATCATTTTTAGATTGTTCCAACTGTGTAAAAATGTAAAAAAATAAAACTCTTAGCTCTTGGGCCACTTTGCCAATCCCAACAACCCTCGTAGGCTCCAAAGCTATCGTATTTCAGTCTGAATTCAAGCCAAGTGCCAGCTTTTCCGGAAAAAAAACCAACAACAATACCCGTCGAATAAAATAAGTATCGCTAGAAAAGGTAAATCATTATGATGTAAAGGGTGTCCGTCTAGGGAAGGAAGGATAAACATGAGGCTATGCAGACGAGGAAGGGAGACTTGAAGGCAGTTCTGTTGGGTGGTTACATGATTCTGTCGCAGTGTTTTCTGTCTGGTGGAGTTGTTGAATTCTGGTTTGTGTTTGTGTTCGTTATCACTGCTGTTTTTGTTTGCGTGTTTGGTTGTGTTCTTTGCAAGGAAGGCTTGTCAGAGCGAAGGGGTTTCACTAGCTAGCGATTCATATTCTAATGCATCCCACAGGCCTTCGTAGTTTAAGTAAATTGTTTTCCCGTATAACCCTAGGAACCGTTCCGCGGAGTAGACAGAACCAAGGTTATTGGCAGTGGAGCTGAGTTATGGGGGGAGATCGGAGGGCTTGATCAAACTCACACAGCCGACACCCGCGAGGCTGGTGTTCCGTCCCCAGCCGAGCAGCCCAGAAGGTGACGTTGACGCTCCAGCATACCCCAGCCTAGGATAGGCACCGTGAGAGGCATGGAGGTGAGAAGGGTCTGAGGCAGGAGAGAGAGAAAAACAAACAATTACTGAGCAAAGTCAAAGGTGTAGTAGCCAGCAGCCCTGCCAGCCCTGGGGTCTATGAGAGTGGGGGCCTCAGGGATTGGCGGAGGGGCTATAGCCATCAGAAGGGAAGCTGAAGGTCCCAAGTCCGGGGACCCTTACAGTACTCATGATGCACACCACACTGCGGACTATCAGGTGGACAGAGTCCCTCCATATCCCCACAAACTGAATAGATTGAAAAGTACGAGGCAGGGCGGCCTGGGTGGCTCAGTCGGTTGAGCGTCCCACTTCGGCTCAGGTCTTGATCTCACAGTTCGTGAGTTCGAGCCCCAAGTCGGGCTCTGTGCTGACAGCTCAGAGCCTGGAGCCTGCTTCAGATTCTGTGTCTTTTTCTCTCTCTGCCCCTCCCCTGTCTCTCTCTCTCTCTCTCTCTCTCTCTCTCTCTCCCAAAAATTAATAAACATTAAAAAAATTGTTTTTAAAGAAAAGTAAGAGGGAATCCTTCCCTCTAATGAGCCGTACCTCGGTCTGTACTAACACAGTCAAAAGGAAACATTCTCGAAAAGCAGCCATGGGTGTCTCTTGTCCTTCAGGTGTGTGTGCCCAACAGCACTATGGAATATTCAGCTCAGGGCTGTCGTGATAATAGCTGTAAAAGGTTTGTTTCAAGTTCTTGTCCCCCCTCCCCGACCCTCCCCTAACCCTACAAAAACGAGAAGGCTGGGACATGTCTGCCTTGATTCACACTGGCCCAGAGGAGGGTTGTTCACTTACTCCTTCTGTTTGACTCCGCAACTCCTAATCGGTATGAACTCACATCATGTCACATTAAATATTTATTGCCCCGGCTCATCCGTGTCTCCGAAAAATAAGCAAGGGAACCCAAAGTTAGAATTCTTGTCACGCCACTCGGAGGCTATGGTATTTCTCTGGCTTTAAAGCCCTGTTCTGGCAGGATCTGGAGACTGAATTTAAGGGTGAGAAATGGATCTTTAATCCCAAGTTGCCTTGACTGGAAGATTCGCTGAAGCAAGCCAGGACATCAGCTGTCTGAACTTGGCTCGGAATGCGGTCACGTCTTCGGATACCGCACGTTAAATAAAGAGCCGTCCTCAGTTTGACCAATAACAGATGTATCGATGATAATGAACGTTAGATTTCCGAGGCCCTACCGTGTGTCGCGCACACCATTTGGCCCGTTATGCCCCTTAGCTATAACCCTCACAATGAGCCTGTGACACAGCCAATGTCATAAGGGGATTAAGTGACGGACTCTGAAACCAGACTATCTGTTTGAATGTTGGCTGTTTGGAAAAGGAGCACGGATGGTAATAAGAGTTGACTCACACACACACACACACACACACACACACACACACACATCAAGAAAAGATATGTCTGTGTCAAATCCCTGGAATCTGTGAATGTGACCTTATTTGGAAAAAGTGTCTTTGCCAGTGTAATTAAAGTTAAGGGTCTTGAGATGAAATCATCCTGAATTATCCAGCTGATCCCTAAATCCGATGACGAGTGTCCTTACAACTAAAGGGCAGAGAGAGATTTGAGACAAACGGGGAGCACAGAGGAGGCAATGTGGCCACAGAGACGGAGACGGGGGTGAGGCAGCCCCGGGGCCACAGGTGGAGGACAGCTGAGCCACCAGCAGCTGGAAGAGGCGAAGAACGAATTCTCCCCTCCAGCTTCCAGAAGGGGTGTGGCCCTGCCGACTTCTTGACTTTGGATGTTTGGCCTCCAGAACGAGGAGAAAACACATTTCTGTTGTTTTAAGCCAGGCATGAATACCAGGAGGCAGGAATGACTGGGAGCTCAGTCGAGGCTGCCCACCACGCAGTCCTTTCCCCACGGAGAGGACAGAGTAAACCTTTAAATAACGTCCATCATGTCACTCTCAAGTTGAAGACTGGCTCATGAATGTCAATGGTCAAATGGAACCCAAACTTCTCTCTGTGGCTATAAGAGACTTCACGACTGGACGTTTGCTTACCTCCTTCTCTAACCAATTATGCACAGTTTTATCACCTCTTTTATATTTTTTTATTTAATTTTTAATTTTTTGTTCTTTTTTTTTTTACATTCTTTCTCTTCATGTCTTTTATTTTTGTTTCTCAAACACATTAAAATTATTTCACAATACAGGGAACTTTAATGCTTCTCTGTCTTCTTGGAGAGGCCGTCCCTAGATGTTCCCAGAGGCCAACATCATCCGCTAGTCAGGCCTCAGTACCACCTTCTGAGAATGAGCTTCCCCAGAGACCCCAAGGTGCTTGCCTGCCCTTCCCTCCCCCCAAAGCACCTCTCAGCACATTGCCTGATTTTATTTTCCTCATCAGACTTACTTGTTTAGTTGTTGTTTATTAGGCACTCACACTAAGATAGACACTGGCCGTGGTCAGCTTGGTCGCCTAGTGTCCAGATGGTACCCAACCCGAGATACTCTTGCATCAAACACATTTCAACATTGTATGAAGAAACTGAGCTGATTCAGAAGGACCCGAATGCCAGGCTAGTGAGCCAGGACATTATCTTAGAAGGCAATTTCTGAACAGGATGATGATGTGTTCAAAAGAGAGATCGAAAGGGAGGGGCACCTGGGTGGCTCAGTCAGTTAAGTGTCTGACTTCAGCCCAGGTCATGATCTCATGGTTTGTGAGTTCGAGCTCCACGGCGGGCTCTGTGCTGACAGCTCAGAGCCTGGAGCCTGCTTCGGGTTCTGTGTCTCCCTCTCTCTCTGCCTTTCCCCGTTCTCTCAATCTCTCTCTCTCTCTCTCTCTCTCTCTCTCTCTCTCTCTCTCTCTCTCAAAAATAAATAAACCTGAAAAGGAAAGAAGAAAGATCTAGAAGAATCTGGTAGCAGGTAGAAGAGTGATCAGAGGGGAGTGCCTGAATGCAGGGATAAGACAGAGGTAATGCGGGGCAGGGGCCTGGGGAATGATGGGGCCTGTGAACTTTTTCATAAAAAATATTTTGCGGAAACATTCCTACGTGTTTATGCCTGAGTATGCCTGGCAGGAATCCAAATAAATCTCTGCTTTCCATTCTGAATATCACAAGGTTCATGCAATTCTATTTCTGGCCAATTTTGACTCTTTTCAAAAGAGAATGTCTATGAAGAGATTGTCATAAAAATAGAAGGGACCTTCTGCCACCAAGAAGAATAACCTTTATCCCTTTGTTTTAAAATACTTTCATGTCCCCGTGATTGCCAGGCATTTGATATATTCTCTGTTGGCACATTTCGAATTCCCAGGAATATTTATGACATCTCTTCACTACGTGGTGAGTCATCTATAGCGTCCTTCTATAAACACATCAGCACAACAGGAAAAAAAAAATACGTATCAGTGTTCCAATACACTGGCCCTGCTTCTGACTTCTCTTTGTGTTTTGTCTTTCCAAAGAGAAAAGGGAGAGGGCACCGAGAGAGACAGAGAGACTGATTTTGATTCTCTCTCTGGAGTGGCTGGCCATCGGCACTGGGTCCAAGAACTTTGTCCTGGCATGGCATTTAGAACAGGAAGTTTAAGCTACAATAGCTGTGGTTTCGCAGCCTAGAATTGGGCCAATCTTTCCTTCCTTTTGGTGGCTCAGATCATATATTGTTAGAGCGAGAGAGAAACCCACTTCACCCTCAATTTCCTGATCTGAATAAGGAAGTGGTTGAACTAGATAAGCTTTAAGAAACCAAGATCTTAAAAGCCTATGATTCTAAACATCCAGACACAAAAAAATTAAGCAAGATTTTGCTTGGGGACTTTGTGCATTGTATACACTCAATAAACATTTGTTGATTTCATGTTGTTTGATCTTATCTAATCCAACATCATCTGCTTTCCATTTTCAAAAGGATGTGGGTTGTTCAGCTTCTTATCCTTGCTAATGAATTCAATTTCTGATTTCCTGTCCAAAATGCTGTGCGTGTATAGAACAGGGTGGTACAAGCTTAGTAGGGGCAGCAGAAAAGGAAGCTTCACAGAAGAGGTGATATTTGGGTCCTGCGGCATAAATAGAAGTTTGCAAAACAAAAACTGATGAGAAAAGGCATCTGGGGACAAGAGAATCATGTGTGTAAAAGGGGAGAGACATAAGAGTCTGCCGTACCAGAGAATCCTGGAAGGTAGGAGAATAGAAGTGATTAGACCAGGCAATTTTACATAAAAAAAAGGGGGACATGTGTTGGTTTTGTCTGCCCGCTATCCCTTCCCGTTCTGGCATCATCACTCCAATTGTTCCTGGAGGACTCCCTGTAACCCTCTCAACGCCCATGGGGTGGGTGAGGCTAAGCCTGACCCCTGGCTACAGAGGGACAGGCTTTCCCCCAAGCCTGGCCACTTGGAGCGCTGTATGCCCTCCACTGTGCAGTTTTCAAATCAAAGATGAGCAGGTGACACAAGTTGGGCCAACACTCCCCAATGGAATCAGAACTTCTGCTAAAGCAAATGGGAAAGAGGCCATTGTTCTGCGAGCCTTGCTGAGCAGTTAGCCTGAAGCTATAGGGGGCTATTTTGCCAACATCTGCAATGGCCACCCCGGGGTGGAAGCCATCACAGGAGCCACGCAGAGCTCAGACATTGAGCGTCTTGGTGAGACGCTTCGCTCTTAGGGTCAGGGTTTCTCCAATGGACGGCTACCGGCATTCTAGGTAAGACAATCACCCCTTGGGTGGAATGTTCTGATCATTGCTGGACATGAGGCCCTGTAGATGTCAGTAGTCCCCTTGCCCCAGATGTGTTAGCAAAACTCCCTGGACATGTCCAAGTAGCCCCTGAGGACGTGGTGGTGCCTCAAACGGGAGTCGGATCTAGACGCAGCACGGCTACCTGGGACTTCGAAGGCCCGTTCTTGCTTTGCCTTGTTTGGCCTACGTCCTGGCAGCTCGAATGGAGTGTGTAGCACTTGCAAGTAAAATAATCATAAATACTTGAAAGCGGCAGGGATTAAATGACGAAGGTATAGTCTCTACGTCCACCACTTAGTATCTGACTTGTGATCGTGTGCGTGTGTGAGTGTGTGTGTGTGTGTGTGTGTGTGTGGTCTATTGGGGGAGGTAAAACATGAGAGGCTGTCACCTCCACCTCTAGGGAAACCAGACAAGCCTCATCTGAGGCCTGTTAGCTGTCACATCCATGTCCAAATCCTTAGGGGCAGAAGAGATGTGGATGGAAAGAAAAGTAGAAAGGACCAGGCAACTTGAGAAACTGTACCTTCACATAAACTAAGCTTTAAAAAAAAAATGTTTATTTATTTATTTATTTATTTATTTAGAGAGAGAGTGGGGGGGAGGGACAGAGTGAGAGGGAGAGGGAGAATCCCAATCAGGCTCCACTCCGTCAATGAAGAGCCTGATGTGGGACTCAAACTCATCAACTGTTGAGACCATGACCTGAGTCGAAATCAAGACTCCGACGCTTAACGTACTGAGCCATGCAGGCACCCAGGACATGGACATTTCAAAGTGAACCTGCATAGTCGGGGTTCTCCAGAGAAGCTAAACCAATAGGACACGTATATCTGTATATTTAAGAGGGGACTCAGTATAGGAATTGGCTCATGTAGTGATGGAGGCAGAGAAGTCCCGCAGTCTGCTGCCTGCCAACTGGAGACCCCAGGAAGCCATTGGTATGATTCAGTCCAAGTCCTAACTTCTGAGAACCCAGGGATTACTATTGTTCAGTCCTGGAGTCCCAAGACCTAAGAACCAGGGGCTCTAATGTCCAAGGGCTGGAAAACATAGACATCTGAGCTCAAGAGGAAGCAGAGCAAATGTTCTCTTTGTTCATTTTGTTGTTGTGGTTGTTCTATTCAAACTGGATGATGCCCACCCATACTGGTGAGGGCAGATCTCTTCACACAGTCCACTTTATTTCTTCTGGAAACACCCTCGCGAACACACCCAGAAACAATGTCTTATCAGCTAATCTGGGCATCCCTTAGCCCGGTCAAGCTGACACATAAAATTAAACATCACAGAAGCCCATCAATCAGAATTTATGCCAGTGGGTAAGAAACATTAGCCATTAGCCCTGCAACCGGGGATCTCTGTATTTTCACTAAGGTTTAACCATCGTATCACAGTATCTTTACATTATTGTGATTTTACCCACAATCTCCACTGGGGCTTTTTTGTGTGTCTTTTTATTTATTTATTAAATTTTTAAAATGTTTCTTTATCTTGAGAGAGAGAGAGAGAAAGAGAAAGAGAGTGCGTGCATGCACGTGAGTGGGGGAGGGGAAGAGAGAGAAGGAGAGAAAGGGAATCCCGAGCTGGTTCTGCGTTGCCAGCACAGAGCCTGACACGGGGCTTGATCTCACGAACGGTGAGATCATGATCTGAGCCAAAATCAAGGCTCGGACGCTTAGCTAACTGAGCCAACCAGTCAGTCGCCCCTCTTTTTTTCTTAAACAACTAAATCCTTTCCAGTTACCTGGTACATTTGGATCCTGGGTTCCAGGGCACTGTGACGGTAAATGTGCTTCCCCACTGACTTTGCATGTAGATTTCTTTTTTTCTGTGTAATGTACTGGCATTAGATAGCTTGATAAAGAACTTGGGGAGAATAAATTTGGTATGATTAAATATGTATTTATACAGTGCATCAGATTTCTGTCTCCTGTTTTCTCTTCTATTTTTCTTTCTTATGCCTTCCTCCTTATAAAGCACAAAGACTCTTCTTTGCTTGGAATGCACTAAACCCTGTAATCTCTTGTTTCCCCTCATTTAAAAATGTGTCTTACTACTTTCTCAAAGGGGAGAAAAATAACTATGTTTCCAGTTTCCTTCCGTGAGTTGCTTTCCCCTAAAATAATCCATTCACACAAAAGCACTCAGGAGCAATATATAATTTACTGAAGATTGCATAGAGCCGACAGAGGGTTTATGTTGGCCCAGCCGAAAACAAATTGAAATCTCCCTTAGACATCTCCGTCGTGCCGAAAATTTCCATGGTGGAGGTCAGGTGGTGATTCTCGGCTTTCTCTTACTTCCCTCCCTGCTTCTTGAGCTGTTTTTATTCTATCTTTAGCTTTCATAGGAACATCCAAAGCCTTCTGTCCTGTATTAGCTAATGTAATTCTTCTTTGCTCTATCTTTATCTTGCCCATCTTCCCACACCACCTTAACTACAAAGACAAGAAGCTCCTCGTATGTGACGAGGACCTATGCTGTTTAGAAACGAGGAAATATTGGGGCTCCTGGGGGGCTCAGTTGGTTAAACGTCCGTCGTCAGCTCAGGTCATAATCTCACCATTCGTGGGTTCGAGCCCCACGTTGGGCTCTGTGCTGGCAGCTCGGAGCCTGGAGTCTGCTTCCGATTCTGTTGTCTCCCTTGCTTTCTGCCCCTCCCCTGTTCATGCTTTGTCTCTCTTTATTTCTCTCTCTCTCTCTCTCTCTTTCTCCATAATAAATAAACATTTAAAATTTTTCTTTTAAAAAAAGAAACAAGGAACTATGAGTAACAGAACACAGTATCTTCTCTTGTGCTAGATATTCAAGAGTGTCTGTGCATTACGTCCAGACCACATACGATAATGTCCCGCTAAACGCAGATGCTACGCTGGTGTTATAATACACTTTTAAGTACAATCCTTTGTTGAAAGATTCTTGCCCTTCAATGTAGTGTTTGTGACATGAGAGTCTCCCTTTCTGACCTCGTTTCCATTTCTGGGAAAAGGTGCCGCTGACATTTTACCCTATCCTCCGCTCCCCCCGACTTCAATCTCCCACCAAACTCAACTGCTTTCCAGGGCATGAAGACGAATGAGGAATTACACTTTAAAAGTAGAAATGCAGTGGGATTTCCTGTTTGTTTCCCACAGGCAGTGGCTTTTTGAGGACAGGAGGCATAGGTCTACTTTCCCGGTAATAAATTGTAGATTATATAATAAAGCAAAGTATTTGGGTTAAAGGAGACTAGCGTGTTCCCTGCTTTCTTTCCTAAGTGTATCATTTGGCCCACTCGCTTCACAGAGGGTTTCGTCTTATCAGTATTCATTTTTGTCACCCATTCAGAAATATCTACCGCGGGGCGCCGGGGTGGCTCTGTCAGTGAAGCGTCCGACTCTTTATCTCGGCTCAGGTCTTGATCTCAGGGTCGTGAGTTCAAGCCCCGCATGGGGCTCCATGCTGGGCGAGAAGCCAATTTAGAAAAAAATGCCTACCCAGTATCTGTGCTGGTCTAGACAGCCAATGTGTTAGGTGTCAGAGGCAGCAAAATGAGTCACATCTGCCCCAAGGAATGCTCAATCTAGCCCTGCATGAGAAAAGGTGAGTGGAGATTTTTGATAAAAGTTGTGGATAATTATGGTTATATGCGGATGGTGGTGATGACGAGGATAGTTGACCTTCACTGAGTGCCTACATTCATCTTACCAGATACCAAGCTATGCAGCTGACCTACGGGATATCCTTATATCCTCATGAGACATGTACTGTTAATATTCCTGTCGTATCAGGGAGGTGACTGGAGTTAACCACAGCTATAAAACGGCTCTGGAGGCGCCTGGGTGGCTCAGTCGGTTAAGCGTCCGCCTTCGGCTCAGGTCACGATCTCGCGGCTCGTGGGTTCGAGCCCTGCCTCGGGCTCTGTGCTGACAGCTCACCTGCTTGGGATCCTGCATCTCCCTCTCTCTCTGCCCCTCCCTAGCTCGTGGTCTGTCTCCCTCTGTCTGTAAAAAATAAATAAATGATACATTTTTTTTTAAAGATAAAACTGCCTTGAGGTGAGGGCAGGATTGAATCCAGGCCTGTCCAAGTCCGTGTGGTAGCCATTCTGGACCCCGTACAGGTAGATGCTATGAAAGGGGACAAGGGGCTGGATTGGAATGGAGAAAGTATTAACTGCCCTTGCCTTGGGATAGTCAGGGAAGGCTTCACAGAGGAGTGGCGGTTTCTGTTGGGTCTGAAGGCAGAGCATTTTGTGGCTGAGTGGTGTAAGCATCGGGAAGCAGGGCATGTCCGAAGGTCCTACCAAAGAAATGCGCAAACACGGGTTTAATTTTGGTAAAAAAGGGGTAGGTGGATGGGGCAAGGGCTTGGGATGGTTCATGGGAATTATCAGGAAAATCGGCCTGAAGGTAATTTGGAATCAGGTCAGAGATGACCCCAGACCAGCAGATTCAACCGTACCCAACTTGATCTCTACGTAGGAGTTTACCGACACTATTTACTACCTCACGGGGATGGGATGTAGGGAAAGTGATTAAAGCAGTGACCCTTTTGACATATCCTCTCTCGGTCTCTTTTCCTCACACGTATCACCAAGTCCTGACATTTCGAGCTCCGAAACACGTCAACAATACATCCAGTTTCCCTCTATCGCCTGCCCAGTGGTCAAGGCCACTCTCATCTCTTACCGAGACCACCTTGACAGCCTCCTAAATGGCTTGTCCTCCTCCGCTGTAATCCCCACCCACGGAAAACCTTTTTTTTTTTTCCATTTTATTTTATTTTTTCATCATGAGAAGTGTACCATTTAATCCCCGTCCCCTATTTCGCTACCCACCTCCCCTCTGGTAACCGTCGGTTTGTTCTCCATAGTAAAGAGGGAAAACCTTCTTGAACACTAACACGTGCCAATCCTTTGATTAAAACCTTGGCGTGGAAGATAAACTCCAGGGGCACCCGGGTGACTCATGCGGTTAAGCGTCCGACTCCTGATTTCAGCTCAGGTCATGATCTCGCAGTTTGTGAGTTCAAGCCCTGCACTGGGCTCTGGGCTGACAATGTGGAGCCTGCTTGGGATTCTCTCTCTCCCTCTCTCTGTCCCTCCCTCGTCCGTGCTCTCTATCTCTCCCTCAAAATTAAAAAAAAAAAAAAAAAGATAAACTCCAAAAACATTAACATAGTACAAAGCCCTGTGTGGTCAGAGATGGCCTCACTCTGCTGCCCTCTCTAGAAAGACTCTCCCTCTGCCCCTACGGCTCGGTTTACTCCCCCTTCCTCCAGTGTGCTGAGTAGTCCAAGCCCCCACCCCTTCCCATCCCTGGCCTTTACCTACACTGTCCCTTCAATGCCATGCTGCCTCCAGACTCTTCCAGTCATGCCTCCAGACTCTTCTTTGCAACTCCTATTCAGCCTTCGCCCATCACTGCCCCTTCCTGGGAGCAGCCCCCCTCCTTCTCCCACTAGATTCTGGTCTCCCTCCCCATCGGCCTCTCCTTCATACCGCTTACAGTTCGAACTCACGTGGTTATTTGAGTAACTTATTTGTACTACCTTCTCTGATGCAATCAGGAGAGGGACCCTGTCTGGTCTGGGTTCCCACTGTGTCCTCGTAGTTCAGTGTCGCTGGGTACAGCACCTGCTGCATGAAAATGCCCAATAGATACACCTAAATGTGTGTTTCATGGACTAAATGGACACATGAATGAGCAAACACGTACGGGAGTTCTCGTTTGGAAACGCACGCAGAACCCTGAAACCGTCTCGCGCCTCCCTGCAGAAGACATCGAGGGGACTCCTCGTCTCCGGAGGTGGATTTGTCTTCTTAAAAAAGCTGAGAGCCACGAGGAGGCAAGACTGTCAGGAAAGGCGGTTGGCCAGACCACAGGGGACCATGTGCACCGCCGGTCAGGGACCCCTGAACTCGGGGGACGGTCCCGACAGGGCTCTGCTTGGATGTGTGCAGAGGAGGCGAGTTACGGCTACCTTGGCGGCGGTTTCCCTAGAAAATGAGGCCAAGGGCAAAGCCTCCATCGGTGAGTGTGGGAATGGGGCATGTTTCCTAAGCATCAGGCTGCTGGTTTTTACCATCAGGGGGTCGTCCACATGAACTGCCACCCTGTGTCTCTCGACCCCCTGCGGCATCAGCTGCTCTAGGGTGCCCTGCCCCCGTCTGCCCCCACCCCCAAACGAATGCCACGTAGGCAGCGTGTTCATTTAAGCAAAGTGTCTCAAAGCCTGCACTTGGTTGTAAAGTGAAGCGCCGTAAAGAGCGATTTCTGCCGCCGTTTCTGGGACTTTCTCACGGGACGTGAATCAGGAATTTCCCCCCACGCGATCCCCGATGTTTTCGCTACAGGCAGCTGTCGGGGCTTGCTCTCACCCGGAGATGGAACGATTCCTGTCACATGCAGCCAGCGAGGGCCACACACTCTCTGTCTGTCGCCTGATCACGGCGGCTGAGGGACAAAAGCTTCCTCTGTCGGAAGGCACGCCTGCAATCTGGAAACAGGCTCCTTCCTTCGATGTCCTCTCTCTGCTCTGGAAAGGCCCCTGGACTTCCAGAAGGCGGAGTGCCACGACCCGGCAAAAGCAAGCACCCATTTTAGGATGGAAATAGTGGTATTTCTCTGTTTTCCGAATGGGAGGCCGGGAAGGAAGCTCAGAGTCCACCGGATCTGGTTTGGGGAGCCCTGGGTCCCCAGAGAGGCTCAAGGAGCTAGATGGTTGGGGCAAGCCTCTCGGCCCCAGTCTCCTCACAGATACGACGTGGGCCAGGAGGGACATTGCCGTGGTTCTTCTCGTCAGCAGCACCCAGCAGCCTCAGCGAGCAATGGTCCAGTCGTTTAAAATGTGTTCCTGGAAATCACAAGTTGGGTCATTTGTTCATCTCTTGAAGCCTTAACTTCCAAAACCAGGAACTCAGGGTAGTGAAAACAGACGAGACCTAGAACTGGAAGGTGCACAGAACACGTGGAACGAATGTTAACAGATGTCGTCTGCCACAGAATCCCCCCTCACCGCCCCGTATGGATGCCATCCCTCACCAACGCCCCGCTCGCTCTGTGTTCTCTGGGCTGGGCTGGTCCTTGGTGCTCACTCTGGGGATGCCGGTGCTCCCACTGCCCTCCTCCCCCGGGGCGGGGTGGGGGGGTGGTCTGTGCTCTTTTACACAAGCCTCCTGTGTGAGCCTCTGTGGCTTTGTTTCTTCGCTCCTGTTGCTGGTTCTTCTTCTCAGAATGCCCTCCCCCACTACCCGGCCGCCATATACCTCACATTTGGTCAAGCCGCTTCACTTCTGAAATTCGCCCCCTTCCCCTCTCATGTCTCTCCGTCCAGGGGGATGGTGTCACTGGCTGAACCTCGGGTCACTCCGTCCATACCTCTGTTGAGGCAGTATGGCTCAGGCTGTGGGATCAGAAGAACTCCCGTCGAACCCAACTCTAGTGGCTCTGACCACGTGACTTTGGACAAGTGACTTTGCTGCTTTGAACCTCACTTCTTCTCTGTAAAGTGAGGGTCTATAATGTGTACTTAACGGATGCTCTAACCTTTAAATGAAACAACCTATCCTAAGTCCCTCATCTATAAAATCTCTCAATGTTTGATGGTTTCCTTTCCCTCTACCAATTTTTTTTTTTTTT